>NC_092716.1:191777711-192099656 GCF_047496885.1 Scyliorhinus torazame
GAAATTTAGCATGGCCAACCCACCTAACCTGCACATCTTTGGACTGTGGAAGGAAACCTGAACACCTGGAGGAAACTCACACAGACACAGGGCAGTAACAAGGGATCTCGATAGAATTGTCAATGGAAGAAAAAGAGAGAGAGTTAGACTGCAATTCTCCCAAAGGTGTCATTGTGGGTGCGTTTGAACAAAGAACAAAGAAAAGTACAGCACACTTACAGGCCCTTCGGCTCGCCAAGCCGCTGCCCATCTAAACTAAAATCTTGGACACTTCCGGGGTCCGTATCCCTCTATTCCCATCCTATTCATGTATTTGTCAAGATGTCCCTTAAACGTCACTGTCGTCCCTGCTTCCACCACCTCCACCGGCAGCGAGCTCCAGGCACCCACTACCCTCTGTGTAAAAAACTTCCCTCGTACATCTCTTTTAAACCTTGCCCCTCGCACCTTAAACCTATGCCCCCTAGTAATTGACCCCTCTACCCTGGGAAAAAGTCTCTGACTATCCATCCTGTCTATGCCCCTCATAGTTTTGTATACCTCTATCAGGTCACCCCTCAACCTCTCGATCCAGTGAGAACAAACCAAGTTTATTCAACCTCTCCTCATAGCTAATGCCGTCCATACCAGGCAACATGCTGGTTAATCTCTTTGGCACTCTCTCTAAAGCCTCCACATCCTTCTGGTAGTGTGGCGACCAGAATTGAACACTATACTCCAAGTGTGGCCGAACTAAGGTTCTATACAGCTGCAACATGACTTGCCAATTTTTATACTCAATGCCCCAGCCAATGAAGCCAAGCATGCTCTATGCCTTCTTGACTACCTTCTCCACCTGTGTTGCCCCTTTCAATGACAGCACGGTAGCATTGTGGAAAGCGCAATTGCTTCACAGCTCCAGGGTCCCAGGTTCGATTCCGGCTTGGGTCACTGTCGGTGCGGAGTCTGCATATCCTCCCTGTGTGTGCGTGGGTTTCCTCCGGGTGCTCCGGTTTCCTCCCACAGTTCAAAGATGTGCAGGTTAGGTGGATTGGCCATGATAAATTGCCCTTCGTGTCCAAAATTGCCCTTAGTGTTGGGTGGGGTTACTGGGTTATGGGGATAGGGTGTAGGTGTTGACCTTGGGTAGGGTGCTCTTTCCAAGAGCCGGTGCAGACTTGATGGGCCGAATGGCCTCCTTCTGCACTGTAAATTCTATGATAATCTATGATGACCTGTGGACCTGTACACCTAGATCTCTCTGACTGTCAATACTCTTGAGGGTTCTACCATTCACTGTATATTCCTTACCTGCATTAGACCTTCCAAAATGCATTACCTCACATTTGTCCGGATTAAACTCCATCTGCCATCTCTCCGCCCAAGTCTCCAAACGATCCCTGACAGTCCTCATCGCTATCCGCAATTCCACCAACCTTTGTGTCATCCGCAAACTTACTAATCAGACCAGTTATTTTCCTCCGAATCATTTATATATACTACGAATAGCAAAGGTCCCAGCACGCATCCCTGCGGAACATCACTAGTCACAGCCCTCCAATCAGAAAAGCACCCTTCCATTGCTACTCTCTGCCTTCTATGACCTTGCCAGTTCTGTATCCATCTTGCCTGCTCACCTCTGATACCGTGTGACTTCATCTTTTGTACCAGTCTGCCATGAGGGACCTTGTCAAAGGCCTAACAAGTCCATATAGACAACATCCACTGCCCTACCTATATCAATCATTTTTGTGACCTCCTCGAAAAACTCATCAAGTTAGTGAGACACGACCGCCCCTTCACAAAACCGTGCTGCCTCTCGCTAATACGTCCACTTGCTTCCAAATGGGAGTAGATCCTGTCTCGAAGAATTCTCTCCAGTAATTTCTCTACCACTGACGTAAGGCTCACCGGCCTGTAGTTCCCTGGAGTATCCTTGCTACCCTTCTTAAACAAAGGAACAACATTGGCTATTCTCCAGTCCTCTGGAACATCACCTGAAGACAGTGAGGATCCAAAGATTTCTGACAAGGCCTCAGCAATTTCCTCTCTTGCCTCCTTCAGTATTCTGGGGTAGATCCCATCAGGCCCTGGGGACTTATCTACCTTAATATTTTTCAAGACGCCCAACACCTCATCTTTTTGGATCTCAATGTGACCCAGGCTATCTACACACCCTTCTCCAGACTCAACATCCACCAATTCCTTCTCTTTGGTGAATACAGATGCAAAGTATTCATTTGGTACCTCGCCCATTTCATCTGGCTCCACACATAGATTCCCTCTCCTGTCCTTCAGTGGGCCAACCCTTTCCCTGGCTACCCCCTTGCTTTTTATGTATGTGTAAAAAGCCTTGGGATTTTCCTTAACCCTATTTGCCAATGACTTTTCGTGATCCCTTTTAGCCCTCCTGACTCCTTGCTTAAGTCAAGTTTGGTTGAGTTTGGTTGGGGTGATTCGCGCTGGGTGTTTTGGCACGATTCAGATTTGTATTCACCCACACTTTTTTGGAGCTTGGGGAACTTCTCACTGGTAAAATCCAACACATTGGAATTTTTTCTGAAGTGGGAAATAAAGACGCCAGCAGGACCGGTTCCTCGTAGACCGGGTGCCATTTTTAAAAGGTGCCCACATCTCAAAGTTAAGTTGAAGGTCCCCCCCCAATCCCCGACCCAGAGTTGCAACCTCACCCCTCCCATCCCTAAAGGTCTACGTGCCCCCCTCCACCACCCAGGCATGAGGGTCGCTGAGGGTCCCCCAACTTAAGGACACCCCTTTCAGGTCCACCCCTTCATAATCCCCTTCATACTCCACCTTCACACCACACCCTTCATACCCACCTTTCATCCCCATTTTCATGGGCATTGTCCCACCTCAGGCACCGTGCCTTAGAAGTGCCCCTTGGCGAGACTTCCGGGTGCGGCTATGCAGAGCTAGGTCGCACATTCGGTAGCTCCCGCTTGGAACGGACTTTTGGGCTCTTTTACAGGGCCCCCACGGCATTTCGCGGTGTGGCAAGAAGACTGCAACATTCCCCTGACAGTGTCCCCCAGGAATGTTATGTCTTTTGGCTACCAGACCCGGCAGAAACAGTAAAAGATTTGGCTGCAACAGGATAAACAGGGCCTCTTCCAGCATGCAGGCGGGGGAAGGGCAAGCTTAAAGCTGCAAACTGACCTGAGGGCCTTTATCAAAAGTGAATTCGAACAGCAGAGGGAACAACAAGATCTCACCAAGGCCACTGAAGAAGCAGGGACGAGGCTTCCGGTGGCGGCCATGGAGGAGTAGGTCGCGCATTCAGCAGCTCCCGTCTTAGACCTTTTTCAGGAGTTTCCACAGACATTTTGGGGCAGATTGGTGAAGCGAACACTGCCAAAAGGATTCCCTCTTGAGACTTTTGGGCTCTTTTCAGGGCCCCCAAGGGCACTTTTTCAACGTATCCCGGTGTGGGAAGGAGTTGATAATAGCTCCCCGTCAGTATATGGCTTTAACTAGGAGCGGGGTGACAAAAAAGGTGGTGGTGGACCAGAAGAAGGGAGGGAAGAAGGACAAAATGGCGGCGGGCGGGGACCAGGCAGCGTGGAGGCAGTGGACGGAGGAGCAACAGGAGGGTATCCAGCGCTGCCTCAGAGAGATTAAAGCGGACCTGCTAGAGCCGATGAAGGCTTCTATTGATAAGCTGCTGGAGACACAGACGGCCCAGGGGGTGGCGATCCGAGAGGCTCAACAAAAGATCTCTGACAATGAGGACGAGATCTTAGTCCTGGCGGTAAAGGTGGAGGCGCACGAGGCGCTCCACAAGAAATGGCAGGAGCGGTTCAAGGAGATGGAGAATCGGTCGAGGCGGAAGAATCTGCGGATCCTGGGCCTCCCGGAGGGGCTGGAGGGGTCGGACGTGGGGGCCTATGTGGTCACCATGTTAAACTCGCTGATGGGAGCGGGGCCCTTCCAGGGGCCCCTGGAGCTGGAAGGGGCCCATAGAGTGTTGGCGAGGAGGCCCAAGGCTAACGAGCCTCCGCGGGCGGTGCTGGTGCGGTTCCATCGGTTCGTCGATCGGGAGTGTGTGCTCAGGTGGGCCAAGAAGGAGAGGAGCAGCAGGTGGGAGAATGCGGAGGTTCGGATATATCAGGACTGGAGTGCGGAGGTGGCGAAGAGGAGGGCCGGGTACAATCGAGCGAAGGCGGTGCTGCACAGGAGGGGGGGTGAAGTTTGGCATGTTGCAGCCGGCGCGATTGTGGGTTACCTACAAGGACCGGCCCCATTACTTTGAGTCTCCGGAGGAGGCGTGGGCCTTTGTTCAGGCCGAGAAGCTGGACACAGACTGAGGGTCGGGATGGGCGAATATGTTATGCCTATTTTTGGTTCGGAGGGGGGGGCCTTTGCATTGTTTTGGGTTTCTTTTTCTCTGTGTTTTTCTCTTTCGGGTTGGGGAGGGTGGATGGGGCGGGTTGGGCACTGTTTTGGTTGGTGGCGGGGCCTGGTAGGTGGAGAGCGCAGGATTTTTTCCCGCACCGAAGACTGAGGGGGACGGGACCGGGGCGGGGAAGCAACGATTGTTTCCCGCGCTTAGAACGGAGGGGGAGAGCCTGTGAATGGGGAGCGGGAAAGGAGGGTGTGCCACACAATGGGAGGAGTCGAAGGGGAGGCGGGAGTGGCCGGGGTCAGCAGGAGTCAGCTGACTTGCGGAAGTGCAATGGGGGGAGTAAACCAGCTAGGATGGGTCCTAGCCGGGGGGGAGGGGGCGGGATTCGAGTTGCTGCTGTTAAGATCAAGGAGGAGATGGAGCGAGTGGGGTGGGTCGAGACGGGGGCATGCCGATGTGGGGAACGGGCCGGGTGTGGGGTGCGGGCGCGTGGCTGGCCGAGGAGGGGTCATGGCTGGTCGGCGGGGGAGGGGGGGCGGGTAGCCCCCTGATCCGGCTGATAACCTGGAATGTAAGGGGACTGAATGGGCCGGTTAAGCGGGCCCGTGTGTTCGCGCACCTGAAGGGGCTCAAGGCGGATGTGCTTATTCTCCAGGAGACACACCTGAAGGTGGCAGACCAAGTAAGACGAGGAAAGGGTGGGTAGGTCAGGTGTTTCACTCGGGGCTAGATGCCAAAAATCAAGGGGTGGCGATCTTGGTGGGAAAGTAGGTGGTATTCGAGGCGTCGAGCATTGTGGCAGATAATGGCGGTAGGTACATAATGGTAAGTGGTAAGTTGCAGGGAGAGAGGGTGGTACTGGTCAATGTGTATGCTCCGAACTGGGACGATGCGGGTTTTATGCGGCGTATGTTGGGTCGGATCCCAGACTTGGAAGTGGGGGGGCCAGATAATGGGGGGAGACTTTAACACGGTGTTGGATCCTGCACTGGATCGCTCCAGGTCGAGGACGGGGAGGAAGCCGGCGGCGGCTTTATGAGGGGATTTATGGACCAAATGGGAGGGGTGGACCCTTGGAGATTTGCAAGGCCGGGGGCTAGGGAATTTTCATTCTTCTCACATGTCCATAAGGCTTCTTCTCGAATAGACTTTTTCATTTTGAGTGGGACGCTCATAGCGAGAGTAGAGGATACCGAGTATTCGGCAATAGCCATTTCGGACCACGCCCCGCATTGGGTGGACTTGGAGATGGGGGAGGAGAGGGACCAGCGCCCGCTGTGGCGCTTGGAGGTGGGGCTGTTGGCGGACGAGGAGGTGAGCGAGCGGGTCCGAGGAAGTATAGAGAGGTACTTGGAGACCAACGACAACGGGGAGGTCCGAGTGGGGATGGTATGGGAGGCACTGAAGGCGGTGGTGAGGGGAGAGCTGAATTTCATCAGGGCCCACAAGGAGCGGAGGGAGCGGGGGGAGAGGGAGAGGCTGGTGGGGGAGATGGTGAGGGTAGACAGGAGGTATGCGGAAGAACCTGAGGAAGGATTGTTGAGGAAGAGGCGCAGCCTCCAGGCCGAATTCGACCTGGTGACCACCAGGAAGGCGGAGGTACAGTGGAGGCAGGCCCAGGGGGCGGTCTACGAGTATGGGGAAAAGGCAAGCCGGATGCTGGCGCATCAGCTTCAGAAGCGGGACACAGCTAGGGAGATCGGGGGAGTTAAGGACAGCGGAGGGAGCGTGGTGCGAAGTGGGGTTGGCATCAATGGGGTCTTCAGGGACTTCTACGAGGAACTGTAACCACGGGAGGAGGGAGGGATGGGCCGTTTCCTGGACCAATTGAGGTTTCCAAAGGTGGAAGAGGGACTGGTGGCGGGACTGGGGGCCCCGATTGGGCTGGAGGAGCTGATCAAAGGGATAGGAAGCATGCAGGCGGGGAAGGCACCGGGGCCTGATGGTTTCCCGGTCGAGTTCTATTAAAAATATATGGGCCTGTTGGGCCCGCTGTTAGTTAGGACCTTCAATGAGGCAAGGGAGGGGGGGGGCTTTACCCCCGACGATGTCCCGGGCACATCTCCTTGATCCTGAAGCGGGACAAGGATCCCCTGCAGTGTGGGTCTTACAGACCGATTTCCTTGCTAAATGTAGATGCCAAGATGCTGGCGAAGGTCTTAGCCACGAGGATTGAGGATTGTGTGCCGCAGATCATCCATGAAGACCAGACGGGGTTTGTGAAGGGGAGACAGTTGAACGCGAATGTGCAGAGGCTTTTGAACGTTATCATGATGCTGGCGAGGGAGGGGGAGGCGGAGATAGTGGTGGCGATGGACGCTGAGAAAGCTTTCGATAGGGTAGAGTGGGGGTACCTGTGGGAGGTGCTGAAGAGGTTCGGGTTTGGGGAGGGGTTTGTCAGGTGGGTTAGGCTGTTGTATGAGGTCCCGATGGCGAGTATGGCCACAAATAGGAGGAGGTCCGAGTACTTTCGGTTGCACCGAGGGATGAGACGGGTGTCCCCTGTCCCTCCTGCTCTTCGCACTGGCGATTGAACCGCTGGCTATGGCACTGAGAGAGTCGAGGAACTGGAGGGGGTTGGTGCGGGATGGGGAGGAGCATAGGGTGTCGCTTTATGCGGACGACCTGCTGCTGTATGTGGCGGACCCGGTGGGAGGAATGCCAGAGGTAATGAGGATGCTTAGGGAATTCGGGGACTTTTCGGGGTACAAGCTCAATATGGGGAAGAGCAAGCTGTTCGTAGTTCATCCAGGGGACCAGGAGAGGGGGATTGGCGAGCTCCCACTAAAAAGGGTGGAGAGGAGTTTCAGATATTTGGGGGTCCAGGTGGCCAGGAGCTGGGGGTCCCTGCATAGGCTTAACTTTACAAGGCTGGTGGAGCAAATGGAGGAGGAGTTCAAGAGGTGGGACGCGTTGCCGCTGTCCTTGGCGGGTAGGGTGCAGTCAATCATAATGACGGTGCTCCCAAGGCTTTTGTTCCTGTTCCAGTGCCTCCCCGTGTTTATCCCAAAGGCTTTTTTCAGGTGGGTTAACAGGAGTATAATGGGGTTTGTGTGGGCGCGAGGGACTCCGAGGGGTGAGAAGGGTGTTCCTGGAGCGGAGTAGAGATAGGGGGGGGCTGGCGCTGCCCAACCTCTGTGGGTACTACTGGGCTGCCAATGCGACAATGGTGCGCAAGTGGGTGATGGAGGGGGAGGGGGCTGCATGGAAGAGGCTGGAGACGGCGTCCTGTGTGGGTATGAGTCTGGGGGCGCTGGCAACGGCGCCGCTGCCGCTCCCTCCAAGGAGGTATACTACGAGCCCGGTGGTGGTGGCGGCCCTCAAAATTTGGGGGCAGTGGAGGCGGCATAGGGGGGAAGTTAGGGCCTCGGCGTGGACCCCATTACGGGGGAACCACCTGTTCGCCCCAGGAAGAACAGGTGGAGGGTTTTCGGGGTGGCACAGGGCAGGGATACGAAAGTTGGGGGACCTGTTTGTGGACGGGAAGTTCGCGAGCTTGGGTGAGCTGGAGGAGAAGTACGGGCTCCCCCCTGGGAACACCTTCAGGTACTTACAGGTAAGGGCGTTTGCCAGACGGCAGGTAGTGGAATTCCCACGGCTACTGCCACACACAGTACAGGACAGGGTGCTCTCGGGGGGGGGGTGGGTGGGAGTGGGGAAGATCTCAGAAACTTACCAGGTGATGCAGGAGGAGGAGTTGGGAGAGGAGATCGAAGAGGGGACGTGGGCAGATGCCCTAGGGAGGGTGAACTCTTCCTCTTCATGTGCGAGGCTCAGCCTCATACAGTTTAAGGTGCTGCACAGGGCACACATGACCGGGACATGGATGAGCAGGTTCTTTGGGGGTGAGGACAGGTGTGTTAGGTGCTCAGGGAGCCCAGCAAATCACACCCATATGTTCTGGGCATGCTCAGCGCTGGAGGAAGTTTGGAAGGGCGTAGCGAGGACGGTGTCGAGGGTGGTAGGATCCAGGGTCAAACCGGGCTGGGGGCTCGCAATATTTGGGGTGGCAGAGGAACTGGGAGTGCAGGAGGCGAAAGAGGCCGGAATTCTGGCCTTTGCGTCCCTGGTAGCCCGGCGAAGGATTCTCCTTCAGTGGAAAGATACGAGGCCCCCAAACGTGGAATCTTGGATCAGCGATATGGCAGGGTTCATTAAATTGGAGAGGGTGAAATTCGCCTTGAGAGGGTCGGTACAAGGGTTCTTTAGGCAGTGCCAACCGTTCTTAGACTTTCTGGCAGAACGATAGACATTGGTCAATGGCAGCAGCAGCTCAGGGGGTGGGGGGGGGGGGGGGGGGGTTTGGGGGGTTGCTTTCTTAGATTGTGTTTTGTACTTAACCCTGTTGGGTTCTTTTTTCTTTCTCATTTTGTTATTGATATTTTATGAAAACCTTTAATAAAAACTATTTTAAAAAAAAAGAAGTGCCCCTCGGCACCCTGGCAGTACTAACCAGGTCCAGGCACTGCTGTCCTGCCCTGTCCCCAACATCAAAAGTGTAAAACTCCACATGCACATTGTCAACATTCACCATAAATATTAAGTAGAATGCAGCACAAAAGGAGGCCATTCGGCCCATCAAGTCTGCACTGATTCTTTTAAAGAGTCACCTAATTATTCCACATCCCAGCACTAGCTCTTCTCACATGACTCTGAAATATATTCTCTTTTCAAGCATTGGTCTAATTCCCTTTGGTAATGCATTATTGAATCTACTTCCACTTTTCAGACAATTCATCCTAGATTATAACAACTTTGAAAAAAACAATGTGCTCCTCATCTCCCCTCGGTTCTTTCACCGTTTGTCTTTTGTTGTACTTTTCCACGGGATGTGCGCTTCGCTTGCTGGGCCAGCATTTGCCCTTGAGAAGGTGAGATGGTGATGAAGAGCTGGCTCCTGAATCGCTGCGGTCCCTGTAGTGTAGGTAGATCCACAATGCTGTTAGCGAGGGAATTCCAGGATTTTGACCCAGCGACAGCAAAGAAACAGCAATATATTTCCAACTCAAGCTGGTGAGTGGTTTGGAGGGGAAACATCAGGTGCTGCTGTTCCCAGGTATCTGCTGCCCTTATCCATCTAAGTGGTAGAGGTTGCAGGTTTGGAAGCTGCTATTGAATGATCCTTGGTGAATTGCAGCAGTGCATCTTGTAGATGGTGCATCACCCTGTGCATCAGTGGTGGAGAAGTGAATGATGAAGGTGGTGGATGGGTGGCAATCAAGTGGGCTACTTTGTCCTTTATAGTGTTGAGCTTCTTGAGTGTTGTAGTTGCACTCATCCAGGGAGTGGGGAGTATCCCATCATACTCCTGACTTGTGCTTTGCTGGTGGCGAACAGGCTTTGAGAGTCAGGAGGTGAGTTCTCTGCTGCAGGATTTCTAGCCTCTGAGCTGTTCTTGTAGCCACAGTATTAATATGGCTAGTCCAGTTCAGTTTGTGGTCAATGGTAACCCCAAGCTGTTGATAGTGGAGGATTTAGCGATGATAATTCCATTGGATGCCAAGGGGCCATGGTTAGGTCCTTTCTTGCAGGAGAAGGTCATTGCCTGGCACTTGTGTGGTATGAATGTTACTTGTCACTTATCAACCCAAACCTGGATATTTTCCAGGCCCTTCTGCATATGGACACAGACTGCTTCAGTATCTGAGGAGTCGCAAATGGTGCGGAATGTTGTGCAAACATCAGTGATCATCCCCATTTCTGACCTTATGATGGAAGGAAGGTCATTGATAAAGGAGCTGAAGATGCTTGGGCCTACGACACTGCCCTCTGGAACTCGTGCAGTGATGTCCTGAAGCTGAGATAATTGACCTCCAACCAGCACAACCATTTTCCTTTGTGTTATGTATGACTTATGATTAAATCTGTGTCCTCTGGCTACAGATCCTCCTGCCATTAAAAGCAGTTTTTCCTTATTTACTCTATCAAAACCCTTCATGACTTTGAACATCTCTATTAAATTGACCTTCTTGACTCTCAGGAGACTCTCCACACACCTAAAGTCCCATTTCCCTGGCTTTCTAGTCAATCTCCTCTACACCATCTCCTAGACATTGACAACCTTCCAAAAGTGTGTTGCCCCGAACTGCACCCAAGACTCCAGCAGAGCCCGGTTCAATGTTTTACAAAGGAACATCCTTGCCTTTAAACTCTATAACTTATATTTATAAAGTTGAGGATCTTATACTGTTTTTTAAACAATCTTCTCAACTCTACCTTCCATCTTCAAGAATGTACATACATGTATTGAGGTGTCTTTGTTCTTGCATCTTTTTTAAAAATTGTATAATTTAGGCCTGGACTTTTCAAACAAGTCCAGCATGTGGCAGTTTATTGTAGATTGTTCTTTTAGACATCAATCAACCATCAGCCTCGACGATTTATAGCCTGCCCGGTGTTGGCAATTGGGAAAATGGTCAGAGGGCTGCCAACTCTGGTTAGGTGTGTTCCTGGAAGCTTCATCATATGACATTGTGCCTCCAATCATCCTGCCCCACCCGCCTGGAGGTTGATCTTTAATTCTTGATGGCTCCGGGTCAATCCTGGAGGGTTGGCAAACCCTGCTCACGAAGTATCATTGTAATGTTGAAACTGATGCACTTGTTCAGGCACTATGGACAGAATGTTATTCTGCATTTAACCTGATTTGGCAGTGTTTGATTCTGATCCTTGCTGTTAGGAATGGAAAAGGTCTTGTTTCTCAGCACTTGCAAGCATCACTTGAGTATAGAACCCAGACAGAAAAGCTTTAAAAACTCTACATAATTATATATATAAAAGAAAAGAAAATACTTGCATTCCCATACCACCTTTCACATCCTCAGGACATCCCAATGCACCTTGCAGTCAATAAAGTATTTTTGAAGAGTCTGCACTGTTGTAATCAAGGACAACATGGCGGCCAATCTGTGCTCAGCAAGAGCCCACAATCAGCAACCAGATAACTGAATATTAATCTTTTTCTTAATGCATTATCGAGATGTATACATCACTGGGAAGGTCAGTATTTTGTGCCATCTAAGAAGACCTGAGAAGATGGTAGTGAGCTGCCTTCTTGAACCACTGCAGTCTGTGCGGTGTAGGATTTTGACCCAACGACAGTGAAGGAACGGCGATATATTTCCAGGTCAGGATGGTTTGTGGTTTGAAGGAGGACTTGCAGGTGGTGGTGGTGTCCTCATGCACCAGCTTCCCTTGTCCTTCTAGGTGGCAGCTGTCCTGGAAGGTGCTGCCAAAGGCGGCTTGGCGAGTGGCTTCAGCTCATCATATAAATAGTACACACTGGAGCCACTGTGCACCAATGGTGGAGAGAGTGAATATTCACGGTACTGGATCTGTTTTTAGTGCAGTTAGTGGAGGGATAGAAATTGGCCAGGGCAATAGCATCATGCCATGCATTCATGGGGAGGCAATGGCGTAGTGGTATTGTCACTGGCATAGCAATCCAGAGACCCAGGGTAATGCTCTGGGCAGATGTTGAAATTTGAATCCAATCAAAATCTGGAATTAAAAGTCTAATGATTACCCTTGTCGATTGTTGTAAAAATCCACCTGGTTCACTAATGTCTTTTAGGGAAGGAAATCTGCCGCTCTTACCTGGTCTGGCCGACATGTGACTCCAGACCCACCGCAACGTGGTTGAATTCTTTTTTTTTTTTGTAAATATTTTATTGAAAATTTTTGGTCAACCAACACAGTACATTGTGCATCCTTTACACAATATTATAACAACACAAATAACAATGACCTATTTTATAAACAAAAAATGAATGAATCAATAATAAATAACAAAAATGAAAACTAACCCTAATTGGCAACTGCCTTATCACAAGTAACACTCTCCAAAAATATAATTTAACAGTCCAATATATAATTATCTGTAGCAACGACCTATACATATTATACAGTATATATTAACAACCCTGAGAGTCCTTCTGGTTCCTCCTCCCACCCCCCCCCCCCCCCCCCCCCCCCCCCCCCCTGATCCTGGGCTGCTGCTGCTGCCTTCTTTTTTCCATTCTATCTATCTTTCTGCGAGGTATTCAACGAACGGTTGCCACCGCCTGGTGAACCCTTGAGCCGACCCCCTTAGAACGAACTTAATCCGCTCTAGCTTTATAAACCCTGCCATGTCATTTATCCAGGTCTCCACCCCCGGGGGCTTGGCTTCTTTCCACATTAGCAATATCCTGCGCCGGGCTACTAGGGACGCAAAGGCCAAAACATCGGCCTCTCTCGCCTCCTGCACTCCCGGCTCTTGTGCAACCCCAAATATAGCCAACCCCCAGCTTGGTTCAACCCGGACCCCTACTACTTTTGAAAGCACCTTTGTCACCCCCATCCAAAACCCCTGTAGTGTCGGGCATGACCAAAACATATGGGTATGATTCGCTGGGCTTCTCGAGCACCTCGCACACCTATCCTCCACCCCAAAAAATTTACTGAGCCGTGCTCCAGTCATATGCGCCCTGTGTAATACCTTAAACTGAATCAGGCTTAGCCTGGCACACGAGGACGACGAGTTTACCCTGCTCAGGGCATCTGCCCACAGCCCCTCCTCGATCTCCTCCCCCAGCTCTTCTTCGATTTCCCTTTTAGTTCATCTACCATAGTCTCCCCTTCGTCCCTCATTTCCCTATATATATCTGACACCTTACCATCCCCCACCCATGTCTTTGAGATCACTCTGTCCTGCACCTCTTGTGTCGGGAGCTGCGGGAATTCCCTCACCTGTTGCCGCGCAAAAGCCCTCAGTTGCATATACCTGAATGCATTCCCTTGGGGCAACCCATATTTCTCGGTCAGCGCTCCCAGACTCGCGAACTTCCCATCCACAAACAGATCTTTCAGTTGCGTTATTCCTGCTCTTTGCCACATTCCATATCCCCCATCCATTCCCCCCGGGGCAAACCTATGGTTGTTTCTTATCGGGGACCCCCCCAAGGCTCCAGTCTTTCCCCTATGCCGTCTCCACTGTCCCCAAATCTTCAGTGTAGCCACCACCACCGGGCTTGTGGTGTAGTTCCTCGGTGAGAACGGCAATGGGGCTGTCACCATAGCCTGTAGGCTAGTCCCCCTACAGGACGCCCTCTCTAATCTCTTCCACGCCGCTCCCTCCTCCTCTCCCATCCACTTACTCACCATTGAAATATTAGCGGCCCAATAATACTCACTTAGGCTCGGTAGTGCCAGCCCCCCCCCCCCCCCCATCCCTGCTACGCTGTAAGAATCCCTTCCTCACTCTCGGGGTCTTCCCGGCCCACACAAAACCCATGATGCTCTTTTCAATCCTTTTTAAAAAATCCTTCGTGATCACCACCGGGAGGCACTGAAACACAAAGAGGAATCTCGGGAGGACCACCATCTTAACCGCCTGCACCCTCCCTGCCAGTGACAGGGATACCATATCCCATCTCTTGAAATCCTCCTCCATTTGTTCCACCAACCGCGTTAAATTTAATCTATGCAATGTGCCCCAATTCTTGGCTATCTGGATCCCCAGGTAATGAAAGTCCCTTGTTACCTTCCTCAACGGTAGGTCCTCTATTTCTCTACTCTGCTCCCCTGGATGCACCACAAACAACTCACTTTTCCCCATGTTCAATTTATACCCTGAAAAATCCCCAAACTCCCCAAGTATCCGCATTATTTCTGGCATCCCCTCCGCCGGGTCTGCCACGTATAGTAGCAAATCGTCCGCATACAAAGATACCCGGTGTTCTTCTCCTCCTCTAAGTACTCCCCTCCACTTCTTGGAACCCCTCAACGCTATCGCCAGGGGCTCAATCGCCAGTGCAAACAATAATGGGGACAGAGGGCATCCCTGCCTTGTCCCTCTATGGAGCCGAAAATATGCAGATCCCCGTCCATTCGTGACCACGCTCGCCACTGGGGCCCTATACAACAGCTGCACCCATCTAACATACCCCTCTCCAAAACCAAATCTCCTCAACACCTCCCACAAATAATCCCACTCCACTCTATCAAATGCTTTCTCGGCATCCATCGCCACTACTATCTCCGTTTCCCCCTCTGGTGGGGCCATCATCATTACCCCTAACAGCCTCCGTATATTCGTGTTCAGCTGTCTCCCCTTCACAAACCCAGTTTGGTCCTCGTGGACCACCCCCCGGGACACATTCCTCTATTCTCATTGCCATTACCTTGGCCAGGATCTTGGCATCTACATTTAGGAGGGAAATAGGTCTATAGGACCCGCATTGTAGAGGGTCCTTTTCCTTCTTTAAGAGAAGCGATATCGTTGCTTCAGACATAGTCGGGGGCAGTTGTCCCCTTTCCTTTGCCTCATTAAAGGTCCTCGTCAATACCGGGGCGAGCAAGTCCACATATTTTCTATAGAATTCGACTGGGAATCCATCCGGTCCAGGGGCCTGTCCCGCCTGCATGCTCCTAATTCCTTTCACCACTTCTTCTACCTCGATCTGTGCTCCCAGTCCCACCCTTTCCTGCTCTTCCACCTTGGGAAATTCCAGCCGATCCAAGAAGCCCATCATTCTCTCCCTCCCATCCGGGGGTTGAGCTTCATATAATTTTTTATAAAATGTCTTGAACACTCCATTCACTCTCTCCGCTCCCCGCTCCATCTCTCCTTCCTCATCCCTCACTCCCCCTATTTCCCTCGCTGCTCCCCTTTTCCTCAATTGGTGTGCCAGCAACCTGCTCGCCTTCTCCCCATATTCGTACTGTACACCCTGTGCCTTCCTCCATTGTGCCTCTGCAGTGCCCGTAGTCAGCAAGTCAAATTCTACATGTAGCCTTTGCCTTTCCCTGTACAGTCCCTCCTCCGGTGCTTCCGCATATTGTCTGTCCACCCTCAAAAGTTCTTGCAGCAACCGCTCCGGTTCCTTACTCTCCTGCTTCCCTTTATGTGCCCTTATTGATATCAGCTCCCCTCTAACCACCGCCTTCAACGCCTCCCAGACCACTCCCACCTGGACCTCCCCATTATCATTGAGTTCAAGTACTTTTCAATGCACCCCCTCACCCTGAGACACACCCCCTCATCTGCCATTAGTCCCATGTCCATTCTCCAGGGTGGGCGCCCTCCTGTTTCCTCCCCTATCGCCAAGTCTACCCAGTGTAGAGCGTGATCCGAAATGGCTATAGCCGTATACTCCGTTCCCCTCACCTTCGGGATCAACGCCCTTCCCAGCACAAAAAAGTCTATTCGCGAGTAGACTTTATGGACATAGGAGAAAAACGAGAACTCCTTACTCCTAGGTCTGCTAAATCTCCACGGGTCTACACCTCCCATCTGCTCCATAAAATCTTTAAGTACCTTGGCTGCTGCCGGCCTCCTTCCAGTCCTGGACTTCGACCTATCCAGCCCTGGTTCCAACACCGTATTAAAATCTCCCCCCATTATCAGCTTTCCCATCTCTAGGTCCGGAATGCGTCCTAGCATCCGCCTCATAAAATTGGCATCATCCCAGTTCGGGGCATATACGTTTACCAAAACCACCGTCTCCCCCTGTAGTTTGCCACTCACCATCACGTATCTGCCCCCGTTATCCGCCACTATAGTCTTTGCCTCGAACATTACCCGCTTCCCCACTAATATAGCCACCCCCCTGTTTTTCGCATCTAGCCCCGAATGGAACACCTGCCCCACCCATCCTTTGCGTAGCCTAACCTGGTCTATCAGTTTCAGGTGCGTTTCCTGTAACATAACCACATCTGCCTTAAGTTTCTTAAGGTGTGCGAGTACCCGTGCCCTCTTTATCGGCCCGTTCAGCCCTCTCACGTTCCACGTGATCAGCCGGGTTGGGGGGCTTCCTACCCCCCCCCCCCCCCCCCCCTTGTCGATTAGCCATCCCCTTTTTCCAGCTCCTCACCCGGTTCCCACGCAGCTGTATCTCCCCCAGGCGGTGCCCCCCCGCCAATCCCCTCCCATACCAGCTCCCCCCTCTCCCCAGCAGCAGCAACCCAGTTCGATCCCCCGCTAGCGTAATTACTCCCCCCATGTTGCTCCCAGAAGTCAGCAAACTCTGGCCGACCTCGGCTTCCCCCCCGTGACCTCGGCTCGCACCGTGCGACGCCCCCTCCTTCCTGCTTCTCTATTCCCGCCATGATTATCATAGCGCGGGAACCAAGCCCGCGCTTCTCCCTTGGCCCCGCCCCCAATGGCCAACGCCCCATCTCCTCCACCTCCCCTCCTCCCCCCATCACCACCTGTGGGAGAGAGAAAAGTTACCACATCGCAGGATTAGTACATAAAACTCCTCTTTCCCCCCTTTTTAACCCCCTCTTTGCCCCCCACATTCGCCCCACCACTCTGTTCAAACGTTCTTTTTAATAACCCGCTCATTCCAGTTTTTCTTCCACAATAAAAGTCCACGCTTCATCCGCCGTCTCAAAGTAGTGGTGCCTCCCTCGATATGTGACCCACAGTCTTGCCGGTTGCAGCATTCCAAATTTTATCTTCTTTTTATGAAGCACCGCCTTGGCCCGATTAAAGCTCGCCCTCCTTCTCGCCACCTCCGCACTCCAGTCTTGATAAATGCGGATCACCGCGTTCTCCCATTTACTGCTCCAAGTTTTCTTTGCCCATCTAAGGACCATTTCTCTATCCTTAAAACGGAGGAATCTCACCACTATGGCTCTGGGAATTTCTCCTGCTCTCGGTCCTCGCGCCATCACTCGGTATGCTCCCTCCACCTCCAACGGACCCGCCGGGGCCTCCGCTCCCATTAACGAGTGCAGCATCGTGCTCACATATGCCCCGACGTCCGCTCCCTCCACACCGTCAGGAAGACCAAGAATCCTCAGGTTCCTCCTTACGTTGTTCTCCAGTGCCTCCAACCTTTCCACACATCGTTTCTGATGTGCCTCATGCGTCTCTGTCTTCACCACCAGGCTCTGTATGTCGTCCTCATTCTCGGCTGCCTTTGCCTTCACGACCCGAAGCTCCCGCTCCTGGGTCTTTTGTTCCTCCTTTAGCCCTTCGATCGCCTGTAGTATCGGGGCCAACAGCTCTTTCTTCATTTCCTTTTTGAGCTCTTCCACACAGCATTTCAAGAACTCTTGTTGTTCAGGGCCCCATGTTAAACTGCCACCTTCCGACGCCATCTTGGTTTTTGCTTGCCTTCCTTGCCGCTGTTCTAAAGGATCCACTGCAATCTGGCCACTTTCTCCTCCTTTTTCCATCCGTATCCAGGGGGGATTCCCTTCTGGTTTACCGCACAGTGTTTTTAGCCGTCAAAATTGCCGTTGGGGCTCCTATCAAGAGCCCAAAAGTCCATTTCACCGGGAGCTGCCGAAACGTGCGACTCAGCTGGTCATCGCCGCACCCGGAAGTCCCCCGTGGTTGAATTCTAACTGCCCCTATAAAATGGTTTAGCAAGTCACTCAGTTCAAGGGCAATTAGGGATGGGCAATAAATGTTGACCCAGCCACATCCCATGAATGAATAAAAATAATTCACCTTCACAGAGCAGACAAGGTTCAGGGTCATTAGTGGGGGGTGTGGGAGGGGGGTGGGGGGGGGGGTGTGGGGGTGGGGGTGCTAGACGGTGCCGCAGTGGTTAGCACTGCTGTCTCACAGCACTGAGGACACGGGTTCGGTCCCGGCCTCGAGGCACTGTCCGTGTGGGGTTTGCACAGTCTCCCCGTGTCTGTGTGAGTCTCACCCCCACAACCCAAAGATGTTCCCCTTAATTGGAAAAAAATTAATTGGATACTTAAATTTACGAAAAAAATTAAAGGGTATGGGAATTAGACTGAGTGGAATATTAAAAGTTATTCTAATGCACTCCTGTCTGTTTGCCCACATTCTACGCCCTGTAAACTCTGCTGCCTGTGTCTTATTCACAACACGTCCCATTTCAGTATCACCCCTGTTCTCACTGACGTACATTGGCTGCCGGTCAAGCAACATCTGGATTTTAAACTTCTCATCCTTGTATTCAAACCCCTCCATGGCCTCACTCCTCTCTATCTCTGTAATCACTTCCAGCCCACAAACTGCGGCGATAGTTGCACTCCTTTAAATCAGGCCTCTTGTGCATCCCAATTTTAACTGCTTCACCATTGGTGGCCGTGCCCTCAATTGCCTCGGCCCCAAGCTCTGAAATTCCATCTCTATCCCTCCCCGTGTCTCCACCTCATTTTCCTCCTTTAAGACACTCCTTCAAACCTACCTTAAACGATTGAAGGGGAGTGTCCTGAGATGAGACCCTTTAAAACCGTATAGCTAGGATAACACTAGAATTAGTCTACATAAGTTAATTTATTGAAGATTGAAACTAATCACAGAAAGTATACCCAGTAATCATTATTAAACATGTACTTTTAGAACATGTTCGAGCAGTAACAAACATTTAACCGTTTGGTAGAAGCAGTGGCCGCAATGCACAATGGGATTTCAGCTAGATAACTTACCCATGTTTTAACACAAACAGAATCAGACAGAAATAGTGTGGTCAACAACACAGTATTTAGAGGGTTAAGTTGTTTTTGTTGGCATATTGTTTTGTTCTCTTTACATTATATTTTCTTTTGTAGTGGTTTGTAAAAATTATTGAAAAATTTTGAATTAAAAACATTTAAAAATAACAAAAATACCCAAAAACAACAACACAGTCAGCTCAGTAAGCAGTCCGAATCAGTGGCCCCAACATCCTGTCTCAGACAATCCATGATGTAAAGAGGAACCAACTTCAACATCCTGCACCCAGAAAAACAATGAGGTGGGCAGGAACTGGCTGAGATAAGCAACATGGGAATGGGAGAAAAACAAGACATAACAGATAAAGAGTCTTGGAAAAACAACAGGTGGTAGGATGGGGTTAAATCATGAGCTGACCACAGTCATCATGCTGCTTAAAGTAACCTTCAAGATAAAATTGACAGCTCCAAAGATTGGATCGAAGCCAACTGGGGTGGGCTATTGATTTTTGGAAAATTGTGTAATTGTTGCACCTGAACCAATATAAAATAGAGTGGCTTTGGCATTTATCCAAATCACTCTCCCTCGTACGTTGGCCAAGCTTGGAAATAAAGCCGCCTTAACCAGAGTTGATGTTTCTGCAGGCCTTTGTGTTCAGCTGAGCTGTAACTCAGAGGGAGGAACCCCATGTAAAAGCCAGCTCAATACTCAATCCTTGAAAACGCTCCTACAACGATCAGGCTTGAGGTCATCTGACCTAATATTTCCTAATGTGGCTTGGTGCCAAAGTTTGATTTATAATGTTCCTGTGAGGTGCACTGGGAAATTTCATGACACCAAAGGTGCAACATAAATATACGTTGTTGGTAAAGCTGTTATGGGGGTGAGGGACCTGGGAAACAGGTTGGCTCTTAGAATATTTGAGTTGGAATATTCCGTATGTTCCTGGTTGTGATTTGAACTGGAATACAGACACCTGGCCCAGGTGTAATTCCAAAGGGCCCAATCCCTAACAAGGAGTGGCTATTGACTATTGCATCACAGTGACACCAGATGCTACCCTCGCAGGTGTCCACACAATGTGGACTATTTGTCTCAAAACCCGGACTGATTTTTCTACCATTTGACCAGGGTATGCAGTATGATAACAGCGCTTCGTCATTCTTCCCTCATTCCTCCCACTGAGATCACCCAACTCAGTTTAGAGCCCATTGGTTCAATTTAACACCAGTTTGGCAAGTTAGCCACCAGGGGAGTCTGCAGGTTATAGAGTTTAAGTGAGCAGGGAAGGGAGGGGGAAAGTAATCACATTTTCTTTTGAAAAGAACAGTATTTCAGAAGTGTCTGTAGCCGCAGTCTTTTTTTAAAAAAAAATGTTTTTATTAAGAATTTTTCAATAACAATATTTTCTACCTTACAAACAAAAGCCTCCCCCCCCCCCCCCCGCCCCGTAACAAAAAAGAAAAACGAACTCGCGTGGCAAGACATGAACATGACAAGTCAATAAGATACAAAACTTTGTACAGTGAATTCTTCCCGTACATGTCAGTCAGTTTCCGGATCCTACCATGTGTTTTCTTGCTCAAATGCCCCCCGGAGAAACCCCCCTCCCCCCCCTCAAGCTCCCCCCTCCCCCCCTCAACACCCCCCCCTCAACCCCCCCAAACTCCCCCCCCCAACCCCCCCCAAACTCCCCCCCCCTCAACCCCCCCCAAACTCCCCCCCCGCCCAAACTCCCCCCCCCTCAACCCCCCCCAACCCCCCCCCCCCCCCCCCCCACCGGGTTGCTGTTGCTGCTGTCCGACCTTCCTCTAACGCTCCGCGAGATGGTCTAGGAACGGTTGCCACCGCCTGTAGAACCCCTGCGCAGACCCTCTCAAGGCAAACTTTATTCTTTCCAACTTGATAAACCCAGCCAGATCATTTATCCAGGCCTCCACGCTGGGGGGCTTCGCGTCCTTCCGCATTAGCAAGATCCTTCGCCGGGCTACTAGGCCTCTTTCGCCTCCTGCACTCCCGGCTCGTCCACTACTCCAAATAGTGCTAGCCCCCAGCTTGGCTTGACCCGGACTTTCACCACCTTAGATACTGTTCCCGCAACTCCCCTCCAGAACCCCTCCAGTGCCGGGCATGACCAAAACATATGGACATGGTTTGCCGGACTTCCTGAGCACCTCCCACATCTGTCCTCCACCCCAAAGAACCTGCTCAGCCTCGTCCCCGTCATATGCGCTCTATGAACCACCTTAAATTGTATCATGCTAAGCCTGGCACACGAGGAAGAGGAATTAACCCTACTTAGGGCACCAGCCCATAGCCCCTACTCAATCTCCTCCCCCAACTCCTCCTCCCATTTACCCTTCAGCTCCTCTACCAAAGCCTCCCCTCTTCTTTCATCTCCTGGTATATTGCCGACACCTTGCCCTCCCCGACCCATACGCCCGATATCACCCTATCTTGAATCCCCTGTGCCGGAAGTAGCAGAAATTCCCTCACCTGCCGCCTCACAAACGCCCTCACTTGCATGTACCTGAAGGCGTTTCCCGTAGGTGGCCCAAACTTCTCCTCCAGCGCCCCTAAGCTTGCAAACGTCCCGTCAATGAACAGGTCTCCCATTCGTCTAATCCCTACCCGATGCCAGCTCTGAAATCCCCCGTCGATCCTTCCTGGGACAAACCGATGGTTGTCTCTAATCGGGGACCACACCGAGGCTCCCGTCTCACCCCTATGCCGTCTCCACTGCCCCCAGATCCTTGACGTTGCCGCCACCACCGGGCTCGTGGTATACCTTGTCGGCGAGAGCGGCAGCGGTGCCGTCACCAGCGCCCCCAGGCTTGTTCCTTTGCAGGACGCCAACTCCAACCTCTTCCACGCCGCCCCCTCTCCCTCCATCACCCACTTACGGATCATTGTCACGTTGGCTGCCCAATAGTAACCCTCCAAATTCGGCAACGCCAACCCTCCTCTGTCTCTGCTACGCTCCAAGAACCCCTTCCTTACCCTCGGGGTCTTGTTTGCCCACACAAATCCAGTAATGCTCCTGCTGACCCTCTTAAAAAAGGCCTTAGTGATCACAATTGGGAGGCATTGGAATACAAAAAGAAATCTCAGGAGAACCACCATTTTAACCGACTGTACCCTACCCGCCAGCGAGAGTGGCAACATGTCCCACCTTTTAAAATCCTCCATCTGTTCCACCAACCGCGACAAATTAAGTTTGTGCAGTGCCCCCCAGCTCCTAGCTACCTGAATTCCCAAGTATCGAAAGCTCCTTTCCGCCCTCCTCAACGGTAGGTCGTCTATCCCTCTTCCCTGGTCCCCCGGATGGATCACAAAAAGCTCACTCTTTCCCACATTGAGTTTATAGCCCGAAAAATCTCCAAACTCACGTAGGATCTGCATAACTTCAACCATCCCCTCCACTGGATCCGTCACATACAGCAACAGGTCGTCTGCGTACAGCGACACTCGATGTTCCTCTCCCCCTCGAACCACCCCCTTCCATTTCCCCGACTCCCTTAATGCCATGGCCAATGGTTCAATTGCTAATGCGAACAGCAGAGGGGACAGAGGACACCCCTGCCTCGTCCCTCGATACAGCCGGAAATACTCCGACCTCCGCCGGTTCGTGACCACACTCGCCACCGGGGCTTTATACAGGAGCTTAACCCAACTGATAAACCCTCCCCCGAACCCAAACCTCCTCAACACTTCCCAGAGATACTCCCACTCTACCCGATCGAAGGCCTTCTCCGCGTCCATGGCTGTCACTATCTCCGCTTCTCCCTCCACCAATGGCGTCATTATCACATTTAGGAGCCTTCGCACATTAGTATTTAACTGCCTACCCTTTACGAATCCCGTCTGGTCCTCATGAATCACCCCCGGGACACAGTCCTCAATCCTCATGGCCAACATTTTTTGCCAGCAACTTAGCGTCTACATTAAGGAGCGAGATCGGTCTATACGACCCACATTGCAGTGGGTCCTTATCCCGCTTCAAGATCAAAGAGATCGTCGCCTCCGACATTGTCGGGGGCAGGGTCCCCCCCTCCCTTGATTCATTGAAGGTCCTTACCAGCAACGGGGCTAACAGGTCTACATATTTCCTGTAGAATTCCACCGGGAACCCATCCAGCCCCGGGGCCTTCCCTGCCTGCATGCTCCCCAGTCCTTTAACCAGCTCCTCCACCCCGATTGGTGCCCCCAAACCAGCCACCTCCTGTACCTCCACCCTTGGGAACCTCAACTGATCCAAGAATCGCCGCATCCCTTCTTTTCCCTCTGGGGGCTGGGACCTATACAGTTCCTCATAAAAGGCCTTAAAAGCCTCATTCACTTTCCCTGCCCTCCGCACCGTAGTTCCCCTGCCATCTTGGACTCCACCTATTTCCCTCGCTGCCATCCTCTTACGGAGCTGGTGTGCCAGCATCCGGCTCGCCTTCTCCCCATATTCGTATATCGCCCCCCGTGCCTTCCTCCACTGTGCCTCTGCCTTCCCTGTAGTCAACAGGTCGAACTCCGTCTGGAGACTTTGTCTCTCCCTGAGCAGTCCCTCATCCGGAGCCTCTGCATAGCTCCTGTCTACCCTTAAAATCTCCCCCACTAACCTCTCCCTTTCCCTGCCCTCTCTCTTCACCCTGTGAGCCCTGATGGAGATAAACTCTCCACTGACCACCGCCTTCAGCGCCTCCCATACTACTCCCACCTGCACCTCCCCGTTGTCGTTAGCCTCCAGCTACCTTTCAATACACCCCCGCACCCTCCCGCACACCACCTCATCTGCCAGCAGTCCCACATCCAACCTCCACAACGGGCGTTGGTCCCTCTCCTCCCCCAACTCCAGCTCCACCCAGTGCGGGGCATGGTCTGAAATGGCTATGGCCGAATACTCCGTTCCCTCCACTTTCGGGATCAATGCCCTGCCCAGAACAAAAAAATCTATCCGGGTGTAGGCCTTATGAACGTGGGAGAAAAAAGAAAATTCTCTGGCCAAAGGCCTGGCAAATCTCCACAGATCTACTCCCCCCATCTGATCCATAAACCCCCTAAGCACCTTGGCCGCAGCCGGCCTCTTCCCCGTCCTAGATCTGGAACGATCTAATGCTGGGTCCAGCACTGTGTTAAAATCCCCACCCATTATCAAACTCCCTACCTCCAGGTCCGGAATACGCCCCAACATCCGTTTCATGAATCCAGCATCGTCTCAGTTTGGGGCATATACATTCACCAGTACCACCTCCGTCCCCTGCAACCTACCACTCACCATCACGTATTGACCTCCCTTGTCCGCTACTATGTTCTTGGCCTCAAACGACACCCGCTTCCCCACCAGTATTGCCACCCCTCTATTCTTCACATCCAGCTCCGAATGGAACATCTGTCCCACCCATCCCTTCCTTAACCTGACCTGATCTGGCACTTTCAGATGTGTCCCCTGAAGCATGAGCACGTCTGCTTTCAGTCCCTTTAGGTGCACGAACACTTGGGCCCTCTTAACCGGCCCATTTAGGCCTCTCACATTCCACGTGATCAGCCGGATTGGGGGGTTACCTACCCCCCCTCCCCCCGCCGACTAGCCATCTCTTATCTTAGGCCAGTCCCGTGCTCGCGCCTCCCGCACCCTCCAGTCCCCCAGGCGGGGGACCCCCGCCCCGACCACCTCTTCCATTTTCAGTTCCCCTTCGGACAGTGCAGCAGCAACCCCTAAACTCCCCCCCCCCCTCTATCCCCGCATCTAGCTCTTTTGCTCCCCCCACATTACTTCCGTGAGTCAGCTGACTTCTGCTGACCCCGGCTTCCCCGGCCTTCCCGTTGATCTCCCCCATGTGGGAGTCTCTCCTCCTTACCTTCCTCCATCCTCCCTCCCTTTTTTGGCACGGGAAAAAGCCCCGCTTTCCTGAGCCAGCTCCGCCCCCTATGGCGCAGCTCCTGTTGCGGCCATTATCCCAGTTCCCTCATCCCCGAGTCTCACCTCCCTCCAGCACCGACGCCCACATTCCCCATCATCATCATCTTGTCTGCAGAAAAGAAAAAAGGAAATTTTAACCAGGACTCTACCCACATCCCCATCCATCATCCCACCCGTGCAATATTCTTTACCCATATTTACAACCCCCTGTACAACCACATCTCCTCAGTTCGAGTCCAGTTTTTCCATCTGAATAAAGGTCCAAGCCTCTTCTGGCGTTTCAAAATAATGGTGTCAGTCCTGATAAGTAACCCACAGTCACGCAGGCTGCACCATGCCGAACCTGACTCTTTTTTTATGCAGCAACGCCTTGGCCCGGTTGAAGCCAGCTCTCCTCTTTGCCACCTCCATGCTCCAATCCTGGTATACTCGGATCATCGCGTTCTCCCATCTACTGCTCCGCACCTTCTTGGCCCATCTCAGCACACTTTCTTTGTCCGCGAAGCAGTGGAACCTTGCCACTATCGCCCTTGGAGGCTCATCTGCCTTGGGTCTCCTCGCCAGGACCCGATGAGCTCCTTCCAGCTCCAGGGGGGTCGGAGAGGCCTCCGCACCCATCAGCGAATGGAGCATCGTGCTCACGTACGCCCCGGCATCAGCTCCCTCCACTCCTTCGGGAAGACCCAGAATCCGGAGGTTGTTCCTTCTTGACCTGTTCTCCAGGATCTCAATTCTCTCGGTCCACCTCCTGTGCACCGCCTTGTGCGCCTCCATTTTTACTGCCAGGCCCAGGATCTCGTCCTCGTTGGTATTCACTTTCTCATTCACCACACGAAGCTCCACCGCCTGGGTCTTCTGGGTCTCCTTCAGCCCCTCGATCGCCAACAGCATCGGCGCCAGCACCTCCTTTTTCAGCACCTCCACACATCGCTTGAGGAACTCCTGCTGGTCTGGCCCCCACACTGCTCGCTCTCCGCTCTCCGCCGTCTTGTTTTTTTCACCCCATTTTGGTCTCTGCTCCAGGGCCTCTTTCCTCGTCGCTCCACCGCTGATCTCTGCCATAAATTGTGAGGGGGGACCTCACTGCACCTTCCCACACGGGATTGAATCAAAACAGCTCCGTTGGGGCTCCTCTAGAGAGCCCAAAAGTCCGTAGTCGTGGGAGCTGCCGAAACGCGCGGCTTAGCTCCGAATCGCCGCAACCGGAAGTGTACCGCAGTCTTAATTGGCATAAGAACCACTTGAGGAAGAAGATGAGCAGAGCTTGTTTGATACAGTGAGTTGTTGTGATCTGTAATGCGCTGCCAGAAAAAACAATAGAAACAGCTTCATTAGTATCTTTCAAAAGGGAACTGGATAGATATTTGAAAAATTAAAGCATTTGCAGTGACGTGGGAAATGGGGAGTGGGATAATTGGATAGCCCTTTGAAAGAATTGGCACAGGTATGAGGAATTGAATGGCCTTTGACCCTGCTGTCAGATTCTGAGATTCTATAATGAGGATGGAATGGTTAAAGGATTGGAATATTTAATGAGGGCAGGGGTGTTGCCAATTTTCCTGTGAATCATATGAGCAGTGTTGTGTGTTTGTCAGCAAATGATAATACACGGAGGAGGGGGGGGGGGGGCATTTACCCCCTGGAGCTTGTTCCACTATTAAATTATCATAGAATCACGACTGTGCAGAAGGAGGCCATTCGGCCCACCAAGTGTGCACTGACCCTCCAACCCAGGCCCACTCTCCCACTCTATCCCCATAACCCCATCTAACCTTTTGGACATTAAGGGACAATTTAGCTTGGCCAATCCACCCAACCTACACATCTTTGGACTATGGGCGGAAACCCACGCAGACACAGGGAGAACGTGTAGCCTCCAGTCAAGGCCGGAATTGAACCAGGGTCCCTGGAGCTATGAGGCAGCAGTGCTAACCACTGTGCCACCTATTAGATCATGTCTGACCATCTTAATTCGACTTGGCTCCATATTCTTTAATCCCCTTGCCAAACACAAATCTATGAATATTAGTTCTGAACATTTCCATTGAATCCCCTCAAGCTCTCCAACCAGAACAACAACTTGCAATTATATAGCTCCTTTGATATCCAAAGGTGCTTCACAGACAACATAAAAAAATACAATTTTTTGGGAGAGTTACAGAACTGAAAATTCTTTGTAAAGAGTGTCCCCACCCCCCGGTGTATTACCCATTTGCCCAATGCCCAAATTACCCATTACCCAAATTGACAATGTCCCTTTAAATAGGGCCCAGTCAATTTATGCCTTTCCTTTTCAAAAAAAAAGTTGCATCATCCTTTAGCAGAATAATGGAGCACATTCTGCTTTCAAAGACTGGTACAATGTAGTGTTCTGTTCCCCATCACCCCCTCCCCACTCTACAAACCCACCTCCATCCACACATCCTGCCTCTGTTGTGACTTGAGGTGAAAGCTGCTTTAGAATAACAAGGGGGATCTAAAACGCAACTGAGACGCATTGAGAGGAGATCTCTTAAAACAGATTAAACAATGTCAGTGATGGATTGAGATGGGGCGCTGCGGAGATGGTCTCCAGTGAGAGACGCCCGCTTGAAGAACTGATTGACGGAGTCCATTATTACACTGAATGGGTCGCCATTAAAAAGCGTCGATCAATTCAAACATCTTGAACGCATATATTGATGAATAAACGATTAAAAAGCAATCTGATTAAACACTCGAGGCGTGTCATGGATTGATGGCCCTTGTTCCTACTAAGTGATGACGGATAATGATTCAGATTCTTGTTGAGCAAACTTTTTAAAAATGTCACGCTTGAGGGCTTCGGCAAGAGATTGATTTGGATAGTTTAAGGAGGGGGCTTCTCGATAAGAGATCCCGAGCCGATACTTGCTTCAAGCGGAATTCCTATTGAACAAAACGCGTGAGGAGGGGAAAATGAGCAACTTGTAGATGCCAGCCTTGGTACCGGGCTGTTGAAGCGGGCTTTTTGATGTTAACATTCAGGAGCTGTTCGACTTTACAGAAGACATCTTGAATTGGCGCGGATACATTAATGGCCTCGTGCCGCGAGTGAAGGCGTCTGTCTGCTTGTGGTGGGAGAGAGAGAGAGAGACTGCTCAATCTATTCTGGTGCAGAGGAAGTAAAGAGGGTGTGAAGGAGTTTTTTTTAAAAAGAAAGAAATGGGAGATTTGCAATTTGTACTTGTGGCCAGCTAATTTATTAATAATCTGACTGTATTCTGTCAAAGAAACATTGGGATTGGGGGACATTGGGGGGGGGGGGGGGGTTGAGGGATGATGAGTCTGATGGTGAAATGTGGGGAACAAGAATCTGGATCCCAAAGCAAAAGACATGTACAATAAAGCACAACCAGGGGAGTGAGGGAAGTGACAGGAATAAATGGGAGATAGTTTGAGAGAGAAAATCAGACTGCAGAGGGCGACCTTGTCCTGAATGTGTGTGTGTGTTCCACACAGCCTCCCAGCTCTGTCCAACTCTCCTCCTGCACTGTTATTAGTTTAAGGATTTCATTTCTCGCGTGTTGCTGGTTTTCTGGAGAGCGGGGTTATCAAGACTCTGGCAATTTGTTATAAAGTAAAAGGAGAAAAAAAAGAAAGTCCAGGCAGGCTGTTCTTCCAGAAAAGCTGAGTGAGTGGAGATGTCCGAAACACTGGAAGAGGGAGAGAGAGGGAGAAGGGGGCGTGTGATATGATGTGGATAAGTTTGCAAGCTAGTTATTGTCAGGGATCTGTCACACGGTGAGAGGGAGTAGGAGCAGTCAGGTTTCAGCATCGCCTGGGAGAGAGGGAGAAGGTGCTGAGGGAGAGAGCTCCACTTGGACACTTGCTGGAGTGAGTGAGGGAGGGTGTGAAGTGAGCTGCCTGCTTTCTGGAGGAAAGGGGAATATCCCCCCCTCTCTGGCCCAGTCCTGGGATGGACGCGGAAGACTGCAAGCTGAGCGTGTGGTTCTGCCAGGAGGAGAAAGTTATCTCGGGGCTGTCCAGGCGGACCACTTGCGCCGATGTGATTCTAGCCCTGCTGGAGGAGAGCCGGCTGGATGGAGGGCGCAGCAAATTCCTGTCGGGGCCCCCGGACTCCTACTGCCTGGTGGAGAAGTGGAGGGGCTTCGAGAGGACCCTGCCCAACAAGACCAAGATCCTGCGACTGTGGGGCGCCTGGGGGGAGGAGCGGGAGAAAGTCACCTTCGTGCTGGTCAAGAGCCAGGCGTCGCTGCCCAACAACGGCCCCAGGAGCGCCGAGGCCAAGGTGGTGCTGAGCAAGGAGAGCCCCTGCAGCCTGCGGGGCACGGCCAGGGTCACCCTGGCACTGCCCCACGACAAGCAGCGGCGGGTGGTCCGCAAAGCCTTCAGGAAACTGGCCAAGATGAACCGCTCCAAGCGGCAGGAGGAGAGCTGCGGTGGCAAGGATGGCCCCTGTGTGGAGAGGATGGAGACCCTGGTCCACCTGGTCCTGTCTCAGGACCACACCATCCGGCAGCAGGTGCAGAGGATCCGGGAGCTGGACCGGGAGATCGACAGGTACGAGGCCAAGATCCACTTGGATCGGATGAAGAGGCACGGGGTTAACTACGTGCAGGACACTTACCTGGTGGACAGCGAGCCCCAGGACCTGGGTTTCCAGCTGGAGGAGTACAGCAGGAATTGCGAGGAGCTGCTGCGCCTGCAGGAGGAGCTGGCCCTCCAGGAAGAACACATGGAGCTGGTCACTCTGGAGATCCAAGAGGAACTCAACCAGAGGTGGATGAAGAGACGCCAAGGGGAGCTGGAGAGTGGGGAGAGGCAGCCCCCTCAGCTCCCCGGGGCAGCCAGCAGAGCTGAGGAGGAGGAGGATGGAGACGAGGAGGAGGAGGAGACCCTGCTGGAACAGGAGAGGCTGCGAACCCAACTCAGCGCCAGCCTCTACATCGGGCTGAGGTTAAGCACCGACTTGGAGGTCACCAAGAACGACCTGGCTTGCACCCAACGGTTGTGCGAACAGAAACGCGGCGAGCTGGACAATCTGCTGGAGAGAGTGAATGTGGAGGAGGGGCGGAGGGTGGAGGAAGAGGTGAGAAGGACTGGTCCCCAGGTCAGTGACCCCGAGCCCAGACCCTCCCCGGACAGCAGCGGTGCTTGGGTTGAACCGAGGGGTCTGTCCACACTCTGTCATGTTACTGACGAGGACTCTGACACTGGCCTCAGTTCCATGAACAGTCAGGACTCTGACACCATCCCAGTCTCCGAGTCTCTGGTATAGCGGTTTCACTTCAAGACACATTAAACAACCGAGCCGCAAACTCTCTCAGGGAACCAGCCAATGAAGAATACGATTTATTAAAAGAAAATTGGTTTATACAACTTTCAAGATGGGAGGTTATATTACAAATGATATTTCCCTTCCCTTAATGATGGAACAAACTGCAATAAAATAACCCTTTTCCTTTGCAAACATTTGCGGCTTGTTTGACCAGCTGTTGTTATGGAGAAGTATGTCCTATTTGTCTCTGGTTATCTATCGTCTTCGCCACAAGTTGGCACTAATAAGTCTTAAATTCTGAGTTCCCTTCGCAGCTTTGAAATTATTTCCATTCTTCCTATGTGAAGACGTTTATAAAATGCTGAATTCTATCTGTCACACTACTGTTGGGTTCAGGGTGGCTTTTCAATTCCTGCTGCCTGAGGGTACATCAGTTTAAGTGCGCCAGTTTGTTTTGCTGAAGGGGTGAGAGTGTATACACAGAGTGGGAGCAGATCCTGACTCCCTCTCCACCCCATGGACTGCAAATTCAAAGGCGATTATCTCAACAGCCAAAGGTTTGCAATCCCCAAACCTGCCTCGCTCATTGGATAAATCTGTATTACAGAAAGGGCATAGTAGAGGCAAGCAGGCTGGGACAATTTTCTCGATAACAGACCTGATGGAGATTGTGATCATTACAATAGGGTTGATATATGTTTGCCATTGAGGCGAAACCAAAAGTATAGGGAGCGATCAGTAGAAAATAGTCAGAAATAAATCCAATTGGGAATTCGAGAGAAACTACTTTACCCAGAGAATAGTGGGAATGTGGAACTCGCTACCACAGGGAATAACATAGATATATTTAAGTGGAAATTAGATAAACACATGAGGGAGAATGAAATAGAATGCTTTGATGGCATGAGATTAAGAGGAGGAGGCTCATGTGGAATACAAGGACCACCATGGGCCAGATGGACGGTTTCTCTGCTGTGCATTTGATGTCCTCCCGGTTATCAATTCCACAAGTGTCTGACTCCACTTGTTGTGGGTGAACCTGGATACGTAGAATAGATACAGTTAATTCGATGATGATTAAACATTGCCTTCTCTGTGTTATTTGTGAATGCTTCTCTAATTATACCTCTTCTATGGTTTATTGAGAATTGGAAATAGATTAACCTCTGTACTGCTGTGTATGATTAGAAAACGATTGCATCTCCCTCTTGACTCAGCTCACAGTTGCGTGCTGAGCTCCACTTTAGTGTGTGCACTGGGATGAGGGTCACATCTGGTGTTTTATTTGTATTAGTTTCTAGGGAGTAGAAAACAAGGCAATGGGACGAGGTCACACCTGACACCGGAGAGCATTTGGGCACCAGCAGTTTCACTGCCTTCAAACAGAAGTTGGCTGAGGCTGTTGCTGTCTTCTGGATCTTCTTGTTAATGTGAGCTTTCAATTAATTAATGAATTAGCAAAGGCCAAGCAAATTATCTTGGCAACTCCTGCACTCCGCTTCACTAACCTCGTTCAAGAATTGAGGCGAAGAGTGCAAGCAGCTGTTGGAAATGTAAATTAAACGGGACGGGTTGGTAACGGGAGGACACGTGTTGAAGATAATTGGAAAAAGAAGCAGAGGGGTGATTTTGGAGAATTTTCCTTTACTCCGTGAGTTGTTGTGATCTGGAAAGTGCTGCCTGAAAGGGCAATGGAAGCAGATTCAATGATAACATTCAAAATGGAATTGGATAAATGCCTGAAAAGGAATAATTACCTGGGTTTTGAGAAAATAGCAGCGGATAATGGGAATAATTGGATAGCTGTTTTTAAAGAGCTGACACTAACATGATGGGTTGAATGGCCTCCTTTTGCACTGTCAATGGTGTGTTGTACAATCACTGAGCGTGTCTCAAAACTATCAATACTGCAAAACGTACAGCCTATTAAGTTAAAAATTGACATTTAATGAGCACTATTAGCAGAGGTTGGAAGCGGTAAAGTAGGTTCATTTTATCTACTGGAGGGCACCAGGCCATGCATTCCTGTTTAACTGTTTTCAAAGAGACCCTGGGTAACTATTATTGCACATTTGGGGCCCATCTTGAGAATAGTGACATGCTTCTAGGCAACCTCTGTCCTAACCTCTGAAAGATGGTGGCAATTATCAAATGCAAGAACAGCGTCCTCATCAATGCACAACAACAGAGGCATTTGATGACTTCATGACTCATAGCCCTAACCTGTCAGCAATTAACAGTGTGTCTCAAGACAATAGCACTACTGGTGTGGAGAAGTAGAGAAACATGTCTTCTGGGCTGAGTGAAGTTATTGAGGCAGAGCAGAGTGACTTTAACACTCTTCTGGTTGTGCTATACTTTTGGGGGGGGGGGGGGGGGAGAAATCTTGGCTAAACACTCTGATGTAGCACTGAAGAAGGTGCAATCTTTCGGTTAAGATGTCAAACTGAGGAATCTTGCCCCATCTGCTCCTTCAGCTGGATGTAAAACGTCCTGGAGGAGAATTCCTCCTGGTGTCCTAGGCTAATATTTATCCCTCCACCCGTACCACTAAAATCAAAGTGATCCGGCTATTACCACATTGCAGCTGGTGAGAACGTGCTGTGTGCAAATTGGTTGCCTCGGCAGCCCGTTGCTGAAATTACAATAGTGATTGTGCTTGTTGTCTGTAAAGCGCCTTGGGACATTCTGAGATCATGAAAGATGCAATAGAAAAATAGAAGTCTTATTTATAGCTGACTTGGGAGTGCTTGCTATGACCTCCAGTCCATGGCACGTCTGCCCCTTGCTTCAAGCACAACATTTTTTTGAAGATCTAATATTTACAAAACAGGACGTTTAGTGTCTGAAAAATGTGGCATTTGTAATTTGTTAAGGTACAGCAATGAGACTGTGGATGCCACTGGGAGGCTTATTCAATATTTAATTTGTGCAGTAAAGATTGACTGAAGAAAAGACGCTGAGTTTTAAATGCACTGAGTACAGTTTGATATAACAAATATTTAAATTTTATTCATTCTCAGGATGTGGGCTTCACTGGCATGACTGATATTTATTGCCTAATCCTCCAGTTACCCTGACAAGGTGGTGGTGAAGCACGTACCTGAACTGCTAGTAATGGCTTGATATGGCTGAGAGGCTTATAATGCCACTTCAGAGGGCAGCTAAGAGATGGCATGGTTAATGCGGGGATTGAAACCACATATAGGCCCAGAACAGGATGCGGCAGGTTTAAAGGGCACTAATGAACCAATCATTTTTACTGATCTCCGCATTTTATTTACTGATTCAAAAAAAAATGTACTCTAATTCCAGTCATGTTGTGGTTTGAACTCACATCCTCTGATTAAGCCTCAAGATTACTATACCAACACTATAACCACCACTCGACACATGTTTAGCTTTTCGCTGTCCGTCTGTATTAATGATATGGTTGAAGGAATGGAAAGTTGTATATCTAGTTTTGAGGATGACATTGTTAGACGTCATGGCAAATAGTGTGACTTGGAAGAGGAAGTTACAAAGGGGACACAGTGAGTTTACAAAACAGTGCCAGGTGGAGTTCAATGTGGGGCAGTGCGAGGTTATTCACTCTGGATCTGGCACGCTGGCACAGTGATTAGCACTGCTGCCTCACAGCATCAGGGACCCAGGTACAATTCCAGCCTTTGGTGACCGTCTGTGTGGAGTTTGCACTTTTTCCCCATGTCTGCGTGGGTTTCCTCCCGGTGCTCCGGTTTCTTCCCTGAGTCCAACAATGTGCAAGTTAGGTGGATTAGCCATGATAAATTGCCCCTCAAATGTTCAAGGATGTGCAAGTTAGGTGAGGTTATGGGGATGCAGTGGGGATGGGTAGGGGGGTGCTCTTTCAGAGGGCTAGTGTAGACTCAATGGGCTGAATGGCCTCCTGCACTAGAGGAATTGAGTTCTAAGAAAAAACAGAATTTTTGTAAGGGTGAGAGCTGAGGAGCTGTAGATGAGCAAAGTGCTTTAAAGGTGTCAAGATACACGTAAAGCTTTGGAATGATACAAAGGCTCACCAAATGTAATCTACTTGCATTTCAAAAGTGAGGAAGGGAGGGTATAGAGTAAGTTCGGTCTTTGTGGGTATGCAGCGCAGATTCTCTAGAATGATACAAGGACGAAAAAGGTTAAGTTATGAAAACAGAGTTGCATTGACTTGATATTCTCTTAAGTTTGGAAATTTGAGGGGTGATTTAATTGAGGTGTTTAAAATGATTAAGAGATATGATTGGGTATTTCCTTCGATGGAGGAGCCTAGAACGAGGGAAAATAACCTTGGATCTTGCAGCAGCACGGGAATAAAATCAGAGAAGCCGTTCTTCACACACAAGGTAGTGGGAAATCTGTACCATTCTCCCTCAAACAACAGCTGGGGGTCTGTTGAAATTCTCAAGACAGAGGTCAATAGATTTTTCAGGTAATGGTACCAGAGGTAGGTGAGATACCGATCAACTGTAATGGCAGAGGAGGCTCAAGGGGATAAATGGCCTCTTGCCCTGATGTAACTTATTTTCCTGGATTGATAGATCGTGAAAGGGGTTATTGTCGTTATAGTATTGTCTCTGTGTTTCATTTCATATGAAAGCTATGTAATAGTCTCTATAAATCACTCTGTGGAACAGTTTGCCTAAAGCCAGTGGTGGGTTGTGAGATATGGAAGCACTCAAAGTCTTTTTGATGCAGCTTAAGGTGTGCTACAAAACTTTGAGCCATGTCCTGTGGGAAGATTAAAACCTTACGAAGGGTAGCTGATTGCCTAAGAGCAGAGAAGGTTAAGGGGAAATGTAATCGATTTGTTCAAAATTATGAAGGATTTTGATAGAGTAGATTGGGGGAAACATTCCACTGACAGCAACCAGATGATGCAGATTTATCATAATTCGCCAAAGAACCAGGAGAATTTTCATTCATACAGCGAGTATCTGTGATCTAGTACACAGGGAATAAAGATTTTGAGCAGAAAAGTGAAGCTGAGGCCCATGGTCAGCCATGATCCTACTGCATGGTGGAGCAGTCTTAAGGGACCAAATGCCCTACTCCTGCACCCATTATATTCTTGTGAAGGAACAAATACTTTAAAGGGCAATGGGGAAAGGTGCAGGGCTGTACAATCAATTAGATAACACTTTCAAATGAGCCAACACGGGCATGATGAGGACAAATGGCCTTCTTCCAAACTCTTGAGATTCTGTGATTATAAGAGTTCTCCATTGATTGCACCAGCTGAATTAAATCAATCAAGTGAAAGTTGGTAGTAGTTATTGGATCAGCAATCCAAACGTTGAGTTCATGTCCCATTGCAGAATGGTGGATAATTCTGTGGCCTGAAGTGGTTTACAAGGCGGCTCAGGGTTGATCATACCGTCTCCAATTACCAGGATGAGGAAGAATTATTGGCTTGTTCTGATGGAGCCAAGCACCTTCAGGGTGCTCCCAGATACCTCACCTCTGATCTGTGGAGAGTCCTGACGGAAAACAGCTATCATTTTCTGTTTGTTGCCCCATACACATGATCAGAGTCAAATGAAACATTGATTGTTGGTACAGAGGAAGAACTTGCATTTCTATAGCATCTTTCAACTGCTTCAGGATGTTGCCAAGCACTTGGCAGCCAAATAGTTAGCTACAGCTAAGATGGTAGGTAATTTGCACATGACAAGTGCCCACAAATAGCAATGTGGTAAATGACCAGATGATCTGTTTTATTAATGTTGTCTGAGGCGTACACCTCCATACAAGAGGTAAAGCCGCTATAGTCCCAGATGACCATGCTTCCCCCTTTGAGGGGAGAACTGGCTGGTGGTGTTTAACCTGAGGATCACCACACCTCAGGCGAGGGGACAAGGTTGAGAAGGTGGGCCTTCATGAATAACCTGAACCAGTACAGGAATTGAACCCACACTGGGATCACAAACCAGCTGTCTAGCCAACTGAGCTAAACCAGCCCCCCCTCCTGTACAACAACTGTTGAGTTGTTTTGTATGAGTGCCTCATCGCCAAAGAGTGAACTTTGAGGAAGCCATGGAATGCATTTGCTGCTACTCACCCCCCCCACTGCCAACACCTACAATCAGAAAATTTCCACTGGTGCAGTACAGAGTATTTAATTTTATTAGAAGTCATAGACCGTAAAGGTCTTCTTATAGTGGATTGGTGGGGCTAAATTTGTACTGATTTGTTGATTTAAAAGAAAACAGCCCTGCTATCATTTTTAATTATCTAGTCAAAAGGAGCATAGCCCAGTTAAGTGACTGACCAATCTGCATATACTCATAGGCTGATAAGTATGTGTAATAGTTTGTTGGCTATAGCTCAGTTGGTAGCACACTTGTCTCTGAGGCCAAAAGTTGTGGGTTGAAGTCCCACTCCAGAGTCTGGACTATATCCATAGAATCCCTATAGTGCAGAAGGAGGCCATTCAGCCCATTAAGTCTGCAGTGACCTTCCGAAGGAGGTATGCCTAGGCCCACTCCCCATTCTATCCCATTAACCCCATCTAAACCTGCATATTTTTGGACACTTAAGGAGCAATTGCTGATGGTCAATCCACCATGCCTGCACATCTTTAGACTGTGGGAGGAAACCCACTCAGACTCAGGGAGAAAGTGTAAACCCCACACAGACAATCATCCAAGGCCAGAATCAAACCCAGGTCCCTGGCTCTGCGAGGTAGCAGGCTAATTACTGTGCCAACCTAGGACTAACATTTTTGTGCAGTATTGAGGGAGTGCAGCATCTTCAGAGGCACCATGTTTCTGCTGAGCCTACAAACCAAAGCCCAGTCTGTCTGTTCAGGCGAATGGTAAAGATCCCTCAGCACTCTTTGGTTTTCTCAATTCATCGGATCTCATTCCAGTTTGTGGGATCTTACTGTGTGTACATTGACAGCTGTATTGGCCACCTAGATTACAACAGTGGAATGATTCAGTGGAAGTGAAATAAATAAATGAAAGTTTTTCTTGCACATGGGAAGTGAAATTGTTCTTCGATGGTGTGACATTAATTGAAGTTAATGGAAAATGAAGTGGGCTGGACTGTGGGATGGGCTACCTCTGGCCATCACTCACTTTGCTCTACTGTAACAGGTCAATTTCACCCCATCACTCTGTCTCCGCACATATTTATCAGGGAAAATCACACAGCACACCACATCTCCACTCTGGTGGAGATTGATAATCCTATCATTCTAAAATGTTTTTAAATTGCTGGGAGGAGTGGGCGAGGGGGGGGGGGGGCAGTTAAATAGCAAGCAAAGGCATCACAGATCACATAGAGTTGACATTGATGAGTGCTATACATCAAAGCTGCGAGTTGTAAAAGACCCACATCCATCCAATTCACCTTCTGCCATCCTTGAACAATATTGTATCCTATGATCCAATGCTAATGGAGCTGTTGACTAATCTCCGTGATCAATCTCTTCAATGAGTCTACAACAGACCCAGACATGAGGTAAGAAAACCCCCAAGTGGGTGGAGAGCTTTGGGAATTAAAGGAACAAAGTGACACTCACCACATGTCACATGTCAAATTACTCAAGAGTGCGTCACAAAATGTTATTTTCTGAGAGAAATCTCTCCAATTTGCAATTGAAACTGAATCATTACTCTCCGCTTCCCCTGACTCCTGTTCCATAGACTGACTACTTGCTCTCTGAAATATTTCCGCAGGTTAGTTTTGAGCTTACCCTTTCCGCCTAACAGTGCTGTATGGTAGGTTAGTAGGAAGCCTTTCAGCCCCCTCGAGACTGTTCTGCCAATCAGTTAAATACTGGCAAATCGATACTTTAAGCCCATTTACCTGCCTTTCTTCTTTATCCCTTATTGCATTTACCCAACAAAATCTTTTCAATTTTGGTTTTGAGAATTTCAATAGACCACCAGCCACAGCAGCTTTTTTGGGGAAGAGAGATGGACATTTTCCTAGTACTATTGTTTAAAGTCTTGACGGGCGGAAGCAGGAAAGGCTGCATTATTCCCATTCACTCACAGTAAGGCCTTATTGCCCAGACACCCTGTTGCATGGTGAGAGCTACAATGAAGGCTCAACATTGCGATCTAGGTGTCCATGTACATAGATCCTTGAAAGTTGCCACCCAGGTTGATAGGGTTGTGAAGAAGGCCTATGGAGTGTTGGCCTTTATTGGTAGAGGGATTGAGTTCCGGAGTCGGGAGGTCATGTTGCAGCTGTACAGAACTCTGGTACGGCCGCATTTGGAGTATTGCGTACAGTTCTGGTCACCGCATTATAGGAAGGACGTGGAGGCTTTGGAGCGGGTGCAGAGGAGATTTACCAGGATGTTGCCTGATATGGAGGGAAAATCTTATGAGGAAAGGCTGATGGACTTGAGGTTGTTTTCGTTGGAGAGAAGAAGGTTAAGAGGAGACTTAATAGAGGCATACAAAATGATCAGGGGGTTGGATAGGGTGGACAGTGAGAGCCTTCTCCCGCGGATGGAAATGGCTGGCACGAGGGGACATAACTTTAAACTGAGGGGTAATAGATATAGGACAGAGGTCAGAGGTAGGTTCTTTACGCAAAGAGTAGTGAGGCCGTGGAATGCCCTACCTGCTACAGTAGTGAACTCGCCAACATTGAGGGCATTTAAAAGTTTATTGGATAAACATATGGATGATAATGGCATAGTGTAGGTTAGATGGCTTTTGTTTCGGTGCAACATCGTGGGCCGAAGGGCCTGTACTGCGCTGTATTGTTCTATGTTCTATGTTCTATGTTCTATTGCCTGTATGTGGTGAGGACTGGTTTAACATCCACCGCTGGTGCACAGTGGCAGCAGTGCGTACCATCTACTAGATCCACTGCAGCAGCTCACCAACTCTCCTTTAGCACCTTGCCAAACCAGGATCTCTATCACCTAGGAGAACAAGGCCACGGGTGCCTGTGAACATCACCACCTGCAAGTTCCCCTCCACTTCACACACTATTCTGATTTTAAAATACATCGGCATTCCTTTCAGTAGCTGGGTCAAGATCCTGGAACTCCCTCCCTAACTGCACTGAGGGTGTGCTTATAACCAGATGGACAGCAGCAGTTCAAGAAAGCAGCGCACCTTTTTGAGGGCAACTAGGGTTGGACAATAAATGATGGCCTAGGCCAGCGAGACTCACATCCTGAGAACTAATTAAAAGAAGCAGGTTAGAGGAAATAATTATCTTGCTGCCTGCTTAGCTTTGAAACGAGCTGCAGCTCCTTTGACTGTGCTTACATCAACCTGGAGCACTCTTGCACACATCTTCGTCTCACGTTAATGCAAGAGTAACCAACTAGATGTCATTAATAATTGCATTAACAGCAACTTGAATTGACTTATATGCACTGAGGCAAAAATGCAAAGCAGGCAAAAGTCCCCCCCAATATATTAGCATATTCCAGGTTGGTTACTGCAATTTGCAGTGTTTTCAAAAGATGAATGGAAGATTGATTATAAATTGGTGAAAAGAAAGGCACGTCTACAGTTTTTAGGCAATATAAATTTCTTGAATGACTAATCTGTGTAAGTTAAATCTGTAATTTATATAATTAAACCAGAGAAGGCTGTTTTCCAGCCTTTTCATTCAGTAACGGTGTCGAATGCATGTGATGATCAATTAAGTGCAAAGCAGCCTCTATTATTTAAACCCTGTGAACACAGAGTCCCAGTGGAACGTTAGGTCTTCCATTATTAGTAGGGTTGATATTAGCAATGCATCTGTGACAAATCTCATTGTTCTTTAAACATCTAGAATATTGGTTCACTGCCTTTAAACGTTCCAAAGTTGCAGCGATTTGGTTTCACATATATGTGTATAAAAATAACCTACATTTCCAAGGCATCTTTCATGACCTCAGGGTGCCCAAAAATATTTTACAGCTGATGAAGTACTTCTAATGTTTTGAAGTCTGTAAAATAGTCATTTACCACGACTTGCTGTTTTGTGTCCTGAAGCCAAATTTTTATCCAAGTTGACACTGACCCTCCTATTCCATGAGCCTCAGTTTTGTTAACTAGGTTTTTATGTTATACTTTGTCAAATGCTTTCATAAAATCCATATAAACAACATACATTGTACTCCCTCAATAAACCTTCACTGTTACTTCATCAAAAAAATCAATTAGATTAATCAAGCATGATCTACCTCTTGCAAAGCAGCCTGGTCCTCCTGAATTAACTCAAATCTCTCCTGTTTTCACTGAATATTTTTTCTGAAATCTTATGCACCACTAATGTTTTTAAAAAATAAATTTAGTGTACCCAATTCATTTCTTTCCAATTAAGGAGCAATTTAGTGTGGCCAATCCACCTACCCTGCACATCTTTGGGTTGTGGGGGCGAAACCCACACAAACACGGGGAGAATGTGCAAACTCCATATAGACTGTGACCCAGAGCCAGGATCGAACCTGGGACCTCGGCGCGGGGAGGCACCAATGCTAACCACTACATCACCGTGCTGCCCCATGCACCACTAATGGTAAACTAACTGACCTTGATTGTTAGGACTTTCCTTACACCCTATCCTGAATAAGGGAGTCACATTTACCACCCTCCAATCCTCTGGCATCTCCCTGTACATCGGCAAAATTGGAAGATTATGGCAAGACCTTAATCTGGGATGCAGGCCATCTGGGCCAGGTGACTTATCCACTCAAAGTATAGCCAGCCTTTCCAGAAATCTGCTTCTCAATTTTCACTCCATCCATCACCTCTACGATCTCTGCTTCAGCTGGTATTTTTTCAGATTCTTCCTTCTTTGTAAAAGCATTCTAGCCTTGCCCTGTGCGTCTAAGCACTTATATCACCCACTTTATCCCTTAAAGGGCACATTCCTCCTCTAACTACCTGCTACTTACATGCTTGTGGAAGATTTTGAGTTTCGTTTTATGTTAATTGCCATATATTCTCACATTTTCTTTTTGCCAGTCTTATTTTCCTCTTTATTTCCCCTCTCGACCTGTTTTATTTGACCTGGTTCTCGCTTGAAGAATTCACCAAACATACATCATGTACCCTCTTTTTTTTGTTTCATCATATTCTCCAGCTCCCTCATCATCCAAGGAGCCTTGGCTTTGGTTCCACTGCCTTTCGCCCTTGTTGGAATGTATCCAGTCTATACCTGAAGCATCTCATAATTCTCCACCTCGCGTTGCTGGTGGTGGAGTTCCTGGTGAGACGGAAAATCCAGCGTCGGGGAGAAAACGGGATCGGTGCCGGGTGCCGAGCTGTTTCTGATGCTTTGGGCCCCCCCCCCCCCCTGGCAGCAGGAACGAGATTAACACCTGCGTGCCAGCGGGAAGATGCAAATGGATCATTAAGACCCATCTGCATCTACTTAGTGGGCTGGGCACTGTATTCTCCGGGCCCGCATGATTTTCCGGTCCTCTGGATACAGTTATGGATAAGTGCGACCCTTAAGGGAGTTGCCTCCAAAATCCACCTGAGGGCCATCCTGCCCACCCCACCAGACCTCCCACCCCCACCGTCCTCCTGAGACCCCCTAAACAAAGAGACCCCCATAAAGATTCCTAAAGAATGAGACCCTCCCAGAGACCCCCTAAATTAAGTAACCACCCCACAGACCCCTCCCAGAGAAGGGATCCCTGTCAGGAAGCCCACTCCCGGAGAAGAGACCCCTGTCTGGAAGCTAGAGAGCAGTCCAGTCAGAGGTAGCAAAAATAATTACTGTTGTAACACTCACCTGGGCAATACACCTGCTGGCTCAGGCAGAGAAAGCGGCACTTGTCAATTCCAGGATAGAGAAAACCAGTCAGCTGGGTATAAACCCCCTCAGATCCTTGAGCTGCAAGCCATTCATTCATATCTCTGACTGGGCTGTGATTGACAGCTTCCAAACACACACACACCTTTGCTCAATTCAACTGCCTTCACTGGTGATTAACACTGAAGTGCAATGTTTATAAATATCATCTTTGATTGACAGCTCCTAGCCCACTTCAAAGAATTAAGTGCTTTCCCTTCAGCTTGAGTGATTTTGAAGTGGTCAGCTGGAAATTGGCAGCACTTAACACTTACAATGGGGGGAGATATTGATGGGCAGCCATGGGCCCTCGCTATAGGGCCACCTGCTCAAAATGGCGGCCTGATTACCGGATTCCCTAGGCAACCCCTCGTAATCCTCACCATGCATAAATTTACATGGCGAAGGATTAAAGAACAAAGAAAATTACAGCACAGGAACAGGCACTTCGGCCCTCCCAGTCTGCGCCGATCCAGATCCTTTATCTAAACCTGTCTTCTATTTTCCAAGGATCTACTTCCCTCTGTTCCCCGCCCGTTCATATATCTGTCTAGATGCATCTTAATTGATGCTATCGTGCCCACCTCTACCGCCTCCGCTGGCAAAGCGTTCCAGGCACCCTCCACCCTCTGCGTAAAAAACTTTCCACGCACATCTCCCTTAAACTTTCCCCCTCTCACCTTGAAATCGTGACCCCTTGTAATTGACACTCCCACTCTTGGAAAAAGCTTGTTGCTATCCACCCTGTCCATACCTCTCATAATTTTGTAGACCTCAATCAGGTCCCCCCTCAACCTCTGTCTTTCCAACGAAAATAATCCTAATCTACTCAACCTTTCTTCATAGCTAGCACCCTCCATACCAGGCAACATCCTGGTGAACCTCCTCTGCACCCCCTCTAAAGCATCCACATCCTTCTGGTAATGTGGCGACCAGATCTGCATGCAGTATTCCAAATGTGGCCTAACCAAAATCCTATACAACTGTAACATGACCTGCCGACTCTTGTACTCATTACCCAGTCCGATGAAGGCAAGCATGCTATATGCCTTCTTGACCACTCTATCGACCTGCGTTGCCACCTTCAGGGTACAATGGACCTGAACTCCCAGATCTCTCTGTACATCAATTTTCCCCAGGACTCTTCCATTGACCGTATAGTCCGCTCTTGAATTAGATCTTCCAAAATGCATCACCTCGCATTTGCCTGGATTGAACTCCATCTGCCATTTCTCTGCCCAACTCTCCAATCTATCTATATTTTGCTGTATTCTCTGGCAGTTCCCCTCACTATCTGCAACTCCACCGTGGCTTGGTCCGTGGCCGTGCATGCGCACGGCAGCCGTCTGTGGTGCTACGCCATACAACATAGTGCGCTCTGGCCATGCGTGGATCCGGCCTGCCAGATAATGCCCCTCTGTAACCCCGCTCGCCACCCCTGGACCATGCCCACCAATCCACCCAGCCCCCGCCGAAGCCCCCCCTGCCAGCAGAACAGCTCCACCACCACTCCCCCCCCCCCCCTGACTATGGCAGCATTGGACACAGTCCGCAGCCGCCACGCGCGGTCCCCGGAAATTGAGAGGACACGCGACCGATGCCGTCGGAATGTCGACCCATCGTGGGCAGAGCATCGGAGGAGGGCCTCAGGTGACTTCCTGGGGCCGTCCCGACGGTGTGCGATGTACTCAGCGAGTGTTTATGAGGGGGCGGAGCATCCGAAAAGCGGCGCCGCCCCCGATTTCGGAGTAAAAACAGATTCTCCGGTCAATCGCCGAACGCGATTTCGGCCTCGGCAATTGGAGAATCCAACCCAAAATCTCCCAAATGGAGAATTTCACGCAAGGTCACCCATTATTCTGTTAGAATTTTCCTGTCAGTCTTTGATTACATTTTACCCAGGTGAGATCGCTTCACATCCCATTGAAATTAGCCCTCTTCCAATTTAGATCTTCTACTTTATAGTTTGTTCAATGGTCTTGCTGCATTATAAATGTGATCCTTCTGGTACGATGATCACTCTTATCCAAGTGTTGCCCCATAGATGTTTGGTCCAGTTAGCCTACCTCATTCCCGAATGTTAGGGCTGGAATTCTCCAACCATTTCCTGGGGGCGAGATCGTTGATCCCGCCAGCAGTGCATCCCCGTGTGAAATGCGTGTGTGATGGCTTCAATGGGAATTCCCATTGACAGTGGTGGGAGTAGAGAATCCCACCGCCAGCAAACAGCGTGCCACTTCCCGAGAAACATGTGGCTGGGAGGCCGGAGAGTCCTGCCTCAAGATTCAGCAATGCCTCCATTCTAATTGGACAGAGAGCATACGATCAGGGAGGTCCTCCTGAACACATTTCAAAAATTCCTTCTCCTCCTTTCTCTTTACTCTGACACAATCCCAATCAGTATTTGGAGAATTAAAGTCCCCAACATCCCCACTCTGTGACTTCCCTGCAGATTTGCTCCATGGTCTCATTGTTTGGAGGCCTAGTAAATACCCCATTAGCATGTTTGTACTCTTTTCACCTCTCAACTCTAACCAAATGGATTGTGTCCTTACACCCTCAAGGACCCCCTCTTTCCAACACTACAATATCTTCCATTAACTGTACTACCACCCCACCTCTGTTTAATCCTTCTGTCTTTTTTCAACACTTTATATCCTTGAATATTTAGCAACTTTTTTCCCCATTTTTCAGCCAAGTTTCTGTTGTCAGCACTACATCAATATTATCGCATGACTATTCATGTCTGTAGCTTGCTTACCACCTTATCAAAGAATCCCCACAGTGCAGAAGGGGGTCATTCAGCCCATCGAGTCGCACTGACCCTCTAAAAGAGTACCCTACCCCATCACACTCCCCTACCCCGTCACACTCCCCCACCCTATCCCTGCAACCCCACCCAACCTGCACATCTTTGGACACAAAGGGACAATTTAGCATTTGCTTCCCTAAAGAACATTTAGTGAATTAGATTTTCTTTTGAACAACAATCGGGCAGTTACATGGTCACGATACCCTCTCGACCAATGTTTAGCGTGTGACACGGCCAAGGTGAAAAACGATCGCTAAAATAACACAACAAAAAAACTTGATGCATATTTAATGAATTAGACTGAGAATTGTGGTGTTGGGCCAGTCAGCGAGCTACAGATTGGTTATCACTCGCAAGGAGCAGGCACAATGTGCTTCCCCTGGGCAAGGAAGGGATAAATAAGAAGGCAAGCCAAGCTTAAAAAAAGAGGAATTGCAGATCTCCTAGCAACCAATTATAGAGTAATGCTGTCTGGTCATTCACACACACATCTCACAACCTTTCTTCACCACCCCCAACCAAAGAGCAGGTAGCAGGCTGGGTGTTTATCAGGAGAGGGGGTCAGCAGTGAAACATAAATATTTTCTGATTGACGTACATCGACCCAAGATCTAAACAGATCGATTTAAACTGCTGTGCCTCAGAATTTTGTTTACAATTGCGGCTGAAACTAAATCTAACTCTGAACGTTTCGCTTTGGCACAATGTGTGATGAAGTAATATCAATTGAAACAAAACTCTTGTTACTTATCTTCGCTTGAAGCTTGCAGATCTTCAAGTCTGTGTCAAAACCAAAAAAAAGAGATTTTCCCCAGTCCTTATCAAAAGAAAGCTCATTAGAAAACCGAGCGAGCGTTACTGGTTACAATGAACACTGTGCTAATTAGTTCAATTGAGAATAAGTGTTTGGAGCATGGACACTTTCATATTGTTCCCATTCCGTGTTTTGGTCATTACTTTTCACTTCACTATGGACCTCAGCTGCCACTTATGCCCCAACGGTGTTGCCAACTCTCCAGGATTAACCTGGAATCTCTATGAAATTAAGATTAATCTCCTCGATACCACTGGGAGCAAAACCCATGAAAAATATCACAGGGAGTAATTAAATCAGAGTTTTATATTTTATTGAAGCGCTTTCAGTTCTACATGCATCAAACTTGGGGGTGGGGGATGGATAAAAGACTGTTTGCCTGACAGCCATCAAACATCCAATCAGGATATGAGGCCACCTCCAGGAAAACGTCCAAACAGAGTTGGCAACTCCTCGTCCCTTCTGGTATGGGACATCTTAATGTGTCTGCACTGTGATTTTTGACAAAGTTGCGTGGAAGATTCCAGCTTGTGCCTCTTTCCAGATTAGAATTGAGTTTCTCCTGAATTTATACTTATGCAAGAGATGGTGAGTTCCGAAGCTGACAATGAATAATTGTGCTTGAAGGATTTCAGACAGAAGACTGTGGTTTTCAGACTTTTCTGTGTGAGGAATCATCTTCCTCCAGCTCTGCAGATAATGACACACTCCCCAGATCTGTCTGAAAATACTGATGCTCCCGCCTCTCACGAAACTGGGTGTTCCAGGAATATGGAGCCTTCCCTCCTGCACCATGTGTCTCCAGCCATGTGTTCACCTGTTCAATCCTCATTTTTTCCACAGGAGGTGGGTGTTGCTGGTTATGTCAACATTTATTGCCCGTCTTTGGTTTCCCTAGGCAGTGGTGAGTTGCCTTCTTGAACTGCTGCAGTCCTTGTGGGTATACACTCACAGTGCTGTTAGGGAGGGAGTTCCAGGAATTTGACCCGGGGATGTGAAGGAACAGCGTCATATTTCCAAGCCAAGATAGTGTGTGGCTTGGAAGGGAACCTGCCGGTGGTGGTGTTCCCATGTATCAGCTGCCCTTGTTCTTCTAGAACTTTCGCTTGACACTGGGTGTAATCTGGAGATTGCTACCTTTGAGGAACATCTTGTTCGACTCTGTCCTAGAGCTCCCTATAATTTGCTTGCAATACTCTTCCCTTGTTCCACACTCCAATGTGGACCACAGTCTTTGGCTGTTGACCCTGCGCCCAGAGTGCTCTGCAGCCACTCAACAACTTTCTTGAGCCTGGCATCAAGGAGGCAGTGTGCTTTCCTGCATATCCATTGGCTACATAAACAACTGTTTGTTATCCGAACTATAGAATCCCTTTGCTTTTCCAATACCCCCCGCCCCCACCCCTGTACAGCTGATCCAATTGCCGTGCCATGCACTTGGCTCTGGCTGCCTTTCCCAGATGAATGATTGCATCTCTTCAGTATGCAGACCTGGTCTCCGATCCGCCTACAAGGCCCCCCTGGTCTCCGATCCGCCCGCCCCCGACCAGGGCGACCGAAGACTGAGTCTGTAGCCGCCACGCAAGCATCCCGACTGGCAATAGCAGGTTAGTTCCACGCAATCGGAGGATTACTGAGCGGGCCTCTGCCAATGGCCTCCCGGCGGCGGGGAGCACTCCGCGGTGATGCCGATTTTCAAAGCCTCCATGCTTGGGGGCTTCGCATCCCTCCACATTAGTAGGATCCGCCGCCGGGCTACCAGGGGCACAAAGGCCAGAACAGTGTCCTCTTTCGGCTCCTGCACTCCCGGCTCGTCCGATACCCCAAATAACGCTATCTCCCAGCTCGGCTTGACCCGGGTGTTCACCACTTTGGACATAGTCCTCGCAAAGCCCCTCCAAAACCCCTCCAGCGCCGGGCATGTCCAGAACATATGGGCGTGATTTGCCGGGCTCCCCGAGCACCTCACACACCTGTCCTCCACCCCAAAAAACCTAGTCATCCTTGCCCCTGTCATATGCGCCCTATGGACAACTTTGAACTGTATTAGGCTGAGCCTGGCACAAGAGGAGGAAGAATTAACCCTACTCAGGGCATCAGCCCACAGATCCTCATCCAGCTCCTCCTCCCACTTACCCTTTAACTCCTCCACCGAAGCCTCCTCCGCATCCTGCAGTTCCTGATAGCTGCAAGCTGTCATTCCTAAAAGGACAGCAGTCCTGGTGCCCGCAGGGAAAATGTCACCCTCGCCTTTGGTCCCGGTCTCTGCAGCATTCTGCTCAAGCAATATGCCATTGAATTACGTGATCTATCAAGCTTTCTGTATTATCGTGGAATGAAGTAGCTAACTGTGGTAGTATGCATTAGGGGTCATGTGGGACTGTGAAGCCGTGATGTCATTGGCTGACAGATCCCGGGTCCTGGTTGGACGTTGACCTCTAGCTCCGCCCTGAAGGCGGAGTATAAGTACCAGGAGTCCTCCCCCGCAGGCAGTCTACTACTGAACTGCGGGGGAACAGTCACGCTTAATAAAGCCTCATCGACTTCACTCTATTCGTCTCTCGGAGTCTTTGTGCGCTCCAATTTATTAAGCGTGACTAAAAGACTATGGAGCTCAGGATCATCCCGGAATGCCTGAGGATCAGCCCCCACGCAGTGAACGCAGCAGCAGCTTTCAAGCACTGGCAGACTTGTTTCAAGGCCTACCTCAGAACGGCCACCGGCCGGGTCACAGAAGACCAAAAACTACAGGTCCTGCACTCGAGGTTAAGCACGGAGATTTTCTCTCTCATCGAAGACGCAGAGGATTTCCAGACGGCGTTCGCAGCACTAAAAAGTCTCTATGTCCGCCCAGTAAACCAGATCTACGCTCGCTATCAACTCGCAACGAGACGGCAAAGTCCCGGAGAATCGATAGATGAATTCTACGCCGCGCTACTAATTTTGGGACGAGCCTGCAGCTGCCCGCCGGTGAACGCAAATGAACACACGGACATGTTAATGCGCGATGCTTTTGTGGCAGGTATGAACTCCTCCCAAATCCGCCAAAGACTTCTAGAAAAAGAGTCGCTAGGACTCTCAGAGGCACGGGCCCTAGCAGCCTCCCTAGACGTGGCCGCGCGAAATACCCGTGCCTACGGCCCCGACCGCGCGGCAGCCCATTGGGCTCCGTACGCACCCGTCGCGACAAACCCACCCCCCCTCCCCCGGACACCCCACAGGCTTGCGCGGTCCAAACGCCAAGTCGCACCGGGGGAGCCCGCTGCTATTTCTGTGGCCAGGCGAAACACCCCCGGCAGCGCTGCCCGGCCCGCGCAGCGATCTGTAAGAGCTGCGGGAAAAAGGGCCATTTCGCGGCTGTGTGCCGGTCCCGCGAGGTCGCCGCTGTCCCGGGAGAACAGGGAGCCCTGCACGCCGTTTACGCTCCCCAACCCCCCCAGCGCCCCATGTACGACCCGCAGGCGCAACTACTCTGGGTCCCGACCACCGCTCTCCCCGGAGAACAGGGAGCCCTGCACGCCGGTTACGCTCCCCAACCCCCCCTCCCGCGCCCCATGTATGACCCGCCGGCGCTACCACTTTGGGTCCCGGCCACCGCTGTCCCCAGAGAAGAGGGAGCCCTGCGTGTTCCCAACGCTCCCCAACCCCCCCAGCGCCCCATGTGCGACCCGCAGGCGCCGCCATTTTGGGTCCCGGCCACCACGAGGGGAGGAAGGGCGCCGCCATCTTGGACCACCCCAGACCTGTGCGACGCATGGGGGTGGCCATTTTGTCCACCCCCGCCGCCATCTTGTGACCCCCCAGCCATGTGCGATGCATGGGGGCAGCCATCTTGTTCACCCCCGATGCCATCTTGGACGGCAACAACGGACCCCAGTGTCGACAGCTCCACGGGGTTCGAAGAAGACGCTCAACCACTACAACCATGTCTGGCTTCAATGACGCTGGACCAAGCTCGGCCCCGGACGCTCCAGACGACGATGACAACGGTGCTGATAAACGGGCACGAGACACCATGCCTAGTCGACTCCGGGAGCACGGAGAGCTTTATCCACCCCGACACGGTAAGACGCTGTTCTTTGACCATCCATCCCAGCGCACAAAAGATTTCCCTAGCTGCAGGATCCCACTCCGTACAGATCAAAGGCTTCTGCATAGTTACCCTAACGGTGCAAGGGAGGGAGTTCAAAAACTACAGGCTCTACGTCCTTCCCGAATTCTGCGCCCCCACATTACTGGGGTTAGACTTCCAGTGCAATCTACAGAGCCTAACCATCAAATTCGGCGGCCCAATACCCCCACTCACTATCTGCGGCCTCGCAACCCTCAAGGTGCAACCCCCATCCTTGTTTGCAAACCTCACCCCGGATTGCAAACCCGTCGCCACTAGGAGCAGACGGTACAGCGCCCAGGACCGGACCTTCATTCGGTCCGGAGTCCAGCGGCTACTAAAGGAAGGCATAATCCTTCCTAGTAGTAAAGACAGGGGAGAAGCAAAGGATGGTCATAGACTATAGCCAGACCATCAACAGGTACACACAACTAGACGCGTACCCTCTCCCCCGCATATCCGACATGGTCAATCAGATTGCCCAATATAAGGTCTTCTCCACCGTGGACCTCAAGTCCGCCTACCATCAGCTCCCCATCCGCCCAAGTGACCGCAAGTACACAGCCTTCGTGGCAGACGGGCGATTATACCATTTCCTAAGGGTCCCATTTGGCGTCACAAACGGGGTCTCGGTCTTCCAACGAGAGATGGACCGAATGGTTGATCAACACGGGTTACAGACCACGTTCCCGTATCTCGACAATGTGACCATCTGCGGCCACGATCAGCAGGACCACGACGCCAACCTCCAAAAATTCCTCCAGACCAGTGCGTCTTTAGCACAAACCGGCTAGCCATCCTGGGCTACGTAGTGCGCAATGGGATAATAGGCCCCGACCCCGAACGTATGCGCGCCCTCATGGAATTTCCCCTCCCGCACTGCTCAAAAGCCCTAAAACGCTGCCTGGGGTTCTTTTCATACTACGCCCAGTGGGTCCCCCAGTACGCAGACAAGGCCCGTCCCCTAATACAGACCACGACCTTCCCTCTGTTGACAGAGGCTTGCCAGGCCTTCAGCCGCATCAAAGCGGATATCGCAAAGGCCACGATGCGCGCCATCGACGAGTCCCTCCCCTTCCAGGTCGAGAGCGACGCCTCCGACGTAGCTCTAGCGGCCACCCTTAACCAAGCGGGCAGACCCGTGGCCTTTTTCTCCCGAACCCTCCACGCTTCAGAAATCCGCCACTCCTCAGTGGAAAAGGAAGCCCAAGCCATAGTGGAAGCTGTGCGACATTGGAGGCATTACCTGGCCGGCAGGAGATTCACTCTCCTCACGGACCAACGGTCGGTAGCCTTCATGTTCGATAATGCACAGCGGGGCAAAATCAAAAACGACAAGATCTTAAGGTGGAGGATCGAGCTCTCCACCTTCAACTACGAGATCTTGTATCGTCCCGGAAAGCTGAACGAGCCGTCCGATGCCCTATCCCGCGGCACATGTGCCAACGCACAAATTAACCGCCTACAAACCCTCCACGAGGACCTCTGCCACCCGGGGGTCACTCGGTTCTCCCACTTTATTAAGTCCCGCAACCTCCCATACTCTTTAGAGGAGGTCCGTACAGTTACAAGGGACTGCCACATCTGCGCAGAGTGCAAACTGCATTTTTCCAGGCCGGATGATGCGCACCTGATTAAGGCTTCCCGCCCCTTTGAACGCCTTAGTCTGGATTTCAAAGGACCCCTCCCCTCCACCGACCGCAACATATACTTCCTTAATGTGGTGGACGAGTACTCCCGCTTCCCATTCGCCATCCCCTGCTCTGACATGACCGCGGCCACAGTCATTAAAGCCCTGAACACCATATTCACACTGTTCGGTTGCCCCGCAAACGTCAACAGCGACAGGGGGTCCTCCTTCATGAGTGACGAGCTGCGCCAGTTCCTGCTCAGCAACGGTATAGCCTCGAGCAGGACGACCAGCTACAACCCCCGGGGGAACGGGCAAGTAGAGAGGGAGGACGGCACGGTCTGGAAGACCGTCCTACTGGCCCTACGGTCCAGGGACCTCCCAGTTTCACGGTGGCAGGAGGTCCTCCCGGACGCCCTCCACTCCATCCGGTCACTACTGTGCACTAGCACTAACCAAACGCCTCATGAGCGCCTCCTTGTCTTCCCCAGGAAGTCCTCCTCTGGCACGTCGCTGCCGACCTGGCTGGCGGCCCCAGGACCCATCTTGCTCCGAAAACATGTGCGGGCGCACAAGTCGGACCCGTTGGTCGAAAGGGTTCACCTCCTTCACGCGAACCCGCAGTACGCTTACGTGGAGTACCCCGACGGCCGACAGGACACGGTCTCCCTGCGAAATCTGGCGCCCGCCGGCAACACACACACCCCCCCGACACCAATCACCCAACCCCCCCCCTTCCTGCCACCGCCGCACCCCACGACCGCCCCCTTCCCAGGAGGATCGGTCCTCCTCCCAGGCCCGACCAGGAATGAAGCCCAAACTGAAACCGTAAGGCTCCCGGAGACGACAACACCGGAACAAGCACCACCACCACCACCGGGGCCGAGGCGATCGACACGGACGACCAGACCGCCCGACCGACTCGTGGCGTCGATCTAACAGTACAATATGTGGACTTTTAACGAGAACATTTTGTCTTTTCCTGACGATTACTGTAAATAGTTCGAAACAAAAAAAAACCTTGTACATACTGTAATAACATGCAAAAGTTTTCCTCCCAGGACCAGCCTTGTAAACCCTTACCACCATGCGAAGCATCACCCCGCCGGGTTCATTTTTAACAAGGGGTGAATGTGGTAGTATGCATTAGGGGTCATGTGGGACTGTGAAGCCGTGATGTCATTGGCTGACAGATCCCGGGTCCTGGTTGGACGTTGACCTCTAGCTCCGCCCTGAAGGCGGAGTATAAGTACCAGGAGTCCTCCCCCGCAGGCTGTCTACTATTGAACTGCGGGGGAACAGTCACTCTTAATAAAGCCTCATCGACTTCACTCTATTCGTCTCTCGGAGTCTTTGTGCGCTACACTAACATAGGCAATCAAGGGTTTGACTATCAAACTGCCAAAAGCAAAGTTTGTGGTAAACCACTGTGTTCTTATATTAAGGGTTGTACGGTAGAACCTGCACTACAGGTTCACCTGGGCCCCTGCATGCTAGCTCCACCCAGGAGCCGGGTTATAAATATGCGTGGCCTCCAGCTCGCAGCCATTTCGTCAGCTGCTGTGGGAGGCCACACATCAGAGACTAATAAAGCCTCAGTTTGAATTCAACTTCGTCTCCAGCCAAATTGATCGTGCCTCAATTTATTAGTATCTGATTCAGAAGATGGACCTCCGGATTAAACCAGATCGACTGCAGCTGGATCCACACGCAAGTGACGCCAGAAAGGACTTTCAGCACTGGCTAGCTTGTTTTGAAGCGTATATCAACGCGGCGCCGACCCCTGTTCCAGAGGCTCAGAAGATCCAAATATTGTACTCCAGACTCAGCACTAAAATCTTCCCGCTGATCCAGGATGCGCCCAATTACGCTGACGCTATAACTTGACTCAAAGAAAATTATGAGCAGAAGACGAACACGCTCTTCGCCAAACTCGCGCTCGCAACGCGTACTCAACTACCTGGTGAGTCAATCGAGGACTTCTGGAGGGCCCTGATCCCACTAGTTCGGGACTGTGACTGCCAGGACGTTACAGCTAAGGAGCACTCAGATCTCCTTATGCGGGATGCTTATGTAACTGGGATTGGGTCCGATGTTATCAGGCAGCGGCTCCTAGAAGGGGCCACACGTGACCTCGCAGAGACTAAAACACTAGCGCTTTCCATGACGGTCGCCCTGCGCAATGTACAGTCCTACGCCCCCAACCGCGCGGCCCACTCCTACGCTTCATGGGCCCCACAGACAGCCGCCCCAGCGGGGGGGCTACCCACCCAATATGCCTGCGCTACGCGCCAGCCAGTGATCTCCGGGGGGGTCCCAATGCTATTTTTGCGGCCAACAAAGACACCCCCGCCAACACTGCCCAGCCCCCGCTGCCCTTTGTAAGGCCTGCGGGAAGAAGGGCCACTACGCAGCGGTGTGCCAGGCCCACTCAGCGGCAGCGGTCGCTCCCAACCCCCCGGCACGGACAATGGCCACCGCTATCCTCCCCTCCTCCCCAGGCCATGTGCGAGCAATGGGCACCGCCATCTCCCCCGCACAACACATGCATTTCATGGGCGCCGACATCTTGCTCCACCCCCGCAACGTGCGTTCCATGGGCTCCGCCATTTTGTGACCCCCAGGATCTCCGGGCGCCGCCATCTTGCCCACCTCGCAGCACATGGAGACCAACGGCGTTTCAGGACCCCAACTCAACGGCCGCCTCACTGCCCGACGATTAACCACGACTCGCATTCATGGCAATCGACCAGTCCCGACCACACACTCTGACCAACGCATCCACCAGCATGAAAGTCAACGGCCACATGACCTCCTGCCTACTGGACTCCGGGAGCACCGGGAGCTTTGTACATCTAAATACGGTAAGGCGCTGCTCCCTTGAGGTACACCCTACCAATCAAAGTATCTCCCTGGCCTCCGGATCCCATCGCGTAGCGATCCGGGGGTACTGCACGGTCACACTCACAGTCCAAGGCGTAGAGTTCCATGGTTTTCGCCTCTACGTCCTCCCTAACCTCTGTGCTGCACTTATCATTGGCCTGGATTTTCAGTGCAACCTCCAGAGCCTGACCCTTACATTCAGCGGACCCTTACCACCCCTCACGGTGTGCGGCCTCGCAACCCAAAAGGTCGATCCTCCTTCCCTCTTTGCCAATCTAACTCCAGATTGCAAACCCATCGCCACCAGGAGCAAACGGTACAGCACCCAGGATAAGGCCTTCAGCAGGTCCGAGGTCCAGCGGTTGCTTCGGGAGGGAGTCATCGAGGCCAGCAACAGCCCCTGGAGAGCTCAAGTGGTAGTGGTTAAGTCTGTGGAGAAAAAACGAATGGTCGTGGACTACACCCAGACCATCAACAGATACACGCAGCTCGACGCGTACCCCCTCCCACGTATGTCTGACATGGTTAACCAGATTGCACAGTACCGGGTCTTCTCAACGGTGGACCTGAAATCTGCTTACCACCAGCTCCCCATCCATAAATCGGACCGGCCATACGCTGCCTTCGAGGCAGATGGCCAGCTATATCACTTCCTTAGGGTCCCCTTCGGTGTCACCAATGGGGTTTCGGTCTTCCAAAGGGAGATGGAACGAATAGTCGACCGGTACGGCTTGCGGGCCACGTTTCCGGACCTAGACAATGTGGCCATCTGCGGCTATGATCAGCAGGACCACGACGCCAACCTCGCTAAATCTCTCCGCATCGCCACTCTCCTCAACCTCACGTATTACAAGGAGAAGTGTGTGTTCCGTACAAACCGCTTAGCCATCCTCGGCTACGTGGTCCAGAACGGAGTTCTGGGGCCTGATCCTGACCGCATGCGCCCCCTCATGGAGCTCCCCCTTCCCCACTGCCCCAAGGCCCTCAAACGTTGCCTAGGGTTCTTCTCGTATTACGCTCAGTGGGTCTCAAACTATGCGGACAAGGCCCGCCCACTCATACAGTCCACTCATTTCCCCCTGACGGCCGAGGCCCAACAGGCTTTCACCCAGATCAGAGCTGATTTTGCCAAAGCTGGAATGCACGCTGTAGACAAAACACTTCCTTTCCAAGTAGAAAGCGACGCATCGGACGTCGCCCTTGCCGCCACCCTCAACCAGTCAGGCAGGCCCGTGGCATTCTTTTCCCTCACCCTCCATGCCTCCGAAATACGGCACTCATCTGTCGAAAAGGAGGCCCAGGCTATCGTTGAGGCTGTGCGACATTGGAGGCATTACCTGGCCGGCAGGAGATTCACTCTCCTCACTGACCAACGGTCGGTTGCCTTCATGTTCAACAACACACAGCGGGGCAAGATCAAAAATGACAAAATCTTGCGGTGGAGAATCGAGCTCTCCACCTATAACTACGAGATTAAGTATCGCCCTGGCAAACTCAACGAGCCCCCAGACGCCTTATCCTGAGGTACATGTGCCAGCGCACAGGTAGACCGACTCCGGGCCCTGCACAACAGCCTTTGTCACCTAGGGGTCACTCGGTTGTACCACTTCATTAAGGCACAAAACTTGCCCTACTCCGTCGAGGAAGTAAGGACGGTCACTAAGGACTGCCAGGTCTGTGCGGGGTGCAAACCGCACTTCTACCGGCCGGACCGTGTGCACCTGGTGAAGGCCTCCCGCCCCTTTGAACGCCTCAGCGTGGATTTCAAAGGCCCCCTCCCCTCCTCCGACCGAAACACGTATTTCCTCAGTGTGATCGATGATCCCTTCGCCATCCCATGCCCCGACATGACGTCTGCCACCGTCATTAAAGCCCTTAATTCTATCTTCACTCTGTTCGGCTTCTCCGCCTACATCCACAGTGACAGGGGATCCTCATTCATGAGCGATGAGCTACATCAGTTCCTGCTCAGCAGGGGTATCACCTCCAGCAGAACGACGAGCTACAACCCCCGGGGAAACGGACAGGTAGAAAGGCAGAATGGGACGGTATGGAGGGCCGTCCAGCTGGCCCTGCGGTCCAGATATCTCCCGGCCTCCCGCTGGCAAGCGGTGCTCCCTGATGCACTACATTCCATTCGCTCATTACTTTGCACTGCTACTAACAGTACACCGCATGAACGTCTTTTTGCCTTCCCCAAGAAGTCCACATCCGGGGTATCACTCCCAACTTGGCTCACAGCTCCGGGAACCGTGCTTCTCCGTAAACATGTGCGGCTCCACAAGGCGGATCCGTTGGTGGAAAGGGTGCACCTGCTCCACGCAAACCCACAGTACGCCTACGTGGCGTTCCCCAACGGCCGCCCGGATACCGTCTCCCTCAGGGACCTGGCACTAGCAGGTTCCGCTCCCGCACTACCCCCGTCACCCCCGGCGCCACGCTCCCCTCCCCCGCCGCCCCCATCACCCCCCTTAGGACTGTCCGTCCTCCCCCTGCCCACTCCCGTTGATGAAGAGAATTTCGGCACGCTCCCGGAGTCAACTTCAACCACGACAGCGCCAACATCGCCGTCACCACTTCGTCGGTCTCAGAGGACGATCAAGGCGCCGGACCGGCTGAACCTCTGACCGGCCCACCGGATGACCAGAGACATTATTTTACTGTTCTGTAAATATTAAAGATTGCGAATTGTATATAGTATTCCACCACCCCGCCGGACTCAATTTTAACGGGATGAATGTGGTAAACCACTGTGTTCCTATATTAAGGGTTGTACGGTAGAACCTGCACCACAGGTTCACCTGGGCCCCTGCATGCTAGCTCCGCCCAGGAGCTGGGTTATAAATATGCGTGGCCTTCAGCTCGCAACCATTTCGTCAGCTGCTGTAGGAGGCCACACATCAGATATTAATAAAGCCTCAGTTTGAATTCAACTTCGTCTCCAGCCAAATTGATCGTGCCTCAAAGTTCAAATAATTTATAATACTATTTGATACAGACATGCCTCAGCAGTTCTCAAACACCCTCATCCTGCTTTTAATCTAACCTGCCTGACAACAATGGGGTAGATTGGGGATGCTCGCCGAATTTTACAGGTTTCAGATTTACACCGACCTGATTTACAACAACCCAGTTTAGACAATGTCTGATTTACACCCTTCCCGATTTAAAATTGTTCGGAACCTTTCAGACCATGTCCAGAGTTGTAGCATCCATTTGCCAATGGCTGAGGAAAGGAGGAAGTAAGGAAGAATGAAAAAAGTACAAAGAAAAAGAAAGATAAAGACAAAAGGAAAGCTCCAGAATCTCAAATCAATACTGTAGGAATTTACGTGTTGTTTTGAAGGGGTGCTTCACTTTCGCTGAAGGAACATTACAGGGTCAGTCCTGAGGAAGTGCTGCACTATTGGAGGATGAATCCCGAGGGAGAGCGGCACTGTTGGTGGGGAAGGTTGCTGGACTGTCGGAAGGTGCAGTATTGAGGGAATGATGCGGTGTTGGAACCTCAGTCCGGAGAGCGGTTGCACTGTCAGAAGGGCAGTACTGGATAGAGCTGCACCGTCAGACATGCCAACCTTTGGATGAGACATGTCCTGTTGGCCCTTTGAGGTGGACATTAAAAAGTCCAATGACCACTACTTTCAGGAAGAGCAGAGGAGCATAGATGCACTGGAGCATCAAGCAGACTTTCACATTATTGTCAGTGACTAAATAATGATATATGTTTTTTAAAATAAATTTTGTGTACCCAATTCATTTTTTCCAATTAAGGAGCAATTTAGCATGGCCAATCCACCTAACCTGCACATCTTTGTGTTGTGGGGGCGAATGTGTAAACTCCACATGGACAGTGACCCAGAGCTGGGATCAAACCTGGGACCATGGCACTGTGAGGCAGCACTGCTAACCACTGTGCCACCGTGCTGCCCATGATATATGTTTTTAAATAATTATATCTATCTAGGAACATAGAAACTCCTTGGTGAACAAAGAACAATTAGTTTGCCTTCTATCATCCTAGCTGTCATATGATACAACATTAAGGGAAATGTTGAGTGTGTCAGTCTTAGCTCAGTGTGTAGCACTCGTGCCTCTAAGGTAAAAGGTTAAGGGTCCATGTCCTAACTTGAGCACAATTATCCAGACTGACATTCCTACTGCAGTATTGAAAAGAGTACGGTAAAGGTAAAGTCACCATAGTCCCTGATGACCATAGGCTGCCTTTGAGGGAGAGAGCTGAATGGTGGTGATTTAACTGGAGGATCACCACACCTCGGGTGAGGGGCAAGGTTGAGAAGACAGGGCCTACATGAATAACCTCAGCTGATATGGGAATTGAACCCCTGCTGCTGGCTTTGCCCTACATCACGAACCATTTGTATAACCAACTGAGCTAAACCGTTCCCACCAGCCCCCTACACTGACGGAGTGTTGCACTGTTGGTGGTGCTGTTTTTCTGCTATCCAACCAAGGCCTTGTTTGCGGGTGAAGAAAGATCCGATGACAATCCTTATCTTGAAGAAGTGCTGGGGAGTGTCCTGGTCAATATTAATCCCTCGATCAACATCACAACAAATAGATTATCCAGTTATTATCACCTGGCTGTCTGTGGGAGCTTGCTGTGTGCAAATTGGCTGCATTTCCTACATTGCAACAGTGACTGTACTTTGAAAGAATGCGTCATTGACTGTAAAGTGTGGTGAGATATCCAGAAGTTGTGAAAAGAGTTTTATGTATGCAAACTTTTCTTTTGTTTAATCACAACAATCTCGCTCAATTAGTCTACAACAGACCCAGACACATAGATAGCTATATCTGACTAAACATTACTGCTGTAATTGATGGTTTTGCAGAATACTTTATAATTACATTGTAGTAGAATCCACAACATCGTATATGATGAGAACCTTCATTTCACTTTCCTTCTTTTACAATTAATAACAATACTATACGATCCATGGTGTAAGGTGTATTTAAAATTTTTTGAAGGAATGATTTAGTGTTTGACAGGATTAGCCCGCATATACTGAGATCAAAGGGACAGGCTTGCTCTTGAGCTGGGCGAAATGTGATAGTTCTCTAGACTGTCGGAATGTTAAAACCATGAATACTATTACTGTATTACACTTAGAACCCTCTTGGAATGTTGGTGCGGAAGGCAGTGTGAGCTTGTGAACGGTTTGGATCGATTTCACAGCAATGTGTCTGACATCAGACACTTCTTACAAGCAGCAAAGCCGCTCGTCCAGGGTCTCCTATTAGAAGGTAACAAAAAAAAACAATTAAAGGGACAGAATTTGATGGGAAAAACCAGCAATGTCTTGAAGACGTTGGACGTTATTGATATGCAGATTGTTTGGCAACTTGCGTAGAGCAACAGCTACCCCATGTGCTGTCAATTGCCGCAAGTTGCCAGATTAATTGCACCCATCCTCTGTTAGCCTTGCGAAAAGGCCATCTTTACCTCCCTGAGACTTTAGAGAAATTGCTCAATAATTGTCCATTAAACGAGCTGCAGAAGGTTAAGTCTTGTAATTATCAGCGTAAGTACCCTCATAACGATATGATAATAGACAAATGACTGTCAATAATTGTTAATTTAAGGAACCGGAGTCACAATACGCCTTTTGCTCCTTTGAGCCTGTACAACCGTTCAACACGATAATGGCTGATCTTCTACCTAAATCCACCTTCACATACTACCTTCATGTCCCCGAATTCCGTATTCTGTATTCTAGTGGTTATCACATTTGTTTCACACGTGAAAGGTTCCTGGTTCGAGCCAGAATACAACAATGTCCGTTAATTCCATTAAGAGCCTCAAAAAATGTATTAATCTCTATGAATTTACTGGATGACTGAATATCCCCAATTCTCTGGGGTATTCACCACTCTCTGAGTGAAGAAATTCCTCCTCGTCTCAGCCCTCAATGGCCGACCCCTTATTCTGAGAATGTTGTCCCTTGTTCTAAATTCTACAACTGGGGAAACATTCTTAGCATCAAGCATCAAGAGGCTTCTTTTGAATTTTAGATGTTTCAATGCAATCACCTCTCATTCTTCTGAATTCCAGGGAATATAGGCCGAGTTGACTCAGTGGCTATCTTCAGAACGCAGTGACCCTATTTAGGGAAACAAATTCATTCAGGATTATGTAAGCATTTCTGAGAACTAGTAAGCAGTAAGTTAATCTATCCATACAAACTGGATTTCTTCCGATGTATTTTTTCCTTATTTTTGGCAAACCCCTTGAAACCATCAAGCAGACCCCAAGGGGACCATGGACTCCCAGTTCAGAACATCGGCTGTAAGGCAGTGAGGACATCCTGAGGTTTTGGGAGGCACTATATAAATGTTTAAACAATGCAGGAACATGTCCTAGTCGCTATAAGTCGACACACAGAAATCTGATGACCTTGGAGACCTCCTGCTAGCCTGGGATCTCAGCTTGCCAGCCTACGTTGCAGAAGGTAGAATGGGATTAACAGATGGCTAAGTGAAGGTTGCAAATGTGCAAAACACTAGGCTACAGTACGCCAGTTCCCATTTGAGTAATACCACTAAAGTTTCCATGACCTGGGAAGGCAGCTGAACCCTGCTTCTACTCCTTGTGTTGTGTGAGGGAGTATGTCAAATTTTTTGCACCAGTATATAAAGAGATTCCTACATCTTATCACTTTCACTTCCTGTTCCTCCTCTCTGATGTTGATGTACAATACCTGAGTTGTTAGTTCTTGGGAACAGGGGGCTATCATGCGCTTCAGGTTGTCCCAATCAGAGCGACAGTACGGAGGGAGCATGCACTGACAGGAGGACTGTACTGAAGGAGAATGCATTGTCAGGGATTGTATCAAGGAATGGGCACTATTGGAGGGACTGTACTGAAGGAGTGGGCACTGATGGAGGGATGGTACTGAGGGAGTGGGCACTGATGGAGGGATGGTACTGAAGGAATGGGCACTATTGGAGGGACTGTACTGAAGGAATGGGCACTGATGGAGGGACTGTACTGAGTGAGTGGGCACTGATGGAGGGACTGTACTGAGGGAGTGGACATTGTTGGAGGGACTGTACTGAGGGAGTGCTATACTCTCAGAGGGACAGTATCGAGGAGTGGGCACTGTTGGAGGGACTGTACTGAGGGAGTGCTGTACTGTCAGACAGACAGTATCGAGGAGTGGGCACTGTTGGAGGGACTGTACTGAGGGAGTACTGTACTGTCAGACAGACAGTATCGAGGAGTGGGCACTGATGGAGGGACTGTACTGAGGGAGTGCTATACTCTCAGAGGGACAGTATCGAGGAGTGGACATTGTTGGAGGGACTGTACTGAGGGAGTGCTGTACTGTCAGACAGACAGTATCGAGGAGTGGACATTGTTGGAGGGACTGTACTCAAGGAGTGGGCACTGATGGAGGGACTGTACTAAGGGAGTGCTATACTCTCAGAGGGACAGTATCGAGGAGTGGCCACTGTTGGAGGGACTGTACTGAGGGAGTGCTGTACTCTCAGAGGGACTTTATCGAGGAGTGGGCACTGTTGGAGGGACTGTACTGAGGGAGTGCTGTACTCTCAGAGGGACAGTATCGAGGAGTGGCCACTGTTGGAGGGACTGTACTGAGGGAGTGCTGTACTCTCAGAGGGACTTTATCGAGGAGTGGGCACTGTTGGAGGGACTGTACTAAGGGAGCGCTGCCCTGTCGGAGGGGGAGCACTAAGGGAGCGCTGCACTGTTGGAGGGGCAGCAGTAAGGGAGTGCTGCACTATTGGAGGAGGAGCAGTATGGGAGTGCTGCAGTGTTGGAGGATCAGCAGTAAGGGAGCATTGCCCTGTTGGAGGGGGAGCACTGAGGGAGAGCTGCTCTGTCTGAGGGGGAGCACTAAGGGTGCACTGCACTGTTGGAAGAGGAGCACTAAGGGAGTGCTGCAGTGTTGGAAGAGGTGCACTAAGGGAGCACTACGCTGTTAGAGAGGCAGCAGTAAGGGAATGCTGCAGTGTTGGAGGGGGAGCACTGCCCTGTCGGAGGGGGAGCACTGAGTGTCGGAGGGGGAGCACTGAGGGAGCGCTGCAGTGTTGGAGGGGGAGCACTGAGGGAGCGGTACAGTGTTGGAGGGACTGTACCAAGGGAGTGTTGCCCTGTCCGGGGGTCAGCACTAAGAGAGTGCAGCACTGTTGGAGGAGGAGCACTAAGGAAGCGTTGCATTGTTGGAGGGACTGTACTAAGGGAGCGCTGCACTGTTGGAGGGGGAGCACTAAGGGAGCGCTGCACTGTTGCAGGGGGAGCTCTAAGGAAGTGCTGCACTGTTGGAGGGATTTTACTAAGGGAGCGATGCACTGTTGGAGGGACTGTACTAAGGGAGCGCTGCACTGTTGGAGGGGCAGTGTAGGGGAGTGATGCCTTGTTGGAGGGGGAGCACTGAGGGAGTGCTGCCTTGTCAGAGGGGTAGCACATAAGGGGGCACTGTACTGTTGGAGGGGCTATATTGAGGGAGCACTGCAGTGTCGGAGGAACAATACTGAGGGAACACTGTACTGTCAGAGGGCAGTACTGAGGAAGGGCAGTACTGAGGGAGCGCTGAAATGTCAGAGGGACGGTATTGAGGGAGCGCTGCACTGTTAGGCGGGCAGATCTGAGGGAGATCATAGATGGCCTGTGCCATTACTCCATTTAGCCACCTTGATTTACCTTCCAGTACCCTACTCACCAAGTGACCATAATTCAGGCATTGGTGTGACCGAGACTATTTGACCACAACTCCACTGCAACGGAGAAGGCTTTTGCCCTGCTTCATTGGAGCGTTTATCTGCAGTTTCTTCCTAGACAGGAGGTAGCAATGTGTTAGAACATCAAGAGAAGTATAATTCTTTATTCAATGAAACTTCAACACCTGTGGCCTGAACACTGAATAAGTTGGTGATGAATGATGAGCAAAATCCATTTTTAGCTTTATAAAGATTGCTGAGAGAGTTGTAAGGCCAAACGCAACACCAGGAATGTCAACATGCAGGGTTCCTGTAGAATTCCTTTGGGTGCAATAGGTTGACAGTACATTAATATGACCTGCTTTCATGCTGGGAAAATTATAAAATGATACAAATACAGTTAATGACGTTGTGCAGTCACTGTAAGGCACATGGCAGAAAATCTGCATAAAGCAAGTTGCCAAAAACAGCAATGATATAAATGGTCAGATAATCAGTTTTTAGTGATGTTGGTTTAAAAAATATATACTTTTATTAAGGTATTTGAAAGTTTTTATAATAATAACAATAACAATGACATAAACATGGTATAATAAACATTCCCACCCCCACCCCAATCTTCACACACCCAACCATAAAACAACATTCCCGCCTCCGCGCCCCCCCCCCCCCCCCCCCCCCGCGCCCCCCCCCCCCCCCCCCAGGAGAAAGTCGACGAACGGCTGCCACCTCCGGGTGAACCCAACCATTGACCCTCTTAAGGCGAACTTCTATTCCAGATCTTTACACTCGGGGGATTCGAGTCCCTCCACATTAACAAGATCCGTTTCCGGGCTACCAGGGAGGCAAAGGCCAAGACGTCGGCCTCTTTCGCCCCCTGAACTCCCGGCTCTTCCGACACTCCAAAGATCGCCACCTCCAGACTCGGCACCACCCATGTTTTTAGTACCGTGGATATTGCCTTAGCAAAACCCTGCCAAAACCCTCTCAGCTTCGGGCATGCCCAAAACATGTGGACATGATTTGCTGGGCTTCCCGCGCACCTCACACACCTGTCCTCTACCCTGGAAAACTTGCTCATCCTAGCCACTGTCATGTGTGCCCGGTGGACTACCTTAAATTGTATCAGGCTAAGCCTGGCACATGATGAGGATGTATTAACCCTGCTTAGGGCATCCGCCCACAAACCCGCCTCCATCTCTCCTCCTAGCTCGCCCTCCCACTTGCCCTTAAGCTCCTCCACCGGAGTTTCCTCCGCCTCCGAGAGCTCCTGGTAAATATCCGATACCTTCCCCTCTCCCACCCAGGTACTGGAAACTACTCTATCCTGTATCCCCCGTGGCCGCGGCAGCGGAAAGGCTGGCACATGTTTTCTCAGGAAGTCTCGCACCTGCAAATACCTGAACCCATTCCCTGCTGGCAATTCAAATTTATCCTCCAAGGTTGTCAAGCTGGGAAAGCTCCCATCTATAAATAGATCCCCCATCCTCCGAATTCCTGCCCTTTGCCATCTCCGGAACCCACTATCCAGCCTACCCGGTACAAACCGATGATTATTATAATCGGGGTCCAAACCGATGCTCCCTCCACTCTCTTATATCTCCTCCATTGCCCCCAGATTCTCAGAGCCACCACCACCACCGGATTTGTGGAGTTTAGTGATGTTTGTTGAGCGATGAATATTCCCTAGGGCATCAGAAAAGTTCTTCCTGTTCATCTTCAAAATAGCGCCAGGGTTTATCAAACATCCACCTGACAGGGCTGACAGGACTTTAGTTTGGTGTCTTACTCAAAACACAGCACCTTCAATACTGTAGCACCACCTCAGTGCTGCACTCCGACCCTTCTGTACGGCCCCTCAACAGTTCAGCGCTCTCTCAGTACTGCCACTGCGACATTGCAGGTCTCATTCTGTACTGCCCTTCCGACAGTCCAGTGTGCTCTCAGTACTGAGCCTCCATCGATGCAGCGATCTCTGAACACTGCCACTATAACAGTGCAGCACTCCCTCGGTATTGCCTCATCTAACATCAAAGTACACTTTTAATACTGGCCTTCCAACTGTGCAACACTCCCTCAATGTTGCCCCCTTTAATTGTAGAACACTTCCTCAGTACTGTCCCTCTGATTGTGCAGTTCACCTCCAGTACAGCATTGGAGTGTTGGCCTGGATTATGAGTTCATTATGGATCAAGGCCTCAAACAGGTTTTTTGCTTTTCGTTTCCAGTGGTACAGGTAACCATGGGACACAGAAGTGAGTAAAAGAACTAGTGGGGAGAAAGAATGATAAGGCATTTTTTTGGATGGTGGAAGTGCCTGAAGAGTTAGCAGGGAAATTTAAACCATCAGCTGTGCCAAGCAATCTTGGCAGTTAATTGTCAGTGACCATCAACTGGTGCATCGTCCATGGCAATGCTTCTCCTAATGATGGTTTACTTGCCAACCAATTAGCCCTCCTTTCTCATACAGTATAAGTTTGTTGTTTCCCCTGACATTGGTATTCTTGTGAACTGTTCTGATGATGCAAGATTCAACAAAGAAAGCCTCCTTTTTCAGCAATACTCAAGTTCTGTACTACCAAACGACTATTCTGATGTTTGTTCCACTGAACCAAGCAATGTATTACCTAATCTATCAATCATTGTCCATGAAGTGTCTTCAATGTCAAAAGGGAAATGGACAAGTTGAATGAAAATCGCTTAGAGTCCCAAATAGGCTTCAAATGAAGTTACTGTGAAAAGCCCCTAGTCGCCACATTCCGGCGCCTGTTTGGGGAGGTTGGTACGAGAATTGAACTGTGCCGCTGGCCTGCCTTGGTCTGCTTTAAAAAGCCAGCTATTTAGCCCAGTGTGCTAAACCAGCCCCAAGTTCTTGAAAAGGAAGAAGTTGCAGGGCCATGGGTAAGAAAAGGGGGATGGGGGCTCTAGTGGAATAGCTCTTTCAAAGGGCCAATGCAGACACAATGGGCTGAATAGTCTCCTTCTGTGATGTGCAATCCTGGGCTGACTAATCGTCCTTTGGCCTGGAATCAACAGAACATTCCGCTTTCAGCTATATAAACACACTCGACATAAAGCTGTTGGCAGATTCCATTATTAAGCTGTGAAGAAAATAAACGTGTTGTCATCGTATGTGTTAAGAATTGGGGAAAATTATGATTAAAGAATGAAACTGGGATAAAACAAAAGGGGAATTGATAAGGGCAGCTGTCTGAAGGGTTTTCTTTTGATATGCTCATAGAGTTGTTATGGGATGTTGTTTGGGAAAGGGGGGTCTCAGAGTTCAGGAAATATAAGTAGTTGGATACCAAGGGGGAATTTCATGAGATAGTGTGTGTATAATTAAGTGTACTGTGTAGTACATTATAGTCCTTCTTGTTGTGTGTTTTTAATTTAAGTTAATAAATATAATTGATCAAAAACCGACTGGATTATTCCACCCTGGTTTGCAGATCTAGTCTCACAGTATACCAAATTAAAAATATACATCACTCAGGACCTGTGTTTCAAGTTACCCTTATAGGTTTTGGCATACCCTCACATTTAACATAAGCGGGGTTCTTCACAGTATGGCACCAAGAAAGAGATGCAACAGGATTTTCTATGTGGCGGTGGGGGAATGGTTTGTTCCTTTCCAGAATGTATGTGCAGGCTAATGAGAAGAAATACTGGGCACGACCTTCCGGCCACGCTGCCGGTGAAAGCCAAGATATCCCGCTCCTGGGATCCACCCTGCGCGCAACGCCTCGGGAAATTCAATGTAATCTCGCGAGACAGTGCAAGGAGAATCCCGCCAACAATGGGTGGGATCACATTTTGGCAAATCTGCATATTAGAGCGAGGCAGTAAGCCTTACTCTAATGTGCAGATTCCCGAAGCCTGAGCATTTGGGATTCAATCCCTTTGCCTCGGGAATCTCGGGCGAGTGCCGTTTATTACTTGTCCCCACAAATGGGGACCAGACGGAATGGCACTGTGGGGGTCTCCAAGGCGATCGGAGGCCCCCAGCTGCATGACCTGTGGGCAGGGTGGTGCCCTGGCACTGCTGCGTATCTTCAAATTGCCACCTGAGTGCCTCCTGGCACTGCCAAGGTGCCTAGGTGGCAATGCCAGCTGGCAGGGGCACTGCCATGCTACCAGGTTGGCACTGTCAAGGTGCCAAGCTGGTATTTTTTGCAAACGTGCGATTGGGTCGGGGTTGCCAATGTGGCTGTTAGAGGGTGCGGGGAGTGGGACATTCCCTTGTTGCGTTCGGGCTGGGGGGAGGTCGAGGATTTTATTTGTGGGCCTTGGAGATGAGGACGCCTTTTAAAAATGGTGTCCTGATCTCTCGCTACAACGGACAGTTCCAGAGAGCGGAACTCCCTGTTGTAAAAAACGAGGCCAAGTGCGGCTTAGGCCACGCATTCCCCGTTCAAGCCCCTTATTCAACACGAGTAGCGTTGAAGAGCCACGTGTTTCTCAGCACTGCTCACTAGGGGACTTTGTTCCCTTTTGGGAAGATCGTGCCCACTCTATTTTAAACCCTCTCCCCATTCATCTGGTGGCCTAGAGGTTTGTAGTGCAGCCTCTGTTTAGCGTTACATCTGCTCTGTTTTCTGCTGAGCGCAGTGTGGCTAGGTTTCCTTTGAGAATTTGGGGAGAATGAATGAAGAGAAAAAAATATATATATATATCAACAAGGGACAGAATGTAAAAGGATCACCAACTTTGTGTACCTTTGGAGAGCTAAAAGCCCTTTTATTTGAACACGAAACAGATCCTGCATTGTTCCTTGGGTTCAGCAATTGCTTGTAACTTGTTCGAAATCTTTTATTCCTGTCTGAAACAGTAATGATCATCTGTAATCTAACCACCTGCCGCAGCACTGGGACAAGATGGTGGTGAATAGTGAGTAGCTGGGAGGTAATTAAAGCAGATAGGCATGCCCTTGATTTGTTTCACTAAGATGCATCCGTACGCATTGAGCAGTCTCACTGAGTGCCAGACCTCAACTTGATACTGGATTTTTTTGAACACCACAGGAAATGGCAGCAATCAGAACTCAAAGCAGTTTTCTTCTCCAATGCGAGGAACACACACACAAAAATATTCGCCCCCCAAAAAAGCCAGATTTTTTTTGCCCCTCTCTTTGTAAATTAATGGGTGCCAGCTACGTTTCTGTGGGTAGCACTCTGGCCAATACAGCAAATGGTTGAGCGTTCAAGTTCCACTCCAGACAGCTAAGCACAGTGATTTAGGCTGACACTGCCCGACTGTGTGCCGCAGTGTTGGGACTGCTGTCTGTCAGGTGAGATGTTAAACTGAGGCCCTGTTTGCCCTCAGATGGATGTAGAAAATCCCACCACACTAATTTTGGAACAGCAGGGGAATTATCCCTGGAAGTGGAGATAATCAATGAGTTCAAATTGGCTGCTGGGCACTGAAGTGGAAGAAAGTTACAGGAGTGTGGGGATGGAGCTGGGGGAGTGAGACTGACTGAATTGCTCTAAGAGAGCTGGCATGGATTTGACTGGCTAAATGGCTTCCTTCCCTGGCGTAATGGCTCTATGACCCTTGGGTGCTCTGGCCAATAATTATCTCTCATGCGACATCACTGAAATTGATTATCTGTTGTTCATGCGGCCTTGCTGTGTTCAAATTAGCCGCTGCATTTCTTACCGGCTGGAAAGTGCAGAAATGCAAGACTTCCTTTATTTTGTTTTTTAAAAGGGTCCAAAATGTACAGGTGCCTCTTTGGGGGATGTATATAGTGGAGAATAACACAGCAGAAGTATTACGCCACCTTCGAAAAATGTTTCTTAAAAAATTACAAAGGGTCCCATTTCAATCGCCAACACTTTGGAACCCTGCCAATGCTATGCATCACACGGTTGAACTGTGTTTCCCCCTCACCCCCCCTTGTGCCTCGTGGTAAAGGCAGTGTCCAACACAGCTCAATTCTTAGCTGGTCTTCCCCTCGACTGGTGTCCACACTTCGTTGAGTGTCAGCTAAGCCTCTGTAAATTACTCTTGAGGGTCTAAATGTGACAAAGAGTAACATTAAACTCTAAATGCTAATTTCACAGATACGTCCATCATAGTAGTGCCCCATCGCTTGTGTTTTCCAGGACAGATCACCCTGTTCTGCGTCAAAATCCACAATATATCATTTTCAAATGGACTCTGTTGCACAAAAGAAAAAGAACGGACAATTCGTTCTCAAAAGGTTTCCTTCAGAAACATAAAGCTTGAGAACTATCCTGGGCATTGTGACACTGTTTTCTGTAACTAGGAATCCTCATTAAGCTTGTTAGTATTTATTTGTATAATGTCACTTGAATCATACTGAATGCAGGGTGTGTTTGTGTGGTAACGGACACCTGAAAGAGGCTAGTCTTTCAGACCAATGCTCTGGCCCTCCTCCACTGATATCATTGATGTTGATTTTGCGCAGCTGAAATATGTGTTACTGGGATGCCTGAAATGGGGTTGTTAGATTTATTCATCTGTTGACCCCATGATCGGCCTTTCACAATAACAACAATTTGCATTTATACAACACCTTTAATATAGTAAAGTGTGCCAAGATGCTCGACTGGAGTGAGTATCAAACACAATATAGGGTAGCACAGTGGTTAGCACTGTTGTTTCACAGTGCCAGGGTCCCAGGTTCGATTTCCGTCTTGGGTCACTGTGTGTCCGGAGTCTGCACGTTTTCCCTGTGTCTGCGTGGGTTTCCTCCGTCCGCTCCGGTTTCCTCCCACAAGTCCCGAAAGACATGCTGTTAGGTGAATTGGACATTCTGAATTCTCCCTCTGTGTCCCCGAACAGGCGCTGGAATGTGGCGACTAGGGGCTTTTCACAGTAACTTCATTGCAGTGTCAATGTTAGCCTACTTGTGACAATAAAAATTATTATTATATAACACTGAATCACATGTGGATATCAAAAGCTCGATCAAAAGAGGTCAATTTTATGGAGTCTCTTGAAGGAAGAAAATGAGATTGGTGGAGAGGCTCAGGGAAGAATTTCGGAGCTTAAGACCCAGACAGCTGAAGGCACCGCCTCTAATGGTGTAATGAGGGCAGAATTAGAGGAGCACATTGTTGTAGGGCTAGAGGAAGTTACAAGAATAGGGAGGGGCGAGACCACTCTGGACTTTCCGTTGGGGTGAATAAAGATTGCCTGTTTCGAGCAGTGTCCAGTTTTAACAAGTAAATTAGAGGATGCATGACATATGTATGACCCAGATGCCACTTAGGACAAAATTGGCATGGGCTCAATGACTGAAGGATCTCCCGGAATGGCAGGTTTCACACTATGATGAGGGTTCAAGAGAAGTAAGAGTGATATCGAGGGCCACATAGGCTTATCACAGGCCGCTGGCAGTCCGCGTTCACTCACCTGCACCCCGGAAGCTGACAGCCACCTAGATCTATCCAACTGAGCCAGGAGATTGTAGGTTAAAATCTCACACTTGGGCACAGAAGCTGATGTTCCCAATGCCAGCCCTGAAAAAGTGCTGCACTGATGGAGGAACCATCTTTCATATCCATAGTGCCATCTGCCCTCTCAGTTGGACTTAAAATATTCCATCTGACCACCATTATTAAGAAGCAGGGGAGTTCGGCCTAGTCAACATTTCGCCTTCAACCAATATCACCAAAAACAGATGTTCTGGTCATTATCACTATTCTATTTGTGGGAATATGTCATGCACCATTGATTCCACATTTTCTACATTGCAAAAGTGACTACACTTCACAAGTACGTCAGTTGTTGTAAAGCACTTTGACCATTCTGAGATTATGAACTATTTGTGCAAAAGCAAGCCTATTAGGTCTTCCTTTTTTAACTGACTTCTCATTGGTTAATGGTCTACTGATATGAGCCTGGTACCATCCTATTTTTCTCATTCTCGAGATGTGGAATCATTGGCAAGGCTGGTGTTCAGTGCAAATCCCACAAGAGGTATAAGTGAGGCATTTTCCAAGAGTCAGTAACATTGGTGGGGAACTGGAGTCACCGAGAAATCAAGGGTTAAAATTGGTATTCTGCTCTTTCTTTTATATTTGAGAAATGATTTGTGAGCAGATCACCAGGGGACAGCAGGTTGTTAGAACTGAATGGCTTATTGCGATAGTTCTTTTAAGTTTTTAGTTGCTTCTACCACAGGAGTCAACGAAAGAGACATTGGCAATCTTCCTACCAAAAAGAACAGGTTGACAGTTCACTATTAAATGAGCTTTTCATTGAGGTGAGAACTGTCGGTGCGACATTTCCCGTCTCAATTTCTATGCTGTTCTCATCCACTCTAACCTGTCCCCCTTCGAACTTGCTCCATTCTCCAAGGTCCAGCCCTGACCATGTGATCAAACCTGTTGACAAGGATGGTGCCGTTGTTGTCTGATGTACTGACCTCTACCTTGCAGAGACTGAGCGCCAACTCTTTGATATTTCCTTCAACTCCCCCTGGACCACGACCCCATCCGTGAACATCAAGCCATTGTTTCCTGGACTGTCACTTACCTCATGGCCTCTGGAGATCATTTGTGATTTCTCGGATGTGCCACGTCATATCAACAGTTTTCAGTTCCCTGGCCCTAACCGCCTTCTCTTCATTAAGAATGTCCAATCACTCTACACCTGCACGCTTCACCAGGCGGGTCTGAGGGTTCTCACATCTTCCTTGAGCAGAGGCCTGAACAATCCCCATCCTCCACTCTTCTCCACCTATCTGTCACTCAACAATTTCTTCTTTAATTTATCTCACCTCTTGCAATAAAAGGTGTGGCTATGGGTACTCACATGGGCCCCAGTTATACCCATCTTTTTGTGGGTTATGTGGAACACTCCTTATTTCAATCCTACTCGGCCCTTCTCCCACAACTCTCCCCGTTACATCGATAACTGTATCAGTGCAGTTTCATGTTCTCATCTGGATGTGGACAAATTAATCGATTTTGCTTCTAATTCCCATCCCTCTCTCACCTTCGCATGCTCCCCGAGGACACTTCCCTTCCTTGAGCACTCTGTCTCCATTTCCTGTGGTAGACTGACCACCAATATTCATTCCAACCCACCAACTCCCATTGCTACCGCAACTACTCCTCCTCACACCCTGCTTCCTGTAAGGTCTCCATCCAATTCTCCACCTCCACCTCATCTGTTTCAATGATGCCACCTTAGAAAATAGCACTTCTGACATGTCTGCCTTTTTCTTTAACTGAGATCACCCCCCCCCCCGCTGTGATTGGCAGAGTACTCAACCAGGTTCGACCCATTTCCCGAACCTCTTCCCTCACCCTTCCCCTCCCTTCCAGAACCACGACAGGTCCCCTTTGTTGTCATTTTCCATCCAACCAGCCTCCACATTCAGAGAACCATCCTCCACCATTTCCACCAACTCCAGCATGATGCCATCACAAAATACATCTTCTCCGTCAGCATCCCGCAGGAACCGCTCCCTCCTTAACACTTGGTCCTCTCCTGCTTCAACCCCAACTTCTCATCTCCTTCCTCAGGCACCTTCCCTTACAATCGCAAAAGGTGCAACATCTGCCCCTTTTCCTTCTCACTCCTCACCATTGAAGGCCCCAAACATTCCTTTCATCGAAAGGAATTTTTCACTTGCACCTCCTTCAATTTTGTGTACTGTATTTACTGCTCCCAATGCGACCTCCTCTACATTGAGGAAACTAACTGCAGGCTGGGGGGGCCGCTTTGCAGAATACCTTCACTCAGCTGTAAGCATGGCCCCAACCTTCCTGTTGCGTGCCATTTTAACTCAGCATCTTGCTCTCATGCCCACATGTCCGTCCTGGGCTGCTGCGATGCTGCAGTGAAACCTATCGCAAACTGGAGGAGCAGTATCTCATCTTCTGATTAGGCATGTTACAGCCCTCAGGACTCAACATTGAGTTCAATAACTTTAGACTGTGAACTTTCTTCGCTATCTTGAGCTTTTTTTTAATACCCAAAACATTTTTTGTCCCAGTGCACAATGCTCCCCCACCGGGCCACCTGTCACTTGTTCTTGAGTGTTGCTTTCACTTAGCATTAACTCTGCATTCTCCTATTAACACATTCTGATATTTTACCTTTAAGGCACTACTAGCATCTTCACGCTGCCATTAATGCTTCCTCTGTCTTGTGACCTACACATTTTTGTTGCAATCTCTCCCAGCTCCCACCAATCACCTCTGCTCTGCTTCAGCAGCTCCATCCCCTCTTACACAGTCTATAATTCATCACATTTCTCCCTCTTTAACTCTGAAGGTGAGTCATACAGACTTGCAATGTTAACTCTATTTTCTTTCTCCAAAGGTGCTGCCAGACCTGCTGAGTTTTTGTTTCAGATTGCAACATCCCCAGTATTTTGCTTTTTTTTATGAAGGGGCAATTTTAGTGTGGCCAATCTACCTACCCTGCGCATCTTGGGGTTGTGAGGGTGAGACCCACGCAGATGGAGGGAAAATGTGAAATCTCCACACGGACAGTGACCCGGGACCGGGATCAAACCCGGGTCCTCGGCGCCGTGAGGCAGCAGTGCTAACCATTATACCACCGTGCCACCCCGTAATTTGCTATCATTGACAATTTGTTCCTTCGCCGCCTTGATTAGAAGCCTCATCAATCGTGCCACCAATCACCAAGTTTCGATGTCCTAGATCTTCTTGTTCTCCAGAAAGACAGGCTTTATATCACATTTTATCATATCCCTCGGGCAATTCCAAAGTTTTTTCTCTTTATCCAGTTCTTGGGAGTAATTGGATAGCTCGTACAAAGAGCCGACACAGGCACAATGGGCCAAAGTGGCTTTCTGTGCGCTGTATGGTTGCATGATTGAGCAGATTAATTAAAGAGTCACAGTGGGCCAAATGACCTCCTGTATGAGTCTATCTGGGCACTACTGATAAGGATGACATTTATTGTCCCCTGCCCAGTTGCTCTGAGATTTCATACGATTGAGTGTATTGCTTGGCAACTTCAGGAGCTATTGAAGAGTCAGTCCTACTGGTGTGGGATTGGAGTCCAATATGACCCAGAATGGGTCAGGATGGCAGGACTCCCTCTTGAAATAACCAGTTGTTGTAACATTTCATCAGCTTCATGGTCTGATTTTTATTTGCAGATTAATTTACAGCCAGTGAACTGGTTTTTTTGAAGCACAGGACAGTTGCTGTGTGGATACGTGCCAATTTGTGTGCCACATGGTCTCGCAAGCAGCATATGCGATGCCTAACCAGTTGAACGGCGTTCGATTTTGTTGGCTGAGAGTGGAATGTTGGCCAGGACACAGGACATTCTGTTCGCACCTCATCAAGAAGTGCTGGACATGAATCGATACACAGGGCCTCGATACATGATCCCAATTTCTTGAGGCACTTGAAACTAGGGCTGAATTTTAGCCGTAAGATTGGATGTGGTCCACAAACTGATTTGGTCAATGTGCCAAACCAGGGACAATGGGTCCACTATCTAGGTGTAGAGTTTCCTAACCTTTCACAGCTGAACTATATGCAGACAAAGTTTTGAGTTTTGGAAGCTGAACAAAGCTGATACCAGTCTCATTTTCAAATTCAAATTCATTTCCAACTTTACAGAGAAATGCAAAGAGTCGAAAGGACAGAAACAGGTCATTTGGCCCAACTGGTCCTTTCTCCTTCATGTGCTTATCTCGCTTAATATTGAATCCATCTATACTATTCGTCTCAGCTACTCCTTGTGGGAACATGTTCCATATTCTTCCAGCGGAGCACGCAGAGAGGGGAGCGATTTTTTGGTAAGGAGAGCTGAAGGTAAGCTGAATTTTTGTTTTAACTTACTTTTTTCGGAGTTGTTTTTCTTTCAGCGCAGCAGGAAACTGGAAGTCGGCCGTGGGGAGTTCTGGGAAGGTGTGTAGTACCTGGATAAGTTGGGTGGTTCCTAAACCCGAGACACTATACTTGTAGTGTCCCCCACCCTTCCACCTCCTCTAACCTAACGGGTTGAGTGAGTATCAGATAAGCTCTTTCTTTCTTTCTTTTTCTTGTTCTATCCGCAAGTTATCGAGAGGGGATGGCAGGGAAGGCAGTGCAATGTTCCTTCTGCAGAATGTTTGAGGTGAGGGACACCCTCTGTGTCCCTGCTGATTTCTCCTGTGGGAAGTGCACCCATCTCCAGCTCCTCAAAAACCGCGTTAGGCAACTGGAGCTGGAGCTGGATGAGCTTCGGATCATTCGGGAGGCAGAGGTGGTCATAGAAGCTTCAGGGATGTAGTTACTCCGAAGAATGAAGATAGATGGGTGACGGTGAGAGGGGCCGGGAGGAAGCAGTCAGTACAGAGATCCCCTGTGGTCGTTCCCCTTAGTAACAAGTATATCGCTTTGGATACTGGTGGTGGTGGGGGGGGGGGGGGGGGGGGGGCTTACCAGGGGTAAGCCGTGGGGTACAGGTCTCTGGCACAGAGTCTGGCCCTGTTGCTCAGAAGGGAAGGGGGAGAGGAGTAGAGCATTAGTCAATTGGGGACTCCATAGATAGGGGGACAAATAGGAGATTCTGTGGGAACGAGAGAGACTCGCGGTTGGTGTGTTGCCACCCAGGTGCCAGGGTCCGTGATGTCTTGGATCGTGTTTTCGGGATCCTTAAAGGGGGGGGGGAAGCAGCCCCAAGTCGTGGTCCACATAGGTACCTGGGACTTTGATGTTGTGGCCATTTCGGAGACATGGATAGAGCAGGGACAGGAATGGTTGTTGCAGGTATGGGGAACTGTAACTTTCCAAATAAACGCTATAGTTCGAGTACTTTAGATGGGTCAGTTTTTGTCCAATGTGTGCAGGAGGGTTTCCTGATACAGTATGTAGATAGGCCAACAAGAGGCGAGGCCACATTGGATTTGGTACTGGGTAATGAACCAGGCCAAGTGTTAGAGTTGGAGGTAGGTGAGTGATGCTCGATCAATAACTCCAGAAGCGAGATTGGAGACAATTGAAGGCTTTATTACACTAGATGTTTCCCCCAGCAGCGCAGGTACAGAAGGCAGCTGCTGGGGAGACACGGGCTCTTATACTCCGCCCTTATGGGCGGAACCAGAAGGCAGGCTTAAATAATGAAAACAGTACCTCCTACACCAATGGTCTAAACAGGGTACCGTAATACCTCTAATACCGACTACCACATTCACCCCCTGTTAAAAAAAGAGTCCGGCGGGGGTGGTGGCCTCGCATTACACAGTGGTAGAGGTTAAGTTTCTGGAGGTACCCGGTATACATCCGTAGAGTGGTTTTGCCTCGTTACATCGCAACTATTTACAAAATTTATTTACAGTTCAGAATGAAGCAATTAGTCGATCGGGGGCCCTGGTCATCCTCTGCGATCGTCGTAGCTTCGGTGGTGATGCAGCATCTGTGGCTCCGGGAGCGTGGCTTCGGCTTCTTCGGTAGCTTCATCACCCCTAGATGGGACCGGTGGGAGGACCGATCCACCTGGGCTGTGGGGTGCGCCGATGGGAGGGAGGGTGGGATTGGTGGTGGGAGTGTGTGTGGGGATCCAGCGGGCGCCAGGTCCCGTAGGGTGACCGTATCCTGTCGGCCGTCGGGGTACGCTACATGGGCGTACTGAGTGTTAGCGTGGAGGAGATGGACCCTCTCGACCAATGGGTCCGACTTGTACGCCCGCACGTGTTTGCGGAGCAGGTTGGGTCCAGGAGCTGCCAGCCAGGTTGGGAGAGAGGTCCCGTAGGAGGACTTCCTAGAGAAGACAGGAGACGTTCGTGAGGTGTTCGGTTGGTCGTGGTACACAGCAGTGACCGGATGGAGTGGAGGGCATCTGGGAGGACCTCCTGCCAGCGGGAGACTGGGAGATTCCTGGACTGTAGGGACAGTAGGACGGTCTTCCAGACCATTCCGTTCTCCCTCTCTACCTGTCCGTTTCCCCGGGGATTGTAACTGGTCGTCCTGCTCGAGGCAATGCCTGTGCTGAGCAGGAATTGACGCAGTTCGTCGCTCATAAACGAGGACCCCCTAGAACATAGAACATTACAGCGCAGTACAGGCCCCTCGGCCCTCGATGTGCGCCGACCTGTGAAACCACTCTAAAGCCCATCTACACTATTCTCTTATCGTCCATATGTCTATCCAATGACCATTTGAATGCCCTTAGTGTTGGCGAGTCCACTACTGTTGCAGGCAGGGCATTCCACGCCCTTACTACTCTCTGAGTAAAGAACCTACCTCTGACATCTGTCTTATATCTATCTCCCCTCAATTTAAAGCTATGTCCCCTCGTGCTAGACATCACCATCTGAGGAAAAAGGCTCTCACTGTCCACCCTATCTAATCCTCTGACCATCTTGTATGCCTCAATTAAGTCACCTCTTAACTTCCTTCTCTCTAACGAAAACAGCCTTAAGTCCCTCAGCCTTTCCTCATACGATCTTCCCTCCATACCAGGCAACATCCTGGTAAATCTCCTCTGCACCCTTTCCAATGCTTCCACATCCTTCCTATAATGCGGCAACCAGAACTGCACGCAATACTCCAAATGTGGCCGCACCAGAGTTTTGTACAGCTGCAACATGACCTCATGGCTCCGAAACTCAATCCCTCTACCAATAAAAGCTAACACACCGTACGCCTTCTTAACAACCCTATCAACCTGGGCGGCAACTTTCAAGGATCTATGTACATGGACACCGAGATCTCTCTGCTCATCCACACTACCAAGAATCTTACCATTAGCCCAGTACTCTGTATTCCTGTTACTCCTTCCAAAATGAATCACCTCACACTTTTCTGCAATAAACTCCATTTGCCCCTTGTCAGCCCTGCTCTGCAGCTTATCTATGTCCCTCTGTAACCTGCAACATCCTTCCACACTGTCCACAACTCCACCGACTTTAGTGTCATCTGCAAATTTACTCATCCATCCTTCTACGCCCTCCTCCAGGTCATTTATAAAAATGACAAACAGCAGTGGCCCCAAAACAGATCCTTGTGGTACACCACTAGTAACTGAACTACAGGCTGAACATTTCCCATCAACCACCACCTTCTGTATTCTTACAGCTAGCCAATTTCTGATCCAAACTGCTAAATCACCCTCAATCCCATGCCTCGGTATTTTCTGAAATTACACAACGTTTTGACCTCAACTACTTTTTGTGGTAGTGAATTCCACAGATTCATCACTCTGGGTGAAGAAATTTCTCTCACCTCAGTCCTAAAAGGTTTACCCCTTATCCTCAAACTATGGCCCTTAGTTCTGGACTCCCCCACCATCGTGAACATTCTTTCTGTATCTATCCTGTCTAATCCTGATAGAATTTTGTAAGTTTCTATGAGATTCTCATTCTCTCTTCTAAACCCCCAAGAATATAATCCTTTTCAAAAAAAAAAAATTTAGAGTACCCAATTCATTTTCCCCAATTTAGGTGCAATTTAGCGTGGCCAATCCAGCTACCCTGCACATCTTTGGGCAGTGGGGTCGAAACCCACGCATACACAGGGAGAAAGTGCAATCTCCACGAGGACAGTGACCCAGAGCCGGGATCGAGCCTGGGAACTCGGTGCCGTGAGGCAGCAGTGCTAACCACTGTGCCAATATGCTGCCTGAATATAATCCTAACCGATTTAGGGTGGGATTCTCCCGCAATAGGCGGGACGGCCCGACGCCGGCCCCAAAAGCGGCGTGAACCACTCCGGTGTTGGGCCGCCCGGAAGTTGCAGAATCCTTTGCACTTCTGGGGGCTAGGCCGGCACCGGCGCCGTGCCAACCGGCGCTGAAGGGCCGCCGTGGGCGCCACGGGTTGGCGCATGCCCAGAACCGCCGGCGTGTTTCCTGTGCATGCGCAGGGGGGTTCTTCTCTGCGCCGGTCATGGCAGAGCCTTACAGAGGCCAGCGCGGAGGGAAAGGGTGCCTCACGGCTCAGGCCTACCCGCAGATCGGTGGGCCCCGATCGCGGGCCAGGCCAGCGTGGGGGACTCCCCAGGGCCGGATCCCCCCGCGTCCCCCCGAGTACTCCGCTAGCCCCCCTCCAAGCCAGGTCCCTCCGGGATGGACCATGTCTTTTTCACGCCGGCGGGACTGGCCGAAAACGGGTGGCCGCTCGGTCCATCAGGGCCCGGAGAATTCCGGGGTGGCCGCTGCCAACGGCCCGACCGGCGTGGAGTGATGCCCGCCCCCGCCCGAAAACCGGTGCCGGAGAATCCGGCAGCCAGCGTCAGAGCGGCAGGGCGAGATACACACCGCCCCCCGCCCCCCCCCCTGCCGATTCTCCAACCTGGCGGTGGGTCGGAGAATCCCACCCTTAGTCTCTCCTCATGTGATTGTCCCGCCATCCCAGGAATCGGCCTGGTTAACCTCTACTGCACTCCCTCCACAGCAAGAACATCTTTCCTCAGGTAAGGACACCAAAACTGCATACAAAACTCCAGATGTGGCCTCACTAATGCCCTATATAATTGCAGTAAAACATCCCTATTCCTATTCTCAAATCCTCTCACTATGAAGGCCAGCATACCATCTGCCTTCTTTACTGCCTGCTGTACCTGCACGCTTACTTTCAGCGACTGATGCACAAAGACATCATGATCTCGCTGAGTATCCACTGCTCTCAAATTGCACCCATTAAATTAATGATCTGCCTTCTTATTATTGCTACCAAAGTTGATAACCTCACATTTATCCACATTATACTGTACCTGCCATGCATATGCCCGCTCACTCAGCCTGTCCAAATCTCAGCATCCTCCTCACAGTTCACCCTGCCACCCAAGTTAGTTTTGGTCTCGCCTCAAGTGGACACATCTTCTCTACGTCTACCCTCTCCTAATTTTAAAGACCTCGGGCGGGATTCTCCGACCCCCCGATGGGTCGGAGAATCAGCGGGGGGCGGCATGAATCCCGCCCCACCGCTCCGACGTCGGCTGCCGAATTCTCCGGCGCTGGTCTTTTGGCAGGGGCGGGAATCGCATCGCGCCAGTCGGGGGCCGTTGGCAGTGACCCCCCCCCCCCGGCGATTCTCCGCCCCACGATGGGCCGAGTGGCCGCCCGTTTTCGGCCGGTCCTGCCGGCGTAAATCAAACCAGGTCCGTACAGGCGGGACCTGGCTCTGTGGGTGGCTTGCCGAGTCCTCGGGGGGGGGGGGGGGGGGGGGGGGGGGGGGGAGGGCGCGGGGGGATCTGGCCCCGGGGGGGTGCCCCCTCGGGGACCTGGCCCGCGATCGGGGCCCCCCGATCCGTGGGCGGGAAAAATAGCAGAAGCAGAGTGATTGTTTTACTGGGCTAGTAATCCAGAGTCATGGGCCAGTATTTTTAATCTTTTATTCTTTCATAGGATCTGGGGTGTCGCTGGCTGGATTTTTTGCCCATCCCTAATTGCCGTTGATCTGTGTGACGTGCCTGGCCGTTTCAGAGGATCTGTGGATCTGGAGTCACGTGCAGATCAGACTGGGTAAGGATGGCAGTCTCCCTTCCCAAGGGCATTTGTGAGCCTGATGGGTTTTTGCAACAATCGATGATAGGTGTCAAGGTCAACATTGCTGAGGCTAACTTTATAGATTCCAGATTTTGAATTAATTGAATTTGAAGGAAAGGAGTACATTATTGGGGTGGGTGCCCAGTGCACATCGGGGGCACTCTCCTCCAAGATGATATCCCGCTCCCGCTACCACCCCTTTATACCTTTATTGGCCCTCCCAAAATTTCTGGACTTACCCGAGTCTGGGTGCCCTGGAATCTATTGTTGTCTTCTTCCTGGGCCAGCGTGCAGTCCCAGCTGTGCCCACCACTGAATTCCGGCACTGTTGAGGTTGCTAGAGCTGCCAGCCGATGTGATTTGTCAGCTACTCTCAAGGGTGATTCTTCGCCCCACTGAGGGGCAAACATCCCACTCTCTGCTTGTTTATACTGTTGGCAGCGTGTATCGTTGCAGGGCAGCTTTTATTTTAAGGCGACAAAACTAACCGACTTTTGCAAGTGGGTAGGTGTGATACCTCTCTTCCCCCCCCCCCCCATAAAATTCACCCCGTGAGTTCAAATCTCACCATGGTAACTGAGACGTTTGACTTCAATTAATTAAATAAAACAGGAGAAAAAAAGGCTGATCTCAGTAATGGTGGCCATGAAATAACTGGATCATCAATTCCCGTTAGGAAAGGAAGCCTGCTGGCCCAACCACTATGGCCTGAATGTGACTCCAGACCCTCAGCAAGGTGGTTGATTCTCAACTGTCCTCTGATATGACCAAGGAAATCACACAGTTGTATTACGAAGGTGATGGGAAATTAGGGATGGGCAATAAATTAAGGCCTTGCGACCAATGCCTACAGCCTGTGAATGAATTTTTAAAAATCTAGTTGAGATATAAGCAAATACCGTGGCCCTTTTGGGTTTTCTTTTTCTTTTAAATACTGCAAAATTACAAGTAAGATGTGTGGTTTATTAACTTGAATTCACAGTGTGCATCAGTCATTCTTAGTACAGGCCTGGTTTTAGGGAGATGAGAGCAGAGGTGACTGTTGACTTTCTGTGCTCACTGACTTACATTCACTCTTGGTCCCGCAGCACACCAATTTTAAAATTATTACACTCATATTATCATGTCCTTTCATCGCGTACCCTCCATTCACGATCTTTGAAAAGTCCTCCAACAATACAATCTTCCGAGATCACCGCACTCCTCCAATTCTGCCTTCTTGCACAGCTCCCGTGTTAATCGCTCCACAACTGGTGGTTATTCCATCAGCTGCTTAGGCTCCATGCTCTGGAATTCGCACCCCAAACCTTCCTGCCTCTTCCTCTCCTTTAAGACACTCCCTAAAACCTACCTCTTAGACCAGCTGCCTAAAAATCTCTTTTGTGTAGCTCATGTCTACTTCTGGTTAGTGCTATATAAATGTAGGTTGTTGTTGGTGCATCGTTCTGAGTTTCTTCAATGCACCCTCACCCTAATGCAGCCTGAGGATAGCGGACTCTGACACCAATACGACCTTGTTGAAGGTTTTTAAGGCAAAGATAGATCGATTTTTGAACAGTAAAGGAATTAAGGGTTATAGTGAGCAGGCGGGTAAGTGGAGCTGAGTCCACAAAAAGATCAGCCATGATCTTATTGAATGGCGGAGGAGGCTTGAGGGGCCAGATGACCTACTCCTGCTCCTAGTTCTTATATTCTTACGTTGTTCGAAAAATGCTTTGGAAAATCAAAGTTCATGACAGATGCCATCTATCCAAATTCTTTCTTTACTTATATTTGTAAATACTATTCTTTGCTTCAACAATATTCGAACTGACAAGGTGAAGGCAGTCTTTTACTTTATGTCACCTAGAGGCCTCATTAGTGAGGACATTTCAACAGAAAAAAACTGCCCCAAAAAGCAAATGTCCTGGGTCACATGGAGTGTTGTCAGGATCTGGAATGTTCCACCTGAAAAGCTGGTGGGAACGGACACCATAAATAAATTTAAAAGGGAGTTGAAAGGTGCTTGAGGATGAGGAACTTAGAGGTTTACAGACAAAAATGTGGAATGTGGGACTATGCAAGATTGCTCTTTCAAAGAACTAGCACAGGCATGACAGGCTGAATGGCCTGTACACTTCTATAATTCTAAAGTCACCTAACGCTGTGGATAAGCTTTCCTCCAAAAAGCCCCTCACTGGATCAATTGGTCCCACAGCAATTAATTATATGAATGGTTATTAGACTGCACACGAAAATTATACATGGTAGGGTGGGGAGGATATAAAAATTACCTATGGTCTGTTCTGGGGCATTTGGGCTCAAAATCGGTCCTCAGATCTCAGTTACACCATTTGTGCGAGTTTGAAGATCAGTGTCAGCCTGCTCTCTTTGTCTGTATGAATGGTGGGACAGAAACAAGGATGGAGACTTAATTACAGTAACCTGGGAAGGAGGGGCAAAACCGATCCACTGGCTTGCACAGCAACGCTTCTTGAAATCAGGGGCTGGATTCTCTGATTGTCAGGCTATGTCTTGACGCCTGCGTGGGAACGATGGCATTTTACGACCGAAAAATCAGCGCTAAACGGCCACCGATCTTCCATTTGGCGGGGGGCTAGCAGGCAGGCAGCGTAAAGCACCCGGCTCTAGCTGCCGATACGGCCAGAGAATTACCGGGTCCGTGGCTGCGCATGTGCACGGAGGCGGCTTGCAGCGGCCGCGCCGTGCAATATGGTGCCAGCTGCACGAGGACCCGGCCTGCCAAATGAAGCCCTCCCTTTGACCTGGCTCGCAATCCCCGGAGCACTGCCCAGCAGTGCCCCCAGCTCTGCCAAATTCTCCCTGCCCACAGATTGGCTCTCTTCCGACTGTGGAGGACTGAGTCCGCAGCCGCCACGTCGAGTTCCCGACAAAAGGTAGTGTGGGAGCTCACACAGTCGGGAACCCGGCCAGTCGGGGGCGGGGCCTCAGGTAACGGGCAGCACGGTAGCACAGTGGTTAGCACAGTTGCTTCACAGCTCCAGGGTCCCAGGTTCGATTCCCGGTTTAAGTCACTGTCTGTGCGGAGTCTGCACGTCCTCCCCGTGTGTGCGTGGGTTTCCTCCGGGTGCTCCGGTATCCTCCCACAGTCCAAAGATGTGCAGGTTAGGTGGATTGGCCATGCTAAATTGCCCTTAGTATCAGAAATTGCCCTTAGTGTTGGGTGGGGTTACTGGGTTATGGGGATAGGGTGGAGGTGTGGGCTTGGGTAGGGTGCTCTTTCCAAGAGCCGGTGCAGACTCGATGGGCCGAATGGCCTCCTTCTGCACTGTAAATTCTATGAAAGCTATGAAACATCCTGAGGCTGTCGTTACGGTGTGCAGCGTACTCCTAATGTACGCCACTTTGGAGGGGGTGGCGCATCGCAAAGGCGCCGCGGCCCCCGATTTCGTCGCAAACGCGGATTCTCCGACCGATCGCCGAATGCAATGTCGGCGTCGGAGATTGGAGAATCCTGCCCCAGTTCTCCTTAAAATGTGACATTGCATTGATGGCTGCTGCTGAATCCTGACTGAAACACACCACCTCACCCCTAACCGATTCCTGCAAACCGATCACACTGGACCAATCAGTTACACATGCAAAAGACCTGCTCTTACTTTCAAACAGCCACCTGGGCCGTGGTTACAGATGAGATGCGGGATGTCACACTAATGAAATTAGACCTCCTCCCCCATCCGGAGAAAAAGAACTTGTGCCTTAACTGTAGTAAAGCTTTGCCAGGCGCTTCACAGAGTGATAGCGGACACTGAGCCCCAGAAGGCGGATGCAAGCTCAGCTGGCCAACCAGGTGTTAGTTTTTCTCAACTCCCCTCTGCTTCTCTTTCCAATTACCTTAAAACAACCACAACAACTTTCGTTTATGGAGCACCTTTACCATCATAACAATTTCCCAAGTCCTTAGAAAGCAACCTAAAAGAGTGTTCTTCATGCTGAGGACTTTTCAAGTGGTGAGAAAATAGTAATCAAAATGAAAAACGGGTGACGGTTTCCAATGGTAGCTTTCTCTGCTAGAGGTGGATTTAAAGAAAGACTTGTGTTTCTATCATACCTTTTGCAAGCTCAGAACATTCCAAAGCGTTTCACAGCCCAACATATTATTTGAAAATCACAGTCACTGCTGTAGTGCAACTACTGCAGCAGCCCCTTTGGCATGGCTCAGTGGGCAGCAGTCTCATCTGTGGGCTAGAAGGTTGTGTATGTCAGCGTCTTATTAATGACATTGTTACTGTTCAATGGCAATCACATTGTTGAGGTTTAACGGCAAATATACTATTAGCAGGTGATGGGTATTTGTACACCTATCAATGGGGAGTCCGTTGTGCATTATTCCCCCCCCAGAATAACATTTTAATTTGCATTTGTGTAAGTTTTCTTTGTAAGTTTATTATTTATTAGTATCCCTTTAAGGGACTGTTCCCCTGTTGATTTATTTTGTTTACTTAATGGGCAACATGGCAGCACAGTGGTTAGCACAGTTGCTTCACAGCACTAGGGTCCCAGGTTCGATTCCCAGCTTGGGTCACTGTCTGTGTGGAGTTTGCACGTTCTCCCCGTGTCTGCGTGGGTTTCCTCCGGGTGCTCCGGTTTCCTCCCACAGCCCAAAGATGTGCCGGTTAGGTGGATTGGCTATGCTAAATTGCCCTTAGTGTCCAAAAAAGGTTAGGTGGGGTTATGGGGGTAGAATGCCTTAGGTGGGGTGCTCTTTCCAAAGGTCGGTGCAGACTCAATGGGCTGAATGGCCTCCTTCTGCACTGTAAATTCTATGATTCTACTTAATTTAGTTTAATAATAATAAAGATTATTATTATAGTTTATTGATTGCTTTTAAAATATAAATGGGGATCACTGGGACACTAAGGGTCAAATGGTATTGACTGTGAACTAAGTCAATAAACTCTCTCCAGCATACAAAGAAACTGTGGGGGCAATTCCCCAGCCACATTGCTCCTGGCGCAAATCCCATTATATCAGGAGAGTAGCAGGAGAGCCCTGAAATGAGATTTGCACCGGGCACCAAACAGTGATGCTCCCGGCACGCTGCAGTTGATGCAATCTGGTTCACTCCCTTGCTGGGTCAAGGGGCTGGAATTGACCATGCACTAGCCTAGGGTGTCATAATTTAAATATGCCAGGACTGTTTGAAGCTGGATTCTCCCAGTATTATCCCCCCCCTCGCCCCCCCCGTTGCCAGTGCAGCGTTCCGCTAGCGGGAATCATTACTGTCTCCACCTCTGGAGATCCCAGATGTGATGACCATGCGGGACATTCTGAGGACATTGTGGACCCTGGCTGGTTGAGGACATGACAGGGCAGTGCCATGCACTCTGGCACTGCCAGGGGGTGGGGCCTGAAAGGGGGCAAGGTTTTAAATGGGGCAGGGCCTGAGAAGGGGAGCATGAAGGGGGGTTGAAGGAGCGGGGCATGAAGGGGGGGCATGAAGTGGGGGAGGCATTTGGCAGTCCCGTAGCAGGGAATCGCTCTCCTGTGGAGGGGGACTCTGATATCTGTGATTGAGGGTGGAAGTGCCTGATGCTGTCGTTTGGGGGGGTTAATGCCTGAATGTAGATCCCTTGGGTGGGTCCCGATGCCAGTGACCCTTGCAGGCGGTTGATGATATGGAAGATGGTGATGGAGTGGGGCATTGAAGCCCCGATGCCGGCAATGGGGGTGGGGGACTTCACTGTCACTTTGAGATCGGGACATCCTTTAAAAATGGTGCCCTCAACTCTGAACCCGAGTTTGCCAGCATGTTTAGGCCCCGCCCCTCCCTTCATGGTCTCCCCTTTCCATGCTCCCCATGTCCCCAACCACCCAGGGTCTACAATGTCCCCAAAGCCCCCCGGCGTAGTAATCACATCTGGGATCTCCGCATTTCCCGCTGGAGACCACATTTAGGGCGCGATTCTCTGGATAGATTTCTAAGCATGGCAGCAAGTAGGAACTGCTGTGCACTTCCCAGCGAGGCGGACAATGCTACTCAATGTTAATTGATCCACTTAACGAGGTCCCGCGAGCATCTTGCCACAAATGGCGGCTCACTAGCCGATTCGCTGGGACCGTGGTCACCAGCCCCCCGCTAACAAGGTCAAGCAGAACTTAAGCAGCACTCGCTCAGCCAACCCCAGCCAGCTCACAACAATGGTGCTGAGGAGACCAGCTCCAAGATTCCAGCATGCTGACCTGGGGAGGCTCCTCGATGCGGTGGAGGACAGGAGGGTTGTCCTGTTCCCTCAAAGGTCCCAGAGAGTGAGCCGCAAGGCAGCCATTGCTGCCGGAGATGAGGTGGCAGTGGCCGCGAGCTGGGGAGTGTGGCTAGTGTTGTAAGAAATTCAACGACCTACACCGGGCCGCAGGGGTGAGTTGACACCATGCCCCCTCTGAAATCTTTCCGCCTCCAAGCGAGCATCCACCCTCCCCCAAGCCTCCATGCAACTCCCAAACCTCCCTTCACCCCCTTCTCCCTTCTGACTCCTCCAACCTTCCTTCACATCCTCTCCCACCACTGTGAACCACGTGTGCGGCTAACGGTGCTCTCTCTGTGTTTCAGCAGGAGAAGCTTTAAATCAATTAGCGGGAGAAGGCCCAGGCTGGTGGCGGCGTGCGGACATACGAATCCTCAATATCTTCAAGAACAGGCCCTGGAGGTGACGGGGGTGGCGGTGGACAGAGCGGTGACCAATGTGGAGGTTGGCTGACGCCGGGCCCCACCCGGAGGACCTGTCAAATGTGAGTTGTTATTGCCATACTGACTGGCCCATCCCTCCCACTGACTACATGCCCCGCCTCCTACCGGTCCTCCAGCCGACGGTGCCGGCCCATCCCAGGTGGCACCCACTCCTGCTTCCCAGGAGAACACCTCAGAGGACAGCTCCGAGAATGCCACGTTCGACGCGTTACAGCTGTCATCCCCACCCTCCTCCAGCGCAGATACACACACCTAGGTGGAAAACAAAGACACGGTGGAAAATGGACAGTTTTCTGGGGGACAATCTGGTGAGCACCACACAGCTGCTGATGTACACCAGGTGGAGGCAGGAACCCCCAGGCGAGACAGCAGTCGGAGGTCTGCTGGATCCTGATGCTGAGCCTCTGGTACTGGGTTACCCGGAGCTGATGGAGACGCCAGGGAGCAGCCTGGACATTCGTGGGAGATCGCTGCGACACTCCCACAGGTTCATAGCCGATTGGAGGAGTCCCAGAGGCTATGGGCGCAGGAGAGTTGCTGGTAACGCGTAGAACCAAGGCCAACACTGCTAGAGTGGCGACCGCAGTGGAGAGCCTGGTGCACGATGTTGGCAGCATGAGTGAAGATGCCCAAGGCGTGGCGAGTCGGTGGCAGCCATGTCTGAGGGCCTTTGCAGACTGTCCAACTTGCTGCAGAACGTGAACCAGTACCAGGCTGACCTTGATGAGATTCTGGGGGACATGTCCTGCTCTCAGATGGGAATGACCGAGGTGTTGCGGAGCTTGTCCCAGTCGCAGGTGGGCATTGCCGAGGCGCTGCAGAACATGTCCCAGTCGCAGATGGTCATTGCCGAGGCACGGCAGAGCATGGCCCAATCACTGAGGAGCATCGCTGAGGGCGTCAACACCTTGGTGCAGACATTTAGGAACCTCCAGGGCTGGCAGAGCCAGATGTTGCAGGGACAGCCAGGGCTCGAATCAGCTGCCCTCTATCCCGAGGTGAACCCCAGGGGCCTATGGGCACCGACTGGAAGGAGAGGGCACTTGGTGCCAACCTGGACCCGTCTCCTGGAGTGGGGATCGTGGCCACGAACTCCCCCGAGTTCCACCCCTCTGAGGCTGTGTCTCGAAGTCAGCACACAGGACATGGCGGCAAAGCTCTGCATGTGCTGTCGACATGTGCACATGGGCCCTCCGGCCCCAGAGCCCCCAGAGGGCGCCCGCCAGGGACATTGAAGGACACGGGAGGAGTAAGCAGCTGGCTGCCTAAGCATCAGATGTGCATCCTTGGGACACACCGAGATGTAGTGGTAGAGCAAGGAAGGTTAAGCACCTTGAGGATCACTGAGGGCAGCGGGAGAGGGGTCAGGGTAGGTGGGTGGGTGGGTGGGGGCGAGGGTAGATGGGTGGGGAGGGTGGGGGGCGAGAGTAGGTGGGTGGGGGGGGTGAGGGTAGGTGGGGGGAGGGGGAGGGGATGGTGTGTAGAGTGGGGTAGCATCATCGGGAAAGTGGGGCATTGTTAGACACCTGTGACATTTAAAAACCCTTCACCACAAGCAGTTTGAAATCTCTGTCGCTTTGTTCCACAATGCGGCCTGACTTCCGAACCCTTGGCCCCTCTCCCCAGGCATTCCCCCCCCCCCCCCCCCCCCCCCCCCCCCACCCCCCTCCGTGTAGCACGCATTCACCCTCTGGCCATGGACATGTCTCGGGAGCTGTGTCCCATCCCCTGGGGTTTGGATGTTGGCTGTTGGGTGTGTGGTGTTGCCTCCCGCAGTGTTCAAGCACAGTGCCCATGCATTAAGGTGTGATTGAGATGCTAGGCATTACTCCCATATGCTACATGGCCCGTCCACCCACGGGAATCCACTTGGGTTGTATGAAGCATTGACGGTAACACAGTGGTTAGCACTGTTGCTTCACAGCGCCAGGGTCTCCGGTTCCATTCTCGGCTTGGGTCACGGAGTCTACACGTTCTCCCCGTGTCTGCATTGGGTTTCCTCCGGGTGCTCCGGTTTCATCCCACAAGTCCCGAAAGACGTGCTGTTAGGTAATTTGGACATTCTGAACTACCCCTCCGTGTACCCGAACAGACGATGAAATGTGGCGACCAGAGACTTTTCAAGATAACTTCATTGCAGTGTTAATGTAAGTCTACTTGTGACAATAAAGATTATAATATTATTATTATACTTAACCACGATTGCCAATTGCCTATTAGCATTAGGGGAGGCTAAGCGGTTTTGTCGTTGGACAAGTGATACAGAGACCCAGAGTCATGCTCTGGGGCCTGGGTTCGAATCCCGCCATGGCAAACGGTGAAATTTGAATTCAATAAAAAATCTAAAGGTGACCGTGAAACCATTGCTGATTGTCATAAACCCCATCTGGTTCATTAATGTCCTTGAGGGAAGGAAATCCATCATCTTTACCTGCTCTGGCCGACATGAGATTCCAGATCGACAGTGATGTGGTTGCATCTTAAAATGCCGTCAGGCCTGGGCAATATATGCTGACCCAGCCAGTGACGCCAACATCCCGTGAACGAATATAAAAAAGAGCCTTCAGCCACACAGCCAGAGGCCTTGGCAGTTGGTAGGGGTTATGGGAGGACGTTGGGGCAGACCGGCAGATAGGCAGGGGCTAGGGTTGCCCCCTGAATGGGATCAAGGCAACTTGAGTTGCCTACTAGTTAAAAGAAAGAGAGAGTGAAAGTTTAGATGTCACTTGTGTGGTTCCATGGAGTGATCCCAGAAAAAGGCATGGAGAAGACTTAGGATCCGATCAAGTAGTTCAATAAAACAACATAGTTTACACACAATCTGAAGTGCAATGATCAGATTACATCTGTAACTTATTCCCAGCTACCCATTATTTTCTATAATTCATGTGTTTTCACTGAATTGCAATTAAAATGCACTCTCAGTTTCAGCTGAACAGCTGGTGTTGGCAAAATTCCACCTTTAATAGGATCATGTAACTCACGTGAGCGTAACACAAACAACCTAAAGATGTCATTGTGAGCAGATTACACCATCACAAACTGCTATAAAGCATCGTAAATGCGTTGCTTTCTCATTGCGGATTGAGATGATGGTCTTCAGTAATGTGGAGAGACTGGGGAAGTTGGGCTGGTCTCCTTCGAGTAGAGAAGTTTAAGAGGAGATCTAATACCACTGGTCGGAGATCTAATTCCACTGGTCGGGGAAAGCAGAACTAGGGGGCATAGCCTCAAAATAAGGGGAGGTAGATTTAGGACGGAGTGTAGGAGGAACTTCTTCACCCAAAGGGTTGTGAATCTCTGGAATTCCTTGCCCAGTGAAGCAGTTGAGGCTTCTTTTTTAAACGTTTTTAAGAAAAAGATAGATGCCTTTCTAAAGAATAAAGGGATTCGGGGATATGGTGTACGGGCCGGAGAGTGGAGCTGAGTCCACAAAGATCAGCCATGATCTCATTAAATGGCGGAGCAGGCTCGAGGGGCCAGATGGCCTACTCCTGTTCCTAGTTCTTATGTTCTTAATAGAGGCGTTCAAAATTATGGGGAGTTTTGAGAGAGTAAATATGGAGACACTATAGGTGGGATAGGGGATTTTCACAGTTACTTCATTGCAGTGTTAATGTAAGCCTACTTGTGACACTAATAAGGATAATAAAGATTATTATTTTCCAGCCATTCCAACTGCTGGGATCTTCCGGTCCTGCCAATGGTGACCCCCTGCCGCAGATTCCCTGGCAGTAGAGGATGCAAATAATGGGAAATCCCATTGACAGCCGCTCCTGCTGCCAGCTAATGGTGGGTCACCTTTGCTGCAGCAAAATAAGCTGAGGTGGGGGTTGGGGGGGAGGGGGGGGGGGGGAGGGGGGGGGGGGTGCGGAGAGGAGGGGGGTGGGATCCTGCCCCCTATTTTCACTGGTGGGAGGGTCAGTGACCAGAGGACACGCATAAAAGATAATCGATAAAACAGCCAGAGGGAAGAGAAAGAGAGTTTCCTTAAATGCAGAGAACTGTTATGGTCTAGAAAGCATTGCCTGAAAGGACAGAAGAAGCCGATTTTTTGTTAAATTGTTCGTGAGATGTGAGCGTTGGTGGCTAGGCCAGCATTTAGTGCCTGTAATATCCCCACCTACAGGATGGGAATGATTATCTTCCCCATGATCCTTGTCAAATACGAGCTCCCCTGCTCGGGGCGTGAGATCTCGATTAAGCTTTGTATAAAATAATATAATAATAATTGCTCATTGTCACAAGTAGGCTTCAATGAAGTTACTGTGAAAAGCCTCTAGTTGCCTGTTCGGGGAGGCCGGTACGGGAATTGAACCTGCGCTGTTGGCCTTGTTCTGCATTACAAGCCAGCTGTTTAGCCCACTGTGCTAAACCAGCCCCTATATAAACCAAACCCTATAAAAGGTCGGCCAGTTAGGAGCCGACCAGAACAGGAACCTGGTAAGGATCTACCGGGTTGTGTGCATATCGTGTTGTAAATAAAACTGTGTTTCTTTATTTCACTCGGTGTGGACTCCCCGTGTCCTTATTAAAGTACCCATCGCCAATTGCACTTGAGAAGGTATGGTGAGCTGCCTTATTGAGCCATTGCAGTCTATGTGGTGTAGGTATACCCACAGTGCTGTTAAGAAGGAAGCTCCCAAGATTTTGACCACTGACGGGGAAGGAATGGTGATATAGTTCCAAGCCAGGATGGTATGTGTCTTGGAGGGGAACTTGCAAGTGCTGGTGTTTCCATGCATCTACTGTCCTTATCCTGCTACGTGGGAGAGGTGGAGGAGGTGGAAGGCCACAGGTTTGGAAGGTTCTGTTGAAGGAGCCTTGATGGGTTTCTGCAGTAGATATAGAAGGTGGTACACACTGCTGCTACTGTGTGTCGGTGGTGGAGGAAGTGAATGTTGAAGATGTTTGATAAGGTGCCCATCAAGCACCCATGGTGTTGAGCTTCTTGAGTGTTGTAAGACCTGCACTCACCCAGGCAAACGACCACTGATTCCATCAGACCCCTGATTTGTAGGCACAGAACATAGAACATACAGTGCAGAAGGAGGCCATTCGGTCCATTGAGTCTGCACCGACCCACTCAAACCCTCACTTCCACCCTATCCTCCTAACCCAATAACCCCACTTAACATTTTGCACAATAAGGGCAATTTAGCATGGCTAATCCACCTAACCTGCACGTCTTTGGACTGTAGGATGAAATCGGGGCACCCGGAGGAAACCCCCACAGATCGGGGCCCACCGATCGGCGGCCCGGCCTCTCCCCCCCCGGGCCTACCTTCTTCCGCGCGCGGCCCCAGAACACTGGCACCATGTTGGTGAGGGGCCGGCGTGCGTAAGATTGGGCTGCCCCAACTGCGCATGCGTGGGTTGGCGCGGCACCCATTTGGCACTGTGTAAGGACGCTGGAGTGGTGTGAACCACTCCAGCGCCGTGCTGGCCCCCTGTGGGGGCCAGAATAAGTCGTGCCCGGGCCCTGTTCGGACTGTCGTGAAACACAAAGGGGTTCATGATGGCGCGGGCACTTGGTCCGCGCCACGGAGAATCACCCCCATGGTGCCTGTTTCAACTAAAGAAAATAAGTGATGACCATTCACTGGTTCATTCCTCATGGCAATGCTTTGACTAATAAGAGTCAAGCTGCCTGGTCTAAATTTCAAACAATGTTTAGCAGTTAACTGTCAGTCACCATCAACTGGTGCATTCTCTGTTTAGCAGTTAACTGTCAGTCACCATCAACTGGTGCATTCTCTATGGCATCACTTCCATCAATCAGAGTCCACTTACCAACGAATGAGCTCCTCTCCTCGTACAGCATGAATTTGTTGATCTCCCTTACATTGTATACTTGCGAATGTCCTGATGAGTACAAGATGAAAAGCTTCGACAAAAAAATTATCTTTTTCAGCAATACTCGAGTTTAGTTTTTAGTGTAAAACTATTTTGCAATTATTGTTAATTTTGTAAATTAAGTTTAATTGTTATGGTTTATTTATTCCTCCACTTTGAATAAGCATCCTTACAGCTGAAGGAGATAATGGCCACAATGAATGCTTGTATTTGTTAATTATTGACAAGCAATACAGCCTAAGTAAGATGACTCTTATTAATTGTAATGATGTAGTGGCCTATGGTTCGGCATAGCATTGGATCTCAAAGGTTCCCTTTGAGTGTCAGGTTCCCACATAGAGAGCATCTTCCTGGTGTGCGGGATATTACCCAACATATTTTCCACTGCCTCAGAATATTGAACAGAACTGGAGTGTCTCTCACTCTGCTGAATACCTTGAAGCAGGCAGACTTCATAAAATCCAAAAGTACTTTGCCAAAATGAATGCTCAAGTAATTTGCTGATGCACTTCGGAAACTCTCCACTGGCGACTATTCAATTATGGAAGGACAGGAGCAGACGATTATAAAATATTAAGTAACTCCCAGCAGAATAGAGTCACCTCTTAAAAGATTATCAGAAGAATGAAAAAACCCTAAGCTTTTATTGCAAAAATAATAAGCCACTTGCAGAACCCCCCCGCCCCTTCCCCCAACATCAATCCAACTCCATCCCCTGTATTCAGCTGGCAACAAGTGAAAGGCTTCTCAGAAATACAATACAGGTGACAAAAGTTGAATGTAATTAAAAATTCATTCGGGCGCAATTAAAGCTACCATGAAATACAATACATAGTCAGTATTCCTACCAGGCAGTTCTCTGCCCAAGATCTATTCAATCAAATACTAAAGCAGCAAGTCTGCACTGGATTGCATTACAAAAATGCTTCGTGGCCAACTGCTTTACGTTACAAGAAAACGCGAAGATGTCTGCATCAATGTTGGGAGCACTCTCTCTTCACTCTGAGTCAAGTGGTTGAAGGTCTAAACATAGAAAAGAAACTGAAAAAATAGGAGCAGGAGGAGGCTGTTCGGCCCTTCAAGCCTGCTCCTCCATTCATTATGGTCATGGCTGATCATGGAATCATAGAATCATCAAATTTACAGTGCAGAAGGAGGCCATTTGGCCCATCGAGTCTGCACCGGTCCTTGGAAAGAGTACCCCCCCAAGCCCACACCCACACCTCCACCCTATCCCTGTAACCCAGTAACCCCACCCACACCCACCATTGGCATGGCCAATCCACCTAACCTGCACATCTTTGGATTGTGGGAGGAAACCGGAGCACCCGGAGGAAACCCACACAGACACGGGGAGAACGTGCAGACTCTGCACAGACAGTGACCCAAGCCGGGAATTGTACCTGGGACCCTGGAGCTGTGAAGCAACTGTGCTAACCACTGTGCTACCTCGCAGCCCCTGATCATCCAACTCAATAGCCTAATCCCGCTTTCCCCCATATACTTTGATCCCCTTTGCCCTAAGTGCTATATTTAACTGCTTCTTGAAACCATACAATGTTTTGGACTCAACTACTTCCTGTGGTAAGGAATTCCACAGTTTAAAGTCCAAAGACTTGACTATAAAATCCAGATTGATGCTCCCAGTGCAATGCAGTATTCCACTGTCGGAGGTACTGGGCTGGATTCTCTGCTGTCAGGATGCTCTGTTTTGCCAGCAGTTGGGGATTTCCTGACGTCATGGGGCTGCATTGAGAAACCCCATTGAAACTGAGCATCCCGCCAGCGTGCTGAACCAGAAACCTGGCGCGGTGGGATGGAGAATCCAGCCCACTGTCTTTGGAATCAGACATGAAACCAAGGCCCCATCTGCCCTCTCAGGGTGTACATAAAAGATCCTGAAGCACTATTTTGAAGACGAGCAGGGACTTCTCCCTGGTGTCCCTTTCAATATTTATCCTTCAATCAGCTTCACTAAAACAAATTAACTGGTCATTTATTACATTGCTGGCTTATCGCAGTTTGTTGTATTTACTTGTATAACAAAAATGACTACACTTGAAAAGTATTTCATGGGCTTTGAGAGGGTTTTAGACATCCTGAGGGTGCTGAAGGTGCTATCTGAATACAAGTTCCTTATTTTAGTAAGGCGACCATCAACAAAAAGGCAGAAAGATAAAGCGTTAAAGTTGTGTTGGAGATCATTGTCCTTTGCAGCCTTCTGATAGATGGACATGGTTACCTTTGATTCAGCATAGTCCTGTTTTCCTAAGGAAGTTCAGAAAAATGAGCACCCCATCTTCCGATTAGTCACGTTACAGCCTTCCGGACCTAACATTGAGTTAGGATAGAATAAAATAGACACCTATAGTACAGAAAGAGGCCATTTGACCCATTGAGTCTGCACCAACCCTCTGAAACACCACCCAACCTAGGCTCAATCCCCTGCCCTGTAACCTCAGCATAAGGGGCAATTTAGAATGTCCAATCTGCCTAACCTGCTCCTCCTTGGACAGTGGGAGGAAACCAGAGCACCCAGAGGAGACCCATGCAGACACAGGGAGAACCTGCAAGCTCCACACGGACAGTCACCCATGGTGGGAATCAAATCCGGGTCCCTGGCGCTGTGAGGCAGCAGTGCTAATTACTGGGCCACCGTGCTGCCCTCAACTTTCGACTGTGAACTATCTCCACTACCTTCACCCCATTTTATTTCCCTCAACTTATTTTCATTTCTTCCATTGATCGGTTTTTTCTTCACTATTTTTCCCCCACCCCACCTCACCTGGGCCATATGTTCCCTGTTCTAGGTTGTCCTGTTATACATTGCTCACGTCTGTTTTGCCATTAACACATTCCGATCTCTTAATGTGCCACTGTCAGCACCCTTCTTAGTCATTACATCCCCCATTTTCATTCCCATTGTTTTTTTGTCCATGACATTTTTGTCAATCTCCACCTATCACCAACCCTCTACTGCTTCACGCGCCCCCCCCCCCCCAACACAACAATATAGATTTCATCCTATTTCCAGTTCTCTCTAGCTTTGACAAAGAATCATCCAGATTCAAAACGTCAGCACCCTTCTCTCACCACAGCGAAGCTATCAGACCTGCTGAGATTGTCCAGTATTTTCTCTTTTTGTTTCAGAAAAATTAGTTTTGGATTACTTTAAAATGGTACATCCAATGATATGGCATCAGGGGATATGATCAGTAAGTTTGCAGATAACACGAAGATTGGTGGTGTGGTAAATAGTGAGGAGGAAAGTCTTAGATTACAGGACGATATAGATGAGCTGGTCAGATGGGCAGAACAGAAATGGAATTTAACCCTGAAAAGTGTGAGGACAAAGAATCCTGACAGCGGAGAATCCAGCCCGGTGTATTTGCATTGGAGATCACCCAATCACATCTTTGTTACAACGCAGAAAAAGGCCATTTGGCCCATCATGTCTGCACCAGCTCTCAGAATGAGCAATTCAATGAATGCCATTCTTCTGCCTTCTCCCCATAACTTGGCACATTACTGCTTTTCTAATAGCAATCCTTTTAATTGACCTCGTTTGAACCTACATCATCACATTCTCAGACAATGCATTTCAGACCTTAACTACTCGCTGCGGGGAAAAAGATGTCCTCAATATACTTGGATCTTACTGTCTGTGAGGTGTCTGCACGTTCTGCCTGTGTCTGCATGGGTTTCCTCAGGGTGCTCCGGATTCCTCCCACAAGTCCCGAAAGAAGTGCTTGTTAGGTGAATTGGACAGTCTAAATTCTCCCTCAGTGTACCCGAACAGGCGCCGGAATGTGGCGACTAGGGGCTTTGCACAGTAACTTCATTGCAGTGTTAATGTAAGCCTACTCGTGACAATAAAGATTATTATCTTGCACCACTGTGAACCCTGTGCTATCTAAGTGAATTTTACTTGGATTCACTGAGGGTCTTGTGACTTGGATTCACTGAGGGTCTTGTGATTCCCTGGGATTTTCTCGTTATACTTAGGTCACCAACAAAGTGCCAGTAAATTGGCCCTTGGGATGAGGGGGTTATGGGATGTCAGTTTGAGTATATTGGGCCTATATTCTCTGAAGTTTAGAAGCATAAGAGGCGAAACATTGAAACATTCAAGATTGTGAAAGTGCTTGATTTTGTGGAGGCTGAGAGATTGTTTAAGCTGGTTCAGTATAAGGACGCATCATTTAGGACTGAGATGAAAATAAATTACTTTACTCAGAGCATTGTGAACCTTTGGAGATTTCTAGCCCAGAGGGTTGTGTGTGCTCCATTGTTAAATACATTTCAGAGTGAGATAGGCAGATTTGGGTCTCACAGGGAATCAAAGGAGTGAGCAATAAAGTGGAGTTGAAACCCAATATCAGCCATAATTGTATTGAATGGTGGAGCAGCATCAATGGGCTATGTAGACAACGCCTGGTGTTATGCCCTGTGTTCTTGTGACTGGTGTGGTAATCATCACTGTTGTATATATTAGGAGATGTGTGGTAAGGCCCTGTACTACAGGCACGGGGGTAGTCCCTGCCTGCTGGCTCCGTCCAGTAGGCGGAGTATAAATATGTGTGCTCCCCATACAGCAGCCATTTCGCCAGCTGCTGTAGGAGGCCACACATCTGAGAGTAATAAAGCCTCAGTTGTATTCAACTCTCGTCTCTGTGCAATTGATCGTGCATCAACTGGAAAAGATGGATCCATGGATATTGAGAGAAATAAAGGTGAAAATTGCAGATGCACTGCCTAGAGTTTTCTATTCCAGGTAGATATATGGATTGTGCCGGAGGACTGGAGAATTGTAAATGGTAAACATCCTTGTTCAGAAAAGGATGCAAGATAAGCCAAAATCTTTAGCCCCTTGGGAAAGTCTGGAAGAAACTGAAGGACCATGAGGATAACACAGGAGAAAAGTGGGAGTCATTGAACAGCTCATTTCAAAGAGCTGACACAAGCAGGGTGGCTGAATGACCATCTTTTGTGTTGCAAATCTGTGAACCTTGTGCCACCTGAGTGAATTTGTCTTGGATTCATTCAGGGTCTTGGAATTCCCAGGAAATGACCTCACCTTCTGCCAACTCTGGGTGGCCTCACCCAGCCCGGTGCTCGCGGAGATATCTGTGAGGAGTCTACATGTTCTCCCCGTGTCTGCGTGGGTTCCCTCTGGTTGCTCCGGTTTCCTCCCACAGTCCAAAGATGTGCAGGTCGGGTGAATTGTTCATGCTAAACAAGCGGCCCTTAATATCTAAAGATGTGCAGGTTACGGAGACAGGGCGGGGGGGCCTAGGTAGGTTGCTCTTTCGGAGGGTCAGTGCAGCCTCGATGGGTCAAATGGCCTTGTTCTGCACTGTAGGCATTCTATCTCATTCCAACCTCTTTTCTACATCTGATTTCAGTTGCTCCACCTTTAGGAGCCGTTCCTTTAGCAGCCGTTCCATTATCTCCGGAGGCCCTGAGTTCTGGAATTCCCATCTAAACATCTCCATCTTTCCTCCTTTACAAGTCGACTTAATCCTTCCACTTTGGCCAAGCTTTTGGTCACCTGCCCCAAATATATGCTGATGTGACTGTGTTTAGGCTGTGTTTAATAACACTCCTGTGAAGTGCCTCAGGATGTTTTACTGTGTGACAGGTGCTATGTAAACACAAGTTGTTGTAAATAATGAAAGAAAGTCTAACTTGTAGCAAGACAGATTCTGACAAGAAATGAGACACAGAATGGATGTTAAAGAGGCTCATTTATTAGTAATCAAAAATGAACGAGACAGGGACGGCAATGGAGAGTTCACCTCAGAGCAAGCTGGATAGGGCAGCACGGTGGCGCAGTGATTAGCATTGCTGCCTCACGTTGCAGAGGACCAGGTTTGATCCCGGCCCCGGGTCACTGTCCATGTGGGGTTTGTACATTCTCCCCGTGTCTTTGTGGGTATCACCCCAACAACCCGAAGACCTCGCCTGAGGTCTCCAGGGTGAAGGGGTCAGATCTCAAAGCCTTGGTGGATCAGGTTAGCTGCATATTAGAGAGAGACTAGCTGCCTCACTCTGATATGCAGATCTGCCCAATATTGATCCCACCCGCAGGTTAGGTGGATTGGCCACACTAAATTGCCCCTTAATTGGAAAAAAATTGAGTACTCTAACTTTATTAAAAAGCACGCTGGATATTCCAATCCTAACTGGATCCAGAGACTGGGGGCATGATCTAAAGGAACTGCATCAGAATCCCATGTCGAATGCGTTAGCCGCGTGTTTCCCGGCACTCGCAGCAGAAAGACCACGCAATTGGACGGGACTCTTTTGAAATCTGGGGCATCAGCAGGAAACGCCCCACCAAGGCCACATTTAGTCCTGTTTTCTGCACTGAGGAGCTCCGCCCCCAAAACTCCTCAGTGCAGGAGGAAATTGCGACGCCATTTCTAAATGTTGTTCCGATTGCCCCCCGCGACCCATGGATCTCCCCGAATGCCCCAACTGACCTAAAATGGGGTCCTCAGGCCACCCATACCCCAGCTCATATGGGCAGGGCACCCCCAGGCCCAATCCCCAGCATAGACACAATGCCGACCTGGCCCCACGAGCCTGTCAGTCTGGCTGTGCCACCTGGGCACCTTGGCAGTTCCAGGCTGGTTCTGATGTGGCACTGCCAAGGTGGAAATGCCAAGGCACCTGTGGCGCTGGCAGTGCCAGGATGCCACCGCCTAGTCCCTGATTGAGGAGACCTGGACTGAACAATTCTCGCCTGAGGTCTCCAGGGTGAAGGGGTCAGATCTCAAAGCCTTGGTAGATCAGGTTAGCTGCATATTAGAGAGAGACTAGCTGCCTCACTCTGATATGCAGATCTGCCCAATACTGATTCCACCCACAATGGATAGCACACTTAGTGGCTCCTGCTCGACATGGAATTGCTATGTCCTTTTAACCTGATGTAGGGGTGCTTGATAGTGCAAAGTGCAAGAACAGTGATAGATAGAAATACTCCTCTGGTAGGGCCTCTTTATGGTTTATCAAGTGAGGTGTGCAACAATCAAAGGGCAGCTGTCTGGTTGGGAAGACTTTCGAAGTGCGACAGAGGAAATGATGGCAGAGAGCTCTGGGGCATGGTTACCTATCCAGTGGTCTACTGAGATACTGGTGGAGTTTCTGAACGGCAAGTTCCAACAGCAGAGGCAGGAGGCTTTGGAGGACCTGGCTAAGGTGGTGGAGCTGATCAAGGCGGCTATGGAGAGAGTGGAACAAAGACTGGAGGTGCAGGGTTCTGCACTCCAAAAGGTGGAGGAGTCGGTGGTGGAGAAGGTGGACGACCTGGGGAATCACTTCAAGAGGTAGAATCTCCGCATTGTGGGGCTGCCTGAAGGGATTGAGGGTATGCAGGCCACAAAGTATGTGGCAAATATGTTCGAAATTTGGTGGGGAGGGGATCTTTGACTGAGCACCCGAGGTGGATCGAGTAAACTGGGCATTCAGGAGGAGGCCGGAGGCGGGGGAGCAGCCGAGACGTTGGTGGTGATTCTGCGGTGGGGGAAGGAGAGGGGAGAGTGTACCTGGGAAGAAAACATTGTGCTATCTACCAGGACTTGGGTGCGCAGTTGGCCAAGCGGCGGGCAAGGTTCAATAGGGTCAAAGCGGCCCTCTAAAAGAGATGAGTGATGTTTGGGCTATTATATCCTACTCGTCTGTGGGTCACGCACCAGAATCAAGAATTCTATTTTGACACGCCAGAGGAGGTGAGGAAGTCTATGAGAGACCATGGACTGGGGGACTTGTGAGGACATTGAACTTTGGAGATGTCTGTACAGGGAATGTGGATGTGTATGCCAGGCGGATTGATGTATTTACTGTGGACGTGGACTGGGTGAGTGTGTTCAACTGTTCTTGGGAATTACGGGTGAGGGGTGGCAGAGGGGAAGGGGTGGTAGGTGATTGTCACAGCTGGGGGACAGTATGCTAGCAGATGGGCTAGTTAACGGGCGTGAAGTGGGGTTTGATCCATGGAGGGAGAGGGGAAGGTGTGGGGTGGGTTGGTTTTCTGTTCACAGTTAGTTAAGGGGGGATGGTGGCAGACATATTGGGGAGGCCCTGAGGGTGCGCGAGGCATGGACCTGGGGGAGCTGGTTAAAGAGGGACTATGGCTGATCAGGGAGGGTTGGCGGGAGCCCCCCCCCAACCCGGTTGATTACATGGAATGTTCGGGGATTAAATGGGACGATTAAGAGGTCTTGTTTAATCGCTCCTTTAAGGGGATTGAAGGCGGACGTGGGGCTGGATTCTCTGCATCCCGACGTCGAAATTGCGGCCGGCGCGACGCGGAGAATTCAGTTTGACGCCGTAATCGGGACCGGCTCCGTTTCGGCAATTCTCCGGGTACCGGAAATAGGCGTCACCAGGGAGTACGCTGTGCCACCGGGGGCCATTGCCAGAGGCCCGCTCCGACATCCTCTGTCCCCGACTGGCCGAATTCCCAATGGCGTGGGACTAACCTGCTATTGCCTGTTGGGATACTTGCATGGCGGCTGCGGGCTGAGTCCACGGCCGGCCTGGTCATGGGCGGGTAGATCGGAGACCAGGGGTGGGGGGGTTACAAGCGGCCGGGGAATTAATGAGTCGGGTTTGAGGGTCGGGCGCGCAGCCGATCGGGGGGGGGGTCTTTGTGGGTCGGCCTCTGCGGCCCGAGTCCGCCATGGAGCATGGCGTGGCAACTGGAGGCCGTCGTCTTACGCATGCAAAGTGCGGGGGGCCCGTATCTGAAGCAAAAGCTGTGAGATTTACTCTGGATCCCTGCTAGCCCTGTATAGGGCTATGAATTCGTTTAACTTTTTTCCAGGATTTTCAGGAGTAAAACTCCACTGATTTTACGACGGCGTGGGGGTCATAGTCCCAAAAACAGAGAATCCAGCCCGTGGTCTTTCTTCAGGAGACACATTTGAAGGTTGGGGATCAGACGAGGTTGAGGAAAGGCTGGGTGGGGTTTTGAGGTTGGATATGAAGGCGAGAGGGGTGGCAATGTTGATCAATAAGAGTGTGGCATTTGAGGTTTCCACATTGTGGGAGGCACTGAAAGAGGTGGTAAGAGGGGAGTTTATCTCGATCTGGGCGCACAAAGAGAGGTTGAGGTTCGTGGAGGCTATTCTGAGGGTTGATCGGAGGTACTCAGCAGTGCCTGAGGAGACACTGTTGAAAGAGAGACAGAAGCTTCAGATAAAGTTTGGTCTTGTGTCCATGGTAAAGGCGGGGTGGCAACTGCGCAGGGCCAGGGGGGCAGTTCATGACTATGGGGAGAAAGCCAGCAGGGTGCTTGCACATTAGCTGAGAAGGCAATCGGCGGTGAGGGAAATTGGGTGGATGAGAGATGACAGGCGTATGGAGGTAGCGAAGCCAGAGGAGGTGAATGGGTGGTTGAGGCTTTTTACTGGAAATTGTATAGCTCGGAGCCTCCGATGGGGGATGAGGGCATGTGGTGGATTTTGGATGGGCTGGAGTTCCCGAGGATGGCAGAGGCGAAGGAGCCTGGGGGCCCCGATCGGGCTGAGGGAGGTAATGGATTGCGTGGGGTCAATGCAGACAGGGAAGGCACTGGGACTGAATGGGTCCCCAGCCGAGTTCTAGAAGAAGTTTGGGTGGGAGCTGGGACCTTGTTGATCGAGATGTATAATGAGTCGATGGAGAGGGGAGAGATCCCACCCATGTTGTCTCATGCCTCGATATCACTCATTTTAAAGGAAGACAAGGACCCGGAGTAGTGTGGGTCATACCACCTGATTTCGCTGTTGAGTTTGGAGGCGAAGCTCTTGCCGAAGATACTGGCGACGCAGATAGAGGATTGCATGGTGGGGGTGATAACTGAGGACCAGACGGGATTTGTGAAGGGGTGGCAGCTGTTGATGAATGTCCGGAGGTTGCTGAATGTAATTATGATGCATTTGGAGGGCTGAGAAGTTGAAGTGGTCATGGCGATGGACGATGAGAAAGCTTTCGATCAGGTTGAGTGGGCCTACATATTCGAGGTGCTGGACAGTTTGAGTTTGGGCCGTGATTTGTGGACTGGGTAGGGCTGTTGTATAAGACACCTAAGGTGGGTGTTCGGACTAACAAGGTCAGCTGGGAGTATTTTGGGTTGCACCGGGGGACGAGGCAGGGGTGTCCGCTCTCCCCGCTGCTCTTTGCCCTGGCGATTGAGCCACTGGCGATGGAGCTTAGGGTTCTCGAGAGGGTGGAGGGGCAAGTTTTCATTACCTTGGGATACAGGTGGCACAGAGTTGGGCTCTGCTGCAGAAGTTGAATTTGGCGCGGTTGGTGGAGGGAATGAAGATTTTAATACGTGCGACATGCTGCCATTGTCATTGGCTGGTTGGGTCCTGAGGGTAAAAATGACGGTTTTGCCAAAGTTTTTGATTGTGTTTCAGAACCTCCCAATCTTTGTACCCAAATCCTTTTTTGAAAAGGTTAATGGGGTGCTTTTGAGGTTCATGTGGCTGGGTAAGGCTCCGCGGGTAGAAGGGTGTTCTTGGGAAGGGATAAACAGGGTGTGTGTGTGGGGAGGTGGGGGGGGGGGGGGGTGTCGGAATTAGCGTTGCTGAACTTGCAAAACTATTATTGGGCAGCAAACATTGCAATGATTGAGAAATGGGTGGTGGAGGAGCGGTCGGCCTGGGAGCGGATGGAGGTGAAGGGACCTATTGCTGGCACCCCATCCTTTCTCATCGGCCAGATACTCCACAAGCCCAGTGTTGGTATCAGCGTTGAGGATGTGGAACCAGTGCCAGCAGCATTTTAGAATGGAAGGCATGTCCCTGTGGGCGTTGATTTGCAACAATCATATGCTTGCCCGATGGGGTTGGATGCGAGGTTCCGGGAGTGGTGGCAGGTTGGGATAGAGTATTTAATGGGTTTGTTTGTTGGAGGGACGTTTGCAGACTTGGAGGAGCTGGAGGGGTTATACCAGTTGCCGAAGGGGAATGGGTTCAGGTATCTGCTGGTGAGGGACTTCATGAGGAAGGAGGTGTCTTAGTTTCCGACATTGCCACTCCCGGCACTGCAGGACAAACTCCTGTCCAAGGAGGAAATAGGAGAGAGCAATAATAATAATCTTTATTGTCACAAGCAGGCTTACATTAATATTTCAATGAAGTTACTGTGAAAATTCCCTAGTCGCCACACTCCGGCGCCAGTTCGGGTAGACTGAGGGAGAATTCAGAATGTTCCAATTACTTAACAGCATGGGCTATATTCTCCGTTTCCCGACGCTGATTTTGTAATCAGTGATCGGGCGGAGAGTCCCTTTTTACGATGAAATCGGGGGCGGAGCCTGTTTGACACCGATTTAGCATACTCCGCCACCAGCATTGTCGCGGCTCGCACCGCACGCTGTTGGGACGGCCTCAGGACATCGCCTGAAGGCCCTCCTCCGATGCTCCGCCCCCGTTTGGGTCGAGTTCACGACGGCGCGGGGGACGTGTGGTCCCAGCCGCGCGGGAACCCGGCGTGGCGGCTGTGGGAGACGTGCTGCTGGACGGGGGCATCCACGAGGGCTTAGGGGGACTGGTGGGGGGTGGCCAGGGAGTGGCAAGGGGGTGTCAAGGCAGGCTTGGACCCGCGTACGGCCTGCGCCATGTTGTACAGTGCATGTCCTCGCTGTGCGCAGGCGCGGCCACGGACCCGACAATTCTCTGGCTGTTTATTTTGTGGAACCTGAGCATTTTACGTGGCGCAGCTGCTAGCCCCTCACAGCGTCAGTGAGGGGGCGCCGCCGATTTTTTTCCACGTAAAACGCCATGGATCCTCCGAATTTAGCCTCAGAGCCGGAGAATCTGGCCCCACGCCTTTCGGGACTTGTGGGAGGAAACCGGAGCACCCGGAGGAAACCCACGCAGACACGGGGGAGAGTCATAATATACATCTATGTTTACAATGGAGTGCAGACAGGCAATGATTGACACACAGGATAACCAGTAAGCACACAGAACAGAGCAGCCAATCACCAGACAGGACACGACCACTATAAAGCCAGAGGGCACCAGTTTTCCCGCTCTCTTGGGACCCAGCCTCTGAGACAGTCAGAGTTAGTGAGCTGGCCAGTGCAAACACCATGTGGTAGCTAGTAAGTCTGGTTAGGCTAGTATCAGGTCTCCAATCAAGTCAGCATAGTGTCAATCCGTATAGTAGTTTAGATGTTAAATGAAATCGTGTTGCATCTTATCAAGTGTTGGAGGTCTGTCTCTCGCTACACTGTATCAAGTGCAGTCCACATCGACCCAGCCTACCCAACACATCATGGTACCAGTGAGTGATGCTGAAAATTGACGGACCTACCTTGAGTGAATCAGCGTTGACCAGCAAACAGCCATCCGGTGACATGGAAAACGTCCGCTCTCCTCCGCAGCTCCGCATCGCCGGCAGCCTTGGTGCAAATTGGAAGATCTTCAAACAAAAGTTCCAACTCTATCTAGAAGCCACCGATCTTGAGGCCGCATCAGACGCCAGGAAAATCACACTGTTCCTCTCCACAGCCGGGGACCACGCCATCCACACCTACAACTCCCTTACATTCGCTGAAGGCGAAGACAAGACAAAATTTAAAACAGTCACTGAAGTTCGACAGCCACTGCGACATTGAGGTGAATGAGAGCTTTGAACGGTACATTTTCCAGCAGAGGCTTCAGGGTAAGGATGAACCTTTTCAATCCTTTCTGACCCATCTCCGCATCCTCGCGCAGTCATGTAACTATGACTCGACCACTGATTCCATGATCCGGGATCAGATCGTTTTCGGGCTCCACTCCGATTCCCTTCCCCAGCATCTCCTGAAAGTCAAGCAGCTCACCCTCACCATCGCCATCTAAACGTGCGTTCTCCACGAACATGCTAACAATCGGTACTCCCACATCAGGGCGGCAGAAACGGCAAAGCTAACCTCCCACGAGGCGGAACGGGTGCAGGCCATCGCACAAATGCAGGGCCTAAGTATCGACGGGAGTTGCCATTCCGCGCGCTTTTCCCGAGCCCCTACTCATGCACGACACGACCGAGGGGACGTCGAGACGGACGACCAGATGCGCAGGTGCGTACGTCGTTCGACCACACTGCGCATGCGCGATGGCGCACGGAACGCGCTGACGTTGGCGTCATGACGTGTCCGAATTGTTGCTCCGCCCATTTAAAGCGGCAATGTCCGGCAAAATCACGACAGTGTCTACAGTGTGGCAAGCCTGGCCACTATGCAGCCCTTTGTAGATCTGTTCCACTGCCCAGCATCCAGCGATCCCGGCCGCGGCGCAGAAGCGTTCATTCAATACAGCAGGCCATGCCAGACTCCGACCCCGACAGCCCAACAGATCCTGATGCTGCGTGCCTCAGATCTCCATACCGGGTGGGCATCATTATGAAGCATGCGCTGCCTTTCTCCAAGACAGCGAAGCACCTCCCGATCCTCAGCGTGGATCGCGATGACGAGTGGTGTGCTGTCCTCAAAGTCAACAAGGCTCGCATCCGGTTCAAACTGGACACCGACGCATCGGCAAACCTCATCTCCAAATCCGATCTAGACACCATCTGCGTCAGACCAAGCATTCTTCCACCGGCCTGCCAGCTCCTTGACTACAATGGCAATGCCAAAGCTGCCAGTGGCTCATGCCAACTCGGAGTTTCCAATAAGCCATTTAAAGCGACACGGCGATTTGTGACCTGACAGAGCATCCCTGCTCAGTGCTCGGGCCTGCAAACTCCTGAACTTGGTTCAGCGAGTCCACACCATGTCGTCCTCACAGGCGACGGCCTCACCTGATGAGAACTTCCAGGCTGAAATTGATGACATCATCACACAGTACCACAGCGTGTTCAACGGAATGGGCACACTCCCATACCGATACAAAATCCTGCTCAAACCAAACGCCACCCCTGTGATCCACGCACCACGCCGGGTGCCGGCACCCCTCAAGGACCGCCTCAAGCAGCAGTTACAGGACCTCCAGGACCAGGGCATCATATCAAAGGTCACAGAACCCACGGACTGGGTCAGCTCCATGGTCTGCGTCAAGAAGCCGTCAGGGGAGCTTCGAATCTGCATTGACCCCAAAGATTTAAACCGCGACATCATGAGGGAACATTACCCGAGACCAAAATGAGAGGAGTTGACCAGCGAGATGGCTCATGCCAAACTCTTTACGAAGCTGGATGCCTCCAAGAGGTTCTGGCAAATACAGCTGGATGCATCCAGTCGCAAGCTGTGCACATTCAATACCCCGTTCGGTCGCTACTGCTACAACCGGATGCCTTTTGGCATCATCTCTGTCTCAGAGGTATTTCACCGCATCATGGAACAGATGATGGAGGGTATCGAGGGGGTGCGCGTGTATGTTGACGATGTCATAATCTGGTCCACAACTCCTCAAGAACACATCGATCGCCTCAAGCAGGTATTCCACAGAATCCACGAGCATGGCCTGCGACTCAACAGAGCCAAGTGCTCGTTCGGTCAATCAGAAATCAAATTCCTTGGCGACCACATCTCGCAGCAAGGCGGGCAGCCAGATGCTGACAAGGTCTCGGTGATCAACGCCATGAAGACCCCAGAGGACAAGAAAGTGGTCCTCCGCTTTCTAGGGATGGTCAACTTCCGCGGGAGGTTCACTCCCAAAATGGCGGCACACACCACAGCCCTCCACCATCTCGTCAAAAAGTCGACGGAATTCCAGTGGCTGCCCGCTCATGAGAACGAATGGCGTGAGCTGAGGGCAAAACTCACCACAGCCCCTGTTCTGGCGTTCTTCAACCCTACCAAAGAGACCAAAATATTCACTGACACGAGCCAGGACGGTATTGGGGCGGTGCTCCTCCAACGGGATGACTCCTCCTCATGGACCCCAGTTGCGTATGTCTCCAGAGCCATGACGCCAACTGAGCAACGGTACGCTCAGATTAAGAAGGAATGCCTGCGCCTCCAAATGGGAATTGCCAAATTTCACGACAATGTGTAATTCACGGTTGAGACGGACCACAGGGCACTAGTCCACATAATCCAGAAGGATTTGAATGACATGACGCCTCGGTTACAACGCATCCTTCTCAAGCTACGCCGTTATGACTTTGAACTTGTCTACACGCCAGGCAAATAACTCATTGTTGCAAACGCACTTTCCAGGTCTCTCACCACACCGTGTGAACAAACTGACTTTGTCTGCCAAATCGATGCGCAGGTGCAATTGTGTGCCTCCAACCTTCCGGCCACTGATGAGAGGGTCATCCAAATTCGTGAGGAAACGGCCAAGGACCCTCTGCTACAGCGTGTGATGCAGCACCTCACGAATGGCTGGCAGAAGGGACAGTGTCCCCAGTTTTATAACATCAAGGACGACCTGACGGTGGTGGACGGCATCCTCATGAAGCTCGATAGGATTGTGATTCCGCAGACCATGCGAGCTATGGTGCTCGGCCAACTCCATGAGGGTCACCTGGGGGTCGAGAAATGTCGATGCAGAGCTCGAGAGGCAGTCTATTGGCCGAGCATCAGCCAGGACGTTGCCAACACAGTCCTCAACTGCCCCACGTTAGAAATTTCAGCCAGCTCAACCCAAAGAAACTCTGCAGCAACATGAGATAGTGATCTCCCCATGGTCCAAAGTCGGTGTCGACCTTTTCCGCGCCATGGGGCGTGATTATGTCCTCCTGGTCGACTACTTCTCCAATTACACTGAAGTGGTGAAACTGCCTGACCTCACGTCGAAGGCGGTGATTAAAGCATGCAAAGAAACGTTTGCCAGGCATGGGATACCGCTCATGGTGATGAGTGACAACGGTCCCTGTTTTTACAGCCAGGAATGGTCTGATTTTTTCTGCCTATACAACTTTCGTCACGTAACCTCCAGCCCCCACTACCCGCAGTCAAACGGGAAGGCCGAAAAAAGGGTCCATATCGTCAAGAGATTACTATGCAAGGCTGCGGACTCAGGCTCCGACTTCAACCTGGCGCTGCTGGCATACAGAGCATCCCCGCTGTCCACTGGGTTGTCTCACGCGCAGATGCTCATGAATCACACTCTGCGAACCACGGTTCCAGCCATCCATGTTCCAGACCTTGACCACCTCACAGTCTACAAAAGATGCAGCAGTCTCGGGCCAAACAGAAATCAGCATACGACGCTCATGCCACCGATCTCCCCGAGCTGGTCCCAACTGATCGTGTTCGTGTGCAGTTGCCTGACGGCGGCTGGTCCGCCACAGCTGTGGTGGTCAAGCAAGTGGCCCTGAGATCGTTCCTCGTCCGCATGGCTGATGTCTCCTTCCTACAACGCAACAGACGAGCGCTGCGCAGAGTTCTACGCCCGCCACCTAACCATGATGTCCCGCCTCACACAATGCTTCCTCTGAACGTGCCCTACCACGAGGCCACCGATCTACCAGCAATCCTGCCGACCTCTGCGACCACCGCATTGGCGGCGGTCCTGCCTATCCAAGTGCAGGTGGCCCCTGATCCACCCTTGAGGCGGTCAACCAGAATTTGTCGCCCGCCGCAGAGACTAAACTTATAGACTGAACTTTTGCACAACTTATCATTTTGTCCTCTGTAAATATCATTGTTACCATTTCATCTGCCCTATATCTGCACTAGCGACACCTTCCTGTGTACATAAGGTCATTTTAGCACATTCTGTATATAGTCACGCACATATACACATCCACACGCACATGCACCTTAATATTTATTATCACACACAATACAGAACAAAAAAAGGGGGGGGGGTAGATGTCATAATATACATCTATGTATACAAGGGAGTGCAGACAGGCAGTGATTGACACACAGGATGACCAGTAAGCACACAGCACAGAGCAGCCAATCACCAGACAGGACACGACCACTATAAAGCCAGAGGGCACCAGTTTTCCCGCTCTCTCGGGACCCAGCCTCTGAGACAGTTAGAGTTAGTGAGCTGGCCAGTGCAAACACCATGTGGTAGCTAATAAGTCTGGTTAGGCTAGTATCAGGTCTCCAGTCAAATCAGCATAGTGTCAACCCACAGTTGAACATGTATAATAGTTTAGATGTTAAATAAAATTGTGTTGCATCTTATCAATTGTTGGAGATCTGTCTCTCGCTACATTGCATCAAGTACAGTCCACATCGACCCAGCCTACCCAACACATCAGGGAGAACGTGCAGACTCCGCACAGACAGTGACCCAAGCCGAGAATCGCACCTGGGACCCTGGAGCTGTGAAGCAACAGTGCTAACCACTGTGCTACCGTGCCGCCCATCAGTGGGCAAGACTTTGAGCGGAGCGGGCACTGAAACAGAAGGAGGGGACACTGTGGTTCAGGCTGTGAGGCCTTGAGTCTTTCTCCCACACTCTCACTCTCTCTTCCTCTCTTTCCCATTTTTCTCTCTGAGTCTGTGATTGGAGCTGGAAGAAACATTCACATCAATCATCACAACACAAGGAGGCATGTGGGGTTAAATCTGTAGGTAGACATTGAATTTAATGTAAACACCCCTAATACAAGCTAGTTCAATTAATTAATTAACTAAAAAGTAAACCGAATTAAAAAGTAAACAATGAAATACATAACGATAAGATTACTTATTTTATACATTGCATATTCATCTATGAACAAAAAGGCATATGATAAACATTCAGAGTTAGTCTATTTATAACTACATGCAGGATGAATAAATTGGTGGAAAAGCTGAAGTTGGATTCGAGTGTTGAGCAGTGAGGGAGAACAAGCTTCAGGGAGAGAGGTCAATGAAGATGGTGAAATCCGCAAAAGGGAAGGAGCTGATTGGTGGACAGCTGGTGAACATTTTGTTTAAGCTCATAAGATTGTTTCTGTTCAGTTAGTTTAATAATGTCAGTCGGGGAATATTTTTGTTGACATCTTTCTACCCACGGGACAGGGTGGGGCATACAGCAAATAATCCGTTTCGGTGGAGTGTCTTCATTTGGTGTCTCTTTGCTGATTGTGGTGGGGGGGCTCTGAAGCATCGCATCAGGTCTCTGATGATCTTATTCTCCATCTCGTTGCCATCACCACCCGTTTATCCTCGTGCTGGTCTCACATTTGTTGCTCTCACTTCTCCTTTATCCTCCCTGCTGATCTAGCGATTGCTGCTCTTTTATGCTTCCTGCTGGTTTCCGCAACATTTAGGCAACAGTAAAATTAAGAACATATAAGAATTCGATAAGCTCTGGAAAAGAACAAGAAACAATCTAGAATAAAAACACTTGAGCCAATTTCAGGGGATTGAGAACAAATCTATCCTGGATTAATTAAAACCAATGATTGGCGGCAACACTGTGACAGAACAGCGGTCCCCTTTAGAGATTAAATACTTCAGGTGCCGTTAGCGTTCATTCATACAAGAAGGAAAAGCAGGGACAACCTGTTGAGTTCCAAAGATGATAAAAAGACTGTGGAGTGTAAAATTAGCAGAAATAGGAGGCGGGATTCTCTGACGCTGGGCTGGGTCGGAGAATCGCTGGGCCGGGCGCGATTCACGCGACACCGCCCCAACGCTGGTCCGCCGATTCTCCGGTGACCGGAGAATTGGCGCCGTCGGTGCGGCCCCCCCCGGCGATTCTCCGCGCACATTGGTCCGAGTGGTCGCCGAGTCCCGCCGGCGCCGTTCCCATGTGGTCTTACCCGGCGGGACCTCGGTGTCCATCCTGCGGGGGGCGGCCTGATGTGGGGTGATCCGACCCCAGGGGGGGGCCTTCCACCGTGGCCTGGCCGTGATCGGGGCCTACCAATCGCTTGCGCGAACCGCGCCGGTCGCAGCGGCATGCGCAGGCACACGCCGCCCGTTTGACGCCGCTATCGGTAGCTGGAGCTGCGTGAGTCACTCCAGTGCTGTGCTGGCCCCCTGTAGGGCTCAGGATCGCTGCTCCTCGGGGCCTGTAGACGCCGTCGTAAAACGCGACTGTGTTTACGATGGCACCAACACTTAGCCTCACGATCAGAGAATCCTGCCCAGGGTGGCTGACGTCAATTAATAATCAGTTGAAAAGCAAGCTGAATGTAGAAAATTCAGAGGGGAAGTGATAAAGGAAAGAAGAGGGGTAAAGAGAGACTATGAGAAGAAACTGACACCCAAATTCCCATGGAATCCAAAGAACATTTATGGCATTGTGAATAGGAAGAGGTAGAGTGGAGCTGATTTGTAGTAAAAAGGGAATTTATTTATGAGAAAGGACATGGTTGAAGTACAAAATGGATGCTGTGCATCAGTCTTTAACAAGGAAGATGGTGTCAAAGGCACAGTGAAAGCGGAGGCTCTTAAAACACTAAATGAGCTTAAACCTTATTACTTGCGTGCTTACATTCAGCGACTGATGCACTAGGATACCAATGTCTCGCTGAGTATCTCACTTTACACCCATTGAAAGAATAATCTGCCTTCCTATTTTTTCTACCAAAGCGGATAGCCTTGCATTCATCCATGCCTATGCCTACTCACTCAGCCAGTCCAAATTGTGCTGAAGCATCTCTGCATCCTCCTCACATCTTACCCTCCCACCCAACTTTGTATCATCTGCAAAATACGAGATAATGGCTGGATTAAGAGACTAAGCGTTGGTGCCGGGACCAAATCAGTGGTTTTCTACGACCACAGAATTGGCGTCGTTCCCGGAGCAATTCAGGAACCGTTACAGGGCTAGTACCGGCACCACGTGGAACTAGTGCAATTCAATGGAAAAAGGTGTCCAATTCAACGGGGTCTGTCATAATATCCACGCATGTATATAATGAAGTGTAGACAGACAGTGATTGACACACAGGATGACCAGTAAGCACACAGCACAGTGCAGCCAATCACCAGACAGGACACCACCACTATAAAGCCAGAGGGCACTAGGTTTCCCGCTCTCTCTGGGCCCAGCCACTGAGACAGTCAGAGTCCACGAGCTAGCACAGTGCAAACACCATGTGGTAGCTAGTAAGTCTGGTCAGGCTAGTACAAGGTCTCCAGTCAGTTCAGTATAGTGTCGACCCACAGTTAAATATGTATGTTAGTTCCACCGTTCAATAAAACCGTGTTGGATCTTCTCCAGTGTTAGAGGTCTGTTTCTCGCATCGCTGCATCAGGTGCAGTCCACACTGAACCCACCTGCCTAACACATCAGGGTCTGGATTGACACTCAAGAGTCTGACAAGCTGAATATCAGCACTCCACTCCCCACACACACTCATTCCAGCCAACAAGATGGCAACCCTAAGAACAGCACCTCGTTTTTCAGATGCGGAGTTTGAGATCCTACTGGACGCCATGGAGGAGAGGGCCACCCTGTTCCCTGGGGTGGGAAGGAGGCTGCCACCCATCGTCGCACACCCGGCCTGGGCACAGATGGCAGAGATCATACGCGCTGTGGGCACCACTGCCAGAACTAGCCAGCAGAGCCAGAAGGAGCAGCACAACCTCCTCAGGATGGCGAGAGTGAGTAGCCAGCATAATTCTCCTGGCACCAACCCTTGCCCCACACACCTATATCACCCCCCCCCCAACCGGAAAGCGACCGAACCCCACATGCCAGCAATCTGTTCATACCCCACCCTGCACCACATGCCAGCAACCATGCCGCCCACCATGGCCGGGTTTCCTGACCACAGAGGTCACCAGCTGCCCACCCCCTGTGCTGCCAATGTCCAACTGCCTAACACTGTGCATTTTCTTTTTCCTCCCTCCCACAAGAAGACAGCGAATAACCGCAGGGAGAGAGAGAAGACTGGAGGGGCCCACTGGACCTGCGGCCCCCCACCATTGCGGAACGGCAGGCACTGGACCTGGCCGGTGGCCCCGGAGAGAGGGCAATCACCAAGGCGGGGGTCGGCATCAGAAACTCAAGTGAGCCCCCACTGAGTTGTGGTGTCCCTACGGCACGTGTGTAACCACCCACACATACCCACATCACCCCACCACCTCACCACTACCTCACCACCACCACATCACCACAATACCTCTCACAGCCCCATCCCACCACCCTCACACCATCCCACCTCCCCACACCACCCCACCTCCCCACACCACACCACCTCCCCCACACCACACCCACACCACCTCCCCACACCCACACCACCCCACCACTCCCAAACCACACCACACCACCATTCCCACACTACACCATCTCTCCCACCACCCCACCACCATCCCGCCACCAGCCCACCTCCCCACCAGCCCACCTCCCCCACCACCCCACCTCCCCCACCAGCCCACCTCCCCCACCACCCCACCAGCCCGCCTCCCCCACCAGCCCACCTCCCCACCACCCCACCAGCCCACCTCCCCCACCAGCCCACCTCCCCCACCACCTCACCACCCCACCTCCCCCACCAGCCCACCTCCCCCACACCTAAACTACCCCACCACCCAAACCCATGATCCAACCATGCATCATTTCCTGTGTGTTACATGACTACCTGGCTATGAAGTGGGCACTTTTTGTGTCCTCTGCCCCCAGTCACAATGCCAGGACACATCTCCAAAACCCTCCAGGATCCCAGAGACACTCAGCTTAGCTGGCCACCAAAGTGATGAACTCCTGGAGCACTATCTGCTGTGCACCACATAGGTGCAGTGGTACATCAGGCGGAGGTAAGAGCCTCCGAGGGGCTTTCTCTGATCGCCTCCCCCCATCCCAAGGAATAGCTCGGGGGACATCAGGCACCCCGATGGAGGAGGAGGTGATGGGGCCCGTGCTGGTGACCCCCACGGGGGAGGTGCTGGAACACCACAGCGCCTCGGACTTCCCCCCCGCCCCATCCCTGGCACATCGTATGGGTAGTGGGCAGAACAGTGTGACACCATGTCACCTGGAACATGCGAGAGACTGCCAGGCCCATCTGGCCCCAGCCCCTGCAGAGGATGGCTGCAAAAGGGGACCCAGGTCACAGGGCTGGAATCGCAGCAGGCCGCCTCCATCCCTGGGGATCCACATAGACATAGTGTTGGGGCCCATAAGGCTAGAAAGTTAGACACTAGTTAAGTTTGCACAGGTTCAGCACACAGGATAGGGTTTTGGGCTCAGGCACAAACCATTCTAGACATGTTCACCTGTTTGGTTCACAATAAACATCTGTTCACAATCGTTCCAACCTGCCAGTGCTCTGACAGAAGTGTGTGAGGGATGGGCTGGACTGGCTGCAGAGGGGATGCTGGGGGGGGGGGGGGGGGGGGGGGGGGGCAGCAGGGGTACCAGTGGCTGGCACTACCCATGGCAGTGGTACGCTCCGCAGCCCCCATCCAACTGCGCCCTGTAGGGGCTACCGGGGGGGGTTCTCCTTGGGTGGGCCTCGTGATGCCCTGCTGGCAGGGTGGTGCCGGTTGTTGGGAAGGAAGGGTAGGTCAGGTGGGGTGGGGGGGGTGGGGGTGACGTGGGGGCATCCAGGTGGCGGGGGGCTGCCGATGTCATACTGCGCAACCAGGGGCCACGTTAGACGGTCAGTGGAGTGCGTAGCCAGATGGCTGCCTTGCAGGCCGCGACACTGGCGGTCATTGCCTGGGCACCCCAGTCAGCCGGGGTCGGGGGATGGACACCAACCCCACTGCCATCCATTGGTCACCCCCGCTACAGCGTCCCCCGGCCCTGGCAGATTCCCCTCCCCCGACCCCAGCCAGCCATGCCAGCGGCAGGACCGGCAGCCCACGGTCGCATCTCTGGCAACATTTTCTACCTCCTCTCACCCTCAGCAGCCATGTCGCATGTTTCCCAATTTTTAAAACCACAAGTGAAACTCGGCATCAGTAATTCCTCCATGCAGAGGCGGAGCATCGCAGGAGCCCCGGAGAATACCGGGACCGGCCCGTTATTGATCTGCGAATGGCATTTACTGTGCATGCGGAGTAAAATACATTGACGCCGCTGTCGAGGCCTTGGAGCATGGCATTCCACCGGGCATCGGAGCTTGCCACGATTTTCGGTTGACGCTCAATTCTCCGCTCAATCGTGTTTCCCAATTCCGGAGTCGGCCGACAGAGACTCCAGTCCAATATATTTAGTTTCCTCGTCAATTAATATATAATGGGAACAGTTGGGGTCCTAACACAGATCCCTGCGGTACACCACCAGTCACTGCCTGCCCATCAGAAAGCTCCCATTTGTTCCAACTTTTTGCTTCCTGTCCGCTAACCGCTTTCTATCCATTTCAAGACACTACCCACAATCATGTGCTTTAACTTTACATGGTAACCTGCTATGTGAGGCCTTGTCGAACGCCTTCTGAAAGTCTAAATAAACCACCACACTGATATTCATCCCAGAGTACTGAAGGAAGTGGCCCTAGAAATAGTAGATCCACTGGTGGTCATTTTCCAAAATTCTTTGAACTCTGGAATGGTTCCTACAATTTGGAGGGTAGCAAATGTAACCTCACTATTCAAATAATAATCGCTTATTGTCACAAGTAGGCTTCAATGAAGTTACTGTGAAAAGCCCCTAGTCGCCACATTCTGATGCCGGTTCAGGGAGGCTGGTACGGGAATTGAACCCGCACTGCTGGCCTAGTTCTGCATTACAAGCCAGCTATTTAGCACACTGTGCTAAACCAGCCCCAAAAAGGGACATAAGAGAGAAAACAGGGACCTATAAACCAGTGAGTGTAACATCGATAGTAGGGAAGTTGCCGGAGTCCATTATCAAGGATTTCATAGCACAGCATTTGCAAATCAGTGGTGTAATCAGACACAGTCAGCATGGATTTACAAAAGGGAAATCATGCTTGACAAATCTACCAGAATTCTCTGAAGATACAACTAGTAGAGTTGACCAGGGAGAACCAGTGGATGTGGTTTATTTAGACTTTCAGAAGGCTTTTCATTATGACTCACATAGCAGATTAATATGTAAAGTTAAAGCACATGGGATTACGTGTAGTGTCTTGAGATGGATAAAAGGTTGGTTAGCAGACAGGAAGCAAAAAGCTGCAACAAATGGGTCTTTTTCTGATTGGCAGGCAGTGACTGCTGAGATCTGTGCTAGGACCACAACTGTTCACATTATATATTAATGATATATTAATTTGGACGAGGGAACTAAATGTATGATCTCCAAGTTTACAGATGATAAAGTTGGATGGGAGGGTGAGCTGTGAGGAGGATGCTTCAGCGGGATTTGGACAGACTGAGTGAGTGTGTACATGCATGGCAGATGCAGTATAATGTGGATTAATGTGAGGTTATCTGCTTCGGTAGCAAAAATAGGAAAGCAGATTATTATTTGAATGGGTGTAAATTGAGAGAGGTGGATACTCGGCGAGACCTTGGTGTCCTCGTGCATCAGTCGCTGAAAGTAAGCACGCAGGTACAGCAGGTAGTAAAGAAGGCAAATGGTATGTTGGCCTTCATGGTGAGAGGTTTTGAGTATAGGAATAGAGATGCTTTACTGCAATTGTATTGAGCATTGGTGAGGCCACAGCTGGAGTATTGTGCGCAGTTTTGGTGTCCTTATCTGAGGAAGGATGTTCTTGCTATGGAGGGAGTACAACGAAGGTTTACCAGGCTGATTCCTGGGATGGCGGGACTATCATCTGAGGAGAGACTAAATTAGTTAGGATTATATTCATTGGAGTTTAGAAGAGTGAGAGGGGATCTCATAGAAACTTACAAAATTCTAACAAGATTAGACCGGGTAGATTCAGAAAGAATGTTCCCGTTGGGTGGTCATAGTTTGAGTATAAGCGTTAAACCTTTTAGCACTGAGGTGAAGAGAACTTTTTTCACCCAGAGAGTGGTGAATCTGTGGAATTCGCTACCACAGAAAGAAGTTGATGCCAAAACGTTGTGTAATTTCAAGAAGGAATGAGATATAGCTCTTGGAGCTAAAGCGATCAAAGGAAATGGGAGGGAAGGCAGGATCAGGGTATTGAACTTGATAATCAATCATGATGATAATGAATGGCAGAGCAGGCTTGAAGGCCAAATGGCCTGCTCCTGCTACAATTTCTATATTTCTGTGTGCTCTCCTCCTCGCCCAACAACTTGGCGAACATCTCCAAAATGTACTCTGTCAGCCTCCGGCCCTCCAGCCCCTCAATCCCACAATCTGCAGATTCTGTCCCTGTGACCTGTTCTCCGGGTCCTCCACTTTGGTTCTCAGCCCTTTATTGCTCTCCTCCACCTTCTGCAGCTCCTCCCCATCGAGCCGTACTGGCCGCTGTGCCGCAACAATGCCTCCTCCAGCCCTTCAACACCTCTCCTTGTTCTCACACCGCCATCGACATATTTCCAAGCGCCTCCTTCAATGGAGCCTGTGCATCGTCCACCAACTGTTTGAGGGTTCCCATCATCTCCTTTCCATGCCGCTCAAAACACTTGGAAAACTGCCGCTCAAACTCCACCACCATCACCAAAGCCAGAGTGTCCACCGTGATGGGCGCAGACCCACCCGGGGAGCTTGCTCTCGCCATCTTTCCTCCCACTGAACTCCGCACCGAACCCGAGCTCTCAGCGGATTAGCGCTTGTTCCTTTTTGTCCCGTATTCTTCCGTTGGGTTTTCAACATCTTCTAATTACCACAACTTTTCTGAAGACCCGCCACATACAACTTCCCCTCAAATTTGGGTGAAAAGGACCAAGAAACAAAAGCTCTAGCAGGAGCCACCCAACGTGCGACCTCCATGTACATGTCACCACCGTACGTCCCATATGATGTTAAAGTTTTAATTCTGTGTTAGTAATAAAGTTTGTTTTAATATACCATATCCCTATTTGTGCATGGAATCACTCCTGGAGGGAGGTATCCTTTCCTCACCGCCTTACAAATCAAATTAAATATTGGGGTTTCTGTCCAGTAGCCTAGCAACTGTTGGGGTCTGGGCCGGGATCGTAATACAATGTAAAAAAAAAAAGAGGGAAAACTACCAGGAACAGAAGGGCACGGGCTAAGAATGGACCAGGACCTAGCCAAGGGTCCGTATTTCTCCAGCGCTTGTCCACCACCTATTAACGAAGAAGAGAAAAAACTACTCATTCATACAAGGGAACATTCCAACCATAGGGGGGCCAACAGGATATCAACCATAATACAGGGCTCGGCTCAACCCCACGCTCACGTGCACAGAGGAGTGCACCACCCGAGGTTATTCAAACACACCAAAAGAAAATCCCAGCCTCTCAGGATGTCACTAAGAAGTGCCTTTGAGGTTCCTGGTACTTGCCAGTTCGGGACTTTGTTCGGAGGCAGGCCCCGGGCTTCCCGCGCCTCCCCCTAAGGGGGCTACAGGATAAGGTGTTGTCAAAAACAAGATTTGGGGAGGGGAAGGTCTTGGAAATATATAAGGAGCTGATGGAGTGGGAAGGGGTTCCAATAGGGGAGGTGAAGTGGAAGTGGGAGGAAGAGTTGGGAGGGGAGTTGGAAGTTGGGTTTTGGGAAGAGGCCCTGAGGAGAGTCAATGCATCTTCTTTGTGTGCCAGGCTTAGCCAATTTACGGTGGTCCACAGGGCCCGGATGAGCTGGTTTTTTGAGGACAGGTGTGGATGCTGTGGGGGTAGTCTTGCCCCTAGTATCCTCTTTACAATGGCGCACAGTGCTGGCCTGTGGCTAATGTTCCTGGGCTAGTTCAGGCATTCCTCCTTTAGGGGATTCTTTTTCTATTCACCTGGGCGAGCAGTGTACTGTTATAAACCCTGCTTTAGTTCAGTGGGTTACATGGGGTTACCCTTATCGTTCGAGGAAAGAGAAACTGTCCCCCTCCCGAGACACCCAATTGTTGGTTGTCTTAACGATTCTTCTTCTCTGTGGTGTTGGGTCACCCCAGTTGAGGCTGATGTGATTTTTCTCAGCTCCTTGTCACCAAACTCAAACCAGCAGCATCCAGGGACATAGTGCAAGACACATATCCCAAAAATTTATTTGGATAAAATAAGGGATTCAGAGACAAGTAGAGTCAGAGCTCGCGAAAATGCAGCCACTCCCACTCACATCACGTGACCTGACAAATATTTGGTCAGAGTAAATAAGGAGAGAGCATTTCTAGCAACAGAAGGGTTGGTCATTAGAGGACAACCTCAGGATGTCTCAAAGCCCTTTACATCCAATGAAGTTGGTTTGAAGTGGCGTTGCTGATAGTGAGGTAAGGTGATGGGCTGAATGGCAGCAAATATAGATAAAATGAATAGATATTGGGTGAACAATATTGGGTAGGCATTACTGACTGAACCATCAGTTTGTTTTCTGATCACTATTCGTGAGTGTGGATGCCATTGGATATTCTTCAACTGACTTTGTTCCAAAGGAGAGCAATCACAGCTTCTCCAGTCTCTCTATGTGGCTGAGGTCCTTCATTCCTGGTCCCATTCTAGTAAATATCCTCTGCACCTTCCTTAAGGCCTTTACATCCTTCTTAAATACCATAGACCATAAAATGTAAGAGAAGAGGTAGGACATTCGGCCCTTCGAGTCTGCTCCCCCATTCGATGAGATCATGACTGTTTTGATATAATCCGCAGCTCCACTTTCCTGCCATATCCCTATAAACGTTGATTCCCTTACTGATGAAAAATCTGTCTATCTCAGCCTTGAACATACGAAACAACCCTGCCTCTACAGCTCTCTGCGGTGGGCGGCACGGTAGCGCAGTGGTTAGCACTGTTGCTTCACAATGGCAGGGTCCCAGGTTTGATTCCCGGCTTGGGTCACTGTCTGTGCAGAGTCTAGACCTTCTCCCTGTGTCTGCGTAGGTTTCCTCCGGGTGCTCCGGTTTCCTCCCATAAGTCCCGAAAGACGTGCTGTAAGGTAATTTGGACATTCTAAATTCTCCCTCTGTGTACCCGAACAGGCGCCGGAATGTGGTGACTAGGGGCTTTTCACAGTAACTTCATTGCAGTGTTAATGTAAGCCTACATGTGACACTAATAAAGATTATTATTATATGATAAAGAATTCCACAGATTCACTGCCCTCTGAGAGAATAAATTCCTCCTCAACTCTGTCTTAAATGGGAGACCCCTTATTCTGAGATTATGCCCTCTGGTCCTAGACTCTCCCACAAGAGGAAACATGTTCTCAGCATCGATCCTGTCAAGCACCCGGAGAATCCTATATGTCTAAATAACTCAACCTCTCATTCTTCTAAACTCCAATGAATACAGGCCCAATCTACTTAACCTCTCCTCATGAGAAAATCCCTTCAGATCTGGCCAGTATGACTTTCCTTAGATAAGGGGATCAAAACTGTTCACAGTATTCCAGATGTGGTCTAACAGTGGCTTGTGTAGTTTTCGCAAGATTTCCCTATTTTTATAGTCCTTCCCTTTGAAATAAAGGCCAACATTCCATTTACCTTCCCAATTACCTGCTAAACTTGCATACTAGCCTTTTGTGATTTATGCAAGAGGATCCCCAAATCCTTCTGTGCTGCAGTTTTCAGCAGTCTTTTTCCATTTAAACAATATTCAGCTCCTATATTCTTCCTACCAAAATGCATAACTTCACATTTTCCTACATTATATTCCATCTGCCAGGTTTTTGCTCTTTCACCTAACCTGTCTATATCCCTCTGTAGACTCTGTGCCTTCCTCATCACTTGCCTTCCCACCTATTTTTGTGTCATTCGCAAACTTGGCAATAGTGCATTGACTTTCCTTGTCCAAGTCATTAATATGTTTTGTGGCCCAGAATTGATGCCCAGATTTGGACACAATATGACAGAGGTTGTTTTATGAAAGTTGAGTGTAACTAATACAGCACACGATCAGGACATTCAGTCTTAAAGACGTGTGTGCCACTGTCACATGAACCTCCTCCCACCCTACTCCCCCTGAATGTACCATCCCTTTTTTTCTTTCTCCCATATATGATTATCCAGCTTCCTCTTCAATGCATCAAGGCTAGCCACCTCAACCACTCCATGTAGGAGTGAGTGACATATTGTAACCACTCTGTGGATAAAGAGGTTTCTCCGGAATTCCCTATTGGATTTAATAGCAACCATCTTATATTCATGGTCTCTCAGTCTGATCTTGGCTTCACGTAACATTGGACAAATTTGCCCTCTTACTCCCAGATTGGAAGACTCTGCAAATTGCCTTTGTCCCTTCCCACCAGTCAGATGGTCTGAATGTGTTGGAGCCTTTTGATAATGGCCTGAATTCTCCGGCCATTGCGATTCTCTTTTCCCACCAGCAGCACTCCCCCACCCACGGGTTTCCTGGTGGTGGGGTGGCTTCAATGGGAAATCCCATTGACAAACGGCGGAAAGATAGAATCCCACCGCCAGCGAATCACACGCCGCTGAGAAACATGGGCTGGGGAACCAGAGAATCCAACCCAATCCAGATTGCAATGTGCACTGTATGAAGAGCGCAACAACACTTGGATCTGTATGAGTGCAATGGGAGTTAACACTGGCACCGTTGCACTCCCTGTACGGGTCAGCAATGCATGATATTAAGCAGGCAGGTGTGTAAACTGTTTGAATAAACTAAAAGAAGTTAGCCCAAAGTTGCAGCTGAGGGGGAGTAAGAATTCTGGATATGCATTTGATTGTAGGAATTCCACACGTCCGCCTTTACAAATGAAACTGATCAAAGTTTGAAGCCCGAGGAAGGACAAAAAAAAACTTGTCACCTCCCAGTAATTTTACAGAGCCAACACACTTCTACAGCAAGGAGTCTGACTGAAAGCTCCACCATCCCCACCTCCCAGGAACTGCAAAGTCTCTCTTGAAGGTGGAGCCTGCTGGGCTCTGTGGGTGGGTACACAATGCTTTGTCCTCTCTGTCACGGGCCAATTGTCAAACTCAAAGAGGTCAAGAGGGATTCAGGACCTTCAAACTATTCTACTATCACTTTTTGTCTCCTTAAGAGTCATGTAATGGATTGACAAAGGAGGAAGGACACATTTAGAAAGAGTAAGGAGGGAAGCGATTGTTTCTCCAGCGAGTACCTACCACTGAAGACTGGGAGGGGGGTGGAGCACCTCAAATCACCATGGCGCTGAGACTACCCATGGTGCTTATGTATTCACTGGGCATTAAAATGCCACACATCGAAAGCTAATGCCTCTTTTACAGTCTCGATCAATTGTAGAATTCTCCTGGAAGCTATTGGTCTCTCTCCTGTCATGATTAGATTTGTTTAGCTCGACTTTCCCTTCTGTGCCCTGGGGTTGTTACAATCTTAAGAACGCTGCACACATATTAAACTGACATTATAACACAACACAGATCCTGTTAAAACCGTGATGTAAAGCACAAACACTTCAGATCCACAATAAAATAGAAAATACTGGAAATACACAGCTCCGGTAAAAATGAATAGGCAGATTAGGGGTGTTTCGCACCTTTATCAGGGCTGGAATGCAGTAACATGGGAGAGATTGATGAATGAAAGATTTGCATTTATAAAGCACCTTTCATAACCTCAGGATGGCTCAATGCACATTACAGTCAATGAAGCACGTTTGAAGTAATATAGGAAATGTAGCAGCCAAATTGCTCATGGTAGGACCCCACAAACAACAATATGGTGATCAACACATCAACTGTTTGTTTAAGTGTCGGTGGAGGAGTAAAAATCAGCCAGGACACCGAGTTAAGCACCATCTTTAAAATGAGATGAGATGCGATGTCTCAGACAGACATGAAAGATACCATGACACAGTGGCACAGTGGTTAACACTGCTGTCACACAGCGCTAGGGATCTGGTTCAATTCCAGCTTTGGGTGACTGTGTGGAGTTTGCACATTCTCCCGTGTCTGCGTGGGTTTCCTCCAGGTGCTCCGGTTTCCTCCCACAGTCCAAAAATGTGCAGATTAAATGGATTGACCTTGCTAGGGATGTGCAGGTTAGGTTACGGGGGATAAGGCTGGTTGGGTGTGGGAGTGGGCCTAGGTAGGGTCCTCTTTCAGACGGTCTGAGGACCCGGGTTCGATTCCGGCCCCGGGTCACTGCCTGTGTGGAGCTGGCACATTCTCCCCGTGTCTGCGTGGGTTTCACCCCACAACTCAAAGATGTGCAGGCTCGGTGGATTGGCCACTCTTTTGAGGTCCACCAACAAAACAGAAGAAAGGAAAACAAACTGAACATATCAAAGATCAACGGAAACTTAAAAAAAACATCAAATAAGGGTGCAGTTAAAGGGGTCAATAAAGCACCCCAAGCCCTTCGGTGCCCACCGGGCATGGAAGGCCTCGATGGTGCCCGTGGACACCGCATGCTCCCTTTCCAGGGACACCCGGCCGCGAATGTAGCCGCGGAAGAGGGGCAGACAGTCTGGCGGGACGACCCCCTCGTCTTTCCGCTGCCTGGACCTATAAATGGCGCACTTCGCCAGGCCCTGGAGCAGGTTCACAAGGAGGTCCTCCGCCTTCCCCGCCCCTCTCCACACCGGGTGCCCGTAGATTAGGAGCGTGGGGCTGAAGTGCAAACTAAAGAAAACTAAAAAGGGAGTGCAGCCTAAAACATGTAACATAGACATGGTCCACGGACTCCACAAGGCTGCAGAAATGGCAGGCTTCTTGGGAGTCCGTGAACCGGTGCAATCGGTGATTGTACGGCACTGCTGCATGCAGCACCCTCCACCCCAGGTCCCCAAGTTTGAGGGGGAGGACTCCTCCGTAGAGGCTTCCAGTGGGGACCTCCGCAACCGGACGGCAACAAGGCACGCCATGGCGTGTCCGGACGACGGGCGAGGGTAAGGAGGTGAAGGGTGTGCAGCAGCAGCCCGTACAGGAAACGCCTCCACGCAGTGCGAAAAGGCATGGAGGGTATTTCCGCGAGGCAGCTAGGATTGTGTGGCACCAGCTCCCGAGGGAGGTTTCGGGGCCTGGGGCCAATGTGGACTTCCTTCCGGGCAGGGGTTCGCCCAGACGGGATACCACCACACGCCTGCGCGTCCTCTAAACCACGAGTGCCATCGGGTCCGGGCACGACCGTTCTGAGGTCTCGGATGGCATTGGCTGCGAGCCGGATGTCCACCGCTGCACGTTGTGCTAACTCATAGGGTGTCATCCAGCCCACTCCTCCGCCACCCAGCACATCCCCTATCCTGGTCACCCCGGCAGGCACAGCTCGCTCCGCCGTCAGCCACTCGAAAGGGTATTGGTGGAGCTGCGGATTCCTGAGCAGCAGCTCCCTGACGACAGCCACCACTCCTGATGGGGGGGATCTGCAGTGCGAGGCGACCATGTTCCAGACTTTGAGCAGGTCCTGGTAAATGACGGGCAGCGCTTGCAGAGGGTAATGAAGACCCTGCAGATCTATGAACAGGAGCTGCATGTCATAATTCAGGCCGTGCACCTGGCAGAAAAAATGCATCACCAGGGCACACCATTATGGAGGGGGCTCAACGTAAAGGTATCGTCGCAGGGTCTGAAGGCGGAAGGCCGTCACCTGGGTGCGAAGGCACACCAGCGCCTGGCTGCCCTCCCTAAGCGGGAGATTCAGAACCTCAGCAGCGACCCAGTGCAGTCTCTTGTCCCAGAAGAACTCTACAAGCATTCTCTGGATCTTTTTGACAAAGTCAGGGGGAGGGGTCAAAGTGACCAGCCGGTATCACAACATGGAGGCTATCAGCTGGTTTATAACGAGAACTCGACCCCTGTGTAGTAAACCACGGTATTGCATTGTATGGCATTGTATTGTATTGTGCATGACTGGGCTTATCCAGGCTGGCTCCGCCTGTGGCTCCTCCCCTCCGGCTTATGTATAAAGGTGGCAAGTCTCCGCCTCCGACCCAGTTCGGGTCCAGAGGCAGGAGGCTTGCTGTTTAGTGTTTTAAAGCCTCAGTTACATTCATCACTCGTCGTGTGTTATTGATGGCATATCAATTTAATACACTAAACTCCTAAAGATGGACTCTTCACTCAAGTCTGATTGCTTGGAGCTGGACCCACAGGCAACCGACGCTACAGAAACGTTTGAACACTGGCTAAGCTGCTTCGAAGCGTACCTCGCATCCTTCACCGAAGACTTCGCAGACCTCCAGAAGAAGCAGATCCTCCATGCACGGGTGAGCCCAAGAGTCTTTCTCCTCATCAGGGACGCCCCCTCATATGCGGAGGCAATAACGCTGCTAAAAGGACAACACGTGAAATCCGTTAATGAGATGTATGCTAGGCACCTTCTCGCCACGAGACGGGAACGCCCTGGGGAATCATTCGCAGAATTCCTGCGTGCTTTGCGCATACTCTGCCGGAACTGTGACTGCCGGGCGATGTCGGCTACCCAGCACGCGGAGCTGCTGATCAGGGACGCTTATGTCACGGGCATGAACTCTAACTATATCCGCTAGCGATTGATAGAAGGGGGGACACTCGGCCTCCCAGAGACAGTACAACTCTCCAACTCACTGGAGGTGGCCTCCCAGAACATGGGGGCTACACCTCCGATGGGCTACACCTCCGACCGCGCGGCACCCTCGTGGGCCCCGTGTGCGCAGCCATCAACTGACCCGGGTGCGACGCAAGCCTGCGCCACGCAGCGGCCCGCCAACGCCGAAGGCCCAAGGTACTACTTCTGCGGCCAGAGTAATCACCCCCCAATAACGCTGCCCTGCACGGAACACAACTTGTAACGGCTGTGGGAAGAAGGGCCACTTCGCAAAATCCTGCCAGGCCCGAACCCCCCCCTAAATCTTCTAGGCCCATAGCGTTGCCTGCTGCCTGTCGGGGCCGCCCCCAGCTGCCACGCCACCCGCCATGTGCGACCCGTGGGCGCCGCCATCTTCAATTTCGGCTGCCACGTGCGACCCACAGGGGCTGCCATCTTGGACGCCATCGCCGATGCCACCCACCACGTGCGACTCATGGGGGCCACCATCTTGGGACCACTCCGCAGCCTCCTGGGAGCCCAGCTTGCCCGACTGCATGCTGGCCGCCGCTACCCCCGACCGGCCTACCGACCGCCTTCCGAAGCTCGCCTCCATCATGCTCGACCAGTCCCGGCCGCACCACCTCGTGAAGTCCACGATGACCGTCCGGATCAACGGGCACGAGACGGCCTGCTTTTTCGAGTCCGGGAGCACAGACAGCTTCATACACCCAGATACGGTGAGGCGCTGCTCCCTCCCCATCCTACCCGCGACCCAAAAAATCTCCCTGGCTTCCGGATCCCATGCAGTAGAAATCCGGGGGTACTGTGTCGCGACCCTTACTGTACAAGGCGTAGAGTACACTAACTTCAAACTCTACGTCCTTCCCCATCTCTGCGCTGCCCTATTGCTGGGGCTCGATTTCCAATGCCATCTCCAGAGCCTTACCTTAATGTTCGGCAGACACCTGCCTCCCCCTCACCGTCTGTCGCCCCACCCTCCCTCTTCGCAAACCTCACCCCGGACTGTAAGCCCGTCGCTACCAGAAGCAGACACTACAGTGCCCAGGACAGGGCCTTCATCAGGTCAGAGGTCCAGCGACTCCTGTGAGAGGGGATCATTGAGGCGAGTAACAGCCCCTGGAGAGCCCAAGTGGTGGTCGTCAAGACTGGGGAGAAGCACCGGATGGTCATCGATTACAGCCAGACCATTAACCGGTACACGCAGCTCGATGCGTACCCTCTTCCACGCATATCTGACATGATCAATCAGATTGCGCAGTATCGAGTCTTCTCCACAGTCAACTTGAGGTCCGCGTACCACCAGCTCCCTATCCGCCCGGAGGACCGCCAATACACTGCCTTCGAGGCAGACGACCGCCTCTACCACTTCCTCAGGGTCCCCTTCGGCGTCACCAACGGGATCTCGGTCTTCCAAAGAGAAATGGACCGAATGGTTGACCAGTACGGGCTGCGGGCCATGTACCCGTACTTGGACAATGTCACCATCTGCGGCTATGACCATCAGGACCATGACGAGAACCTCCGGCGCTTCCTCCACACCGCTAAACTCCTGAACCTAACCTATAACAGAGAGAAATGCGTCTTCCGCACAACCCGCCTAGCCATCCTCGGATACGTCATGGAACACGGAGTCCTAGGGACCGACCCTGACCCCATGCGCCCCCTCCTGGAACTCCTCCTCCCCCACTGCCCCAAGGCCCTGAAGAGATGCCTGGGGTTCTTCTCGTACTATGCCCAGTGGGTCCACAACTATGTGGACAAGACCCGTCCACTGATCAAATCCAATGTTTTCCCCTGAAGGCTGAGGCCCGACTGGCCTTCGTTCGCATCAAGGCAGACATCGCCAAAGCCGCGATGCACGCTGTGTACGAGTCCATCCCTTTCCAAGTGGAGAGCGATGGGTCGGACTTTGCTCGGGCCGCTACCCTCAACCAGGCAGGCAGGCCCGTGGCTTTCTTCTTCCGTACCCTCCATGCCTCCGAAATTCAACACTCCTCCGTCGAAAAGGAAGCCCAAGCCATTGTAGAAACTGTGCGACATTGGAGGCATTACCTGGCCGGCAGGTGATTCACTCTCCTCACTGACCAATGGTCGGTTGCCTTCATGTTCAATAACACACAGCGGGGCAAGATTAAGAATGACAAGATTCTGAGGTGGAGGATCGAGCTCTCCACCGACAGCTATGATATCTTGTATCGACCCGGGAAGCTCAACGAGCCCCCAGATGCCCTCTCCCTCAGTACATGTGCCAGCGCACAGGTAGACCGACTTCTGACCCTCCACAACGACCTCTGTCACCCGGGGGTCACCCGTTTTTTTCACTTCATCAAGGCCCGCAACCTGCCTTACTCCATCGAGGAGGTCAGGTCCGTGACCAGGGACTGCCAGGTCTGCACGGAGTGCAAACCACACTTCTATCAGCCAGACAGAGCACACCTGGTAAAGGCCTCCCGCCCCTTTGAGATCCTCAGCATCGACTTCAAAGGACCCCTCCCCTCCACAGACTGCAACGTGTACTTCCTCAATATCGTTGACGAGTACTCAAGATTCCCCTTCACCATCCCCTGCTCTGACATGACCTCTGCCTCTGTTATCAAGGCCCTGCACAGTCTTTTCACCCTGTTCGGGTTCCCCGCCTTCATCCACAGTGATCGGGGCTCCTCCTTTATGAGCGACGAGTTGCGTCAGTTCCTGCTCAGCAAAGTCATCGCCTCCAGCAGGACGAGCAGCTATAACCCCCGGGGAAACGGACAGGTGGAGAGGGAGAACGTGACAGCCTGGAAAGCCGTCCTTCTGGCCCTACGGTCTAGAAGTCTCCCAGTTTACCGCTGGCAGGAGGTCCTCTCTGACACGCTCCACTCCATCCGGCCGCTCCTGTGCACTGCCACCAACGAGACTCCTCATGAACGTATGTTTGCCTTCCCTAGGAAATCCACCTCCGGGGTCTCGCTCCCGTCCTGGCTGGCAGTCCCAGGCCCCGTCCTTCTCCGCAAGCATGCGAGGGGCCATAAAACCGACCTCTCGTCGGGAAGGTCCTGCTCCTCCATGCAAACCCCCAATATGCCTACGTGGCACACCAGGACGGGCAGCAGCCTGCAGGTTCCCCAGTGACCATCACCAGCACCCCGACGCTACACCGTCTTCTCCCACCCCTGCCCACCTACCTCACGAACTAGCACCCGCAGGCTCACCGGCGACAATCACCACCACCTCCGCCCATAACCCCCCCCCCCACTTCAGCGACTCAACATCTGGGGGAAGAAGAAGACAACACACTCCCGGAGGCGCAGGTCTCGGCACCGGTGCCAACACCTCAGCCGGGACTGAGGCGATCACGGCAGAAGGTCAAGGCCCCCGACAGACTTGACCTTTAAGACCACTTCACCCCCGCCGGACATTTTTTTAAACAGCGATGAATGTGGTAAACCACGGTATTGCATTGTATGGCATTGTATTGTATTGGGCTTGTCCAGGCTGTCAGCCGGGCAAAGATGGAGTCCCAAATAGAGGAGGCTTGTCCTGCTCCGGTGAAAGGCCTGAGCTCCTCTGGGAAGGGGCCTGTCTGCCACGGACCGACCAGGAGTCCAGAACACTTGGCCCAGTTGATCCTGGCAGAGGACACGTCGGAGTACACAGCCTGGCACTCTCGCAGCCTCCGCAGGTCAGCAGGGTCAGTGAACATGAGAAGCACGTTATCAGCGTAAGCCAAAAGGACCACCCCAATGCCTGGCCTGCACAGAGGCAGTCCCGACAGCCTCCTCCACAGGAGGCGCAGGAAAGGCTCCTCGCAAATAGAATAAAGTTGGCCAGACAAAGGGCAGCCCTGACGCACTCCTCTCTCAAAGCGAAGGGGCGCCGTCAGGGACCCGTTAACCTTAACGAGACACTCTGCGGCAGTGTACAGAAGTCGGATCTGGGCGACAATTTGCATCCCGAACCCGAATGCTTGCAGAGTCCCGAATAAATATTTGTGATCCACCCTGTCGAACGCCTTCTCCTGATCAAGGGACAGGAAGGTGCTCGACATACCAGCCCTCTGGCAATGATGGACCAGGTCTCGGACCAGATCAATGTTGTCATGGATTGTGCGACCCGGGACCGTGTAGGACTGGTCAGGGTGGATCATGTGGTCCAGCACGGTGCCAAGGCGTAAACTCATTGCCTTGGTGAAAATCTTGTAATCCGTGCTGAGGAGGGAGACCGGACGCCAGTTTTTAAGGTGGCGGAGCTCCTCCCTCTTTGGCAGCAAGGTAATGGTGGCTCGGAGCCATGATACCATGATGGTTGTGATACTTTCCTCCAGGACCCCCACATAGTCGCTCCCCAAGACGACCCAGAACTCCCTGAAGAACTCCACGGTCAGCCCGTCCAGCCCTGGGGTTTTGCCCCTGGACAGGCTGTCGAGGGCGCCAGCAAGCTCCCCCAGGCTTATAGGGGTATCAAGCCTACCGCCGCCCTCCAGGCCGACCTGCGGCAGGTCCTCCCACAAAACTCTGAAAGCATCCTCGCTGGATGGATGTGCAGAGAAGAGAGCGCTGTAGAAACTTTGGATTTGGGCCCGAACCTCCTCCGGATCCGAGACGAGGGACTCGTTGTCGGTCAGCAGCGTAAGGAGCTGCTGACAGACCCCCACGCCTTTTTTTCAGCGTGTAGAAGAAGGGGGAGCTGCAGTCCATGTCCGTAAGGATCTGGATCCGCGAACTCACATACGCGCCCCGGTACCCGACAAGTTGCAGGTCCCACAGCGCGCCCTTCTTCACTCTGTACACCAGCCGCAGGGCCGGGTCTTCATCGGGCTGACCGAGACATGACTCCAGGTCGAGCACCTCCTTTTCCAACTCCTCGACCCTGGATTTCTGCCTCTTTGTCGACCTCCTCACATACTCCTGACAGAAGGTACGCACGCGAGTCTTGCCCATGTCCCACCATAACTCAAGGCGGGTAAACCTCTCCGCTTCCTTCTCCAGTCAGTCCAGAAGTGACGAAACGAGCCCAGAAACCGCTCGTCCTCCAGCAGCAGGTTGTTGAAATGCCAGTACGTGGACCGCGACTGAGCGCGAGCCCCATCGACACGAGACGGTGGTTCGAGCACGGCACCTGCCGCACAGAGGCCGCCGAGACACGGGGCAGGCCTTGAAATGTAGAGGCGGTCGATTCTGGACGCTCCAACCCCAGGCCTGGAGTCAGGATGGAGAGTCCGCCAGACGTCCACCAAATCAAAGAACCCGACCAGGGACGTCATTCTCCGACCCCCCCGCCGGGTCGGAGAATGGCCGTTGGCCGCCGTGAATCCCGCCCCCGCCCCCGCCGAAGTCTCCGGTACTGGAGATTGGGTGGGGGTGGGAATCGGGCCGCGCCGGTTGGCGGGACCCCCCGCTCAATTCACCGGCCCGGATGGGCCGAAGTCCCGCCCAGAAATTGCCTGTCCCGTCGGTTAAATCAAAGCTGGTATTTAACGGCGGGACCAGGCGGCGTGGGCGGGCTCCGGGGTCCTGGGGGGGGCGCGGGGCGATCTGATCCTGGGGGGTGCCCCCACGGTGGCCTGGCCCGCGATCAGGGCCCACCGATCCGCGGGCGGGCCTGTGCCGTGGGGGCACTCTTTCCCTTCCGCCGCCGCCACGGCCTCCACCATGGCGGAGGCGGAAGAGACTCTCCCCACTGCGCATGCGCGGGAAACTGTCAGCGGCCGCTGACGCTCCCGCGCATGCGCCGCATTTCCGCGCCAGCTGGCGGGGCAACAAACGCCATTTCCGCCAGCTGGCGGGGCGGAAATCCCTCCAGCGTCGGCCTAGCCCCTCAATGTTGGGGCTCGGCCCCCAAAGGTGCGGAGCATTCCGCACCTTTGGGGCGGCGCGATGCCCGTCTGATTGGCGCGATTTGGGCGCCAGTCGGCGGACATCGCGCCGTTGGGGGAGAATTTCGCCCCAGGTTCCTTAACTTCACCACCGCATGAGAGCTGCACTGGGTACCAAGGCAGTCCTTTGTCCCGAGGGTGCAATTAAAATCCCCTCCCCAGGACGGTGCACTCGCCTGCGGCGATGGTGCCAAGCTGAGTGGACACTTGTTCAAAGAAAGTCGTCTGCTGCTGGCCAGCCTGGGGAGCGTAGACATTCACAAAGTGAAGTACCGCGACCCTCTAGGGGACCATCAAGTGCAGCAACCGGCCTGGCACTGGATCCTTGACCCCCAACAACTCCGGCTGAAAGTGTGGGGCCAACAAGATAGCCACCCTGTCCAAACATGACGTTCGGTGACTCATGTGGACCCCGCCTCGCCGCTCCAGGAGCCATGTGGCTTTGTCTCCCGGAGCGGACGGCACATACTTCCCGTCCCGGAGGACCGAGAAGTTCTGGAACCTGCGGCGTGCGTCCCTGCTGCCATTAATGTTGAGGCTGGCTATGGTCACCTCCATGTCAGTCATAGAGTACTACCGTCACCTTGTCAGTGCTCAGAAGGAGCAGAGGAGCGGGGGCCCCTCTGCTCCCTCAGGAGTCCGGCGAGGAAAGATTTCTGCCAGTGCTGCTCAGAAGCGTCCGCATCTCCCGCCTCTTTAACGTAGGCGCGGGAAGATCGGATGAGCAGCGCCAAGTCCGACCACTTGTCGAGGGCTAGCTGCACTCGGTTTCGGCGGCCGCGGTTTGCACGCAGATAATCCCGGAGTTCCCCTCGGGGGATGAGGGGCGACTCGGTGTCGGCCACGAGGGAGTCCTCCATCTCGCTGCCCCCCACCGAGCAACCGTCCTCCTCCGGGCAGTCGCGGTCGAGCCACCAACGAGGACGGCACGGTCCCACCAACCAGCCCTGGGTCTGCCTCGGTCCCACCCCCAGGATCGTCGACAGATGGGTTCCTCGCAGACTCCTCTAATTGTATCAGGCCAGAGGGAGGTGGCGGCTCAGATCCCCCCCTCCTCTTGTGACGCCGGGCCACCGGATAGACCCGGGAACAGTTCGGGAAAAAGCTCTGGGATAGAGATGGGGACTGCCAGCGTCGGAGGCTGGGATAGAGAGGAGAGGCACTCTTCGCCGCCACCACCCAATGACCCTGAGGTCAGGGAGCCATCACAGCCCTCTGGCGTTGTAAAAAGGAACGCCTCTGGGTTGCAAAATGGCACCGGGCGGAACCGGCCCTCTGGGGTCTTGCTCGCACCTGGCCCCGAGGCGTCCTGCTCGGGGGGCTGCGACAGCTCAGGGGTCGACAAATGATGGACTTTGTCTAATCTCTTCTGGGGGCACGGTGTAATGTCGAGGGGCAGGGGTCGGGCGCAAGCCGCTCCGTTTTGGAGGGGGGTCATGATGTTTCTCTCCCCCCCTCCAAGGAGTGGCTCCGCATGCGGGGGGTGCCCTGTGCCGAAGAAATCTCCATTCTCGCAACGCCCCCCCCCTTCCCTCAACACTTTGCCTCCGGGTTCGGGATGTTGCCGTCTTCTGCGCAGCCTGGGACCACGCGCATCACCCCCCCCCCCCCACCCCCCCCCCTTTGCTGACCCGCGCCAAAACAACGACGGGCCCAGTACCCGACGCTGAGGCCTCAATGGGCCAGGGATGAGCTTGAGTGTCCACGGTGGCCCCCAGGCCAGATTTCTGGGTTGCAGGGGTCTCTAGGCTGATGGGGTCTGGGGTGTTTGCAGCCGATCCCCGCCTTGCCTTCTTTCGGGCCCAGTGGATGCCCTCCCTCCTCCATTCCGGCAGTCGACCGGCCAGTCTGCGTCAGCACCCCTGTAGGGTCGGGGTGGTAATGCCAATGGAGGGGGAGGGGCCGGTGGTGCCACTCGCAGCCACCTTGGTGTCAGTGGTGGCTTTGGAAGCGAGGCAGTTCTTCCGCATGTGCCCCACCTTCTTGCAGGCATGGCACCGCACGCCATCTGCAGACCAGAAGATGCGGAAGGTCTCCCCTTGATGGGAGAACTCGAATCCCCCCTCTAAATACATCCTCCCGGGCCAAGCAGATGAAAGCCTGGCGCCGGAAGGAGTAGATGTGCCTGAGGGGGGCGTCCTTCAGGCCGAGAGGGAGCGGCGCTACCTCAGAATGAACCTCCCCCAGTAGTTGGAGGTGGGGGAGGAGGAGCTCGGTAGGGAGGTAAGGCGGGACATTGGACAATATGACCCGCTCGGCAGTGGCCTCAAGAAGGTCCACTGCCACGTAGGTCCCGCCCACCGCGAGCCCCTTTTCAAGGATGAGGTGAACTGCTCTCTCGGCCCTCAGGAAGAACACGACTTTCCCGTACATTCGAGAGGCGGCCACAATGGCCGCCGAACCCCGGCCATTGCGCGAACGCACGCCTCTATGGTGGCGGTGGGGTGAGCGTAGCACTTGCCGCCCAGCTTTCGGGTCAGCAACCGGAAAGGTGGCGGGGCTGCAGCAGCAGTGGAGGCCGAAGGGGCTACCACCCCCACATAGGTGGCTCTGGTCGGCCCCGCCACTGGCGTAGGTGGAGTGGCCACAGGGCAAGTGCCACGCCCACCCCAATGTGGGCTTTGTCGCGTTGGAATTTAATTGACGAAATAGATAGTGGGAAGGGGGTTGTCAGAGGAAGAGCGAGGTGGAATGACGTACTCTCCCCCTAGGAAGGTATACGGGGGAGTAAAGCAGGGAAGGAAAGAGAAGAGAGAACAAGGAGCACTGTGGGGGGAGGTCAGCAACACAGGAGGGTGGGGCACCGTCGATGGAATGGTGCCCGAGGTGAGAGACGCCTGAGACTCTGGGTGAAGCTGGAGGGTGGGAGGATTGGGGATCTTCAGCCCAGGTTCCGGCCCAGCAAAAAAAAAAACACAGTCCGTGCTCCCACCCTAGGTAACCACACTGAGGTAAGTGACACTAGTTTAAAGAAGTCTTCGGCCGGACCTCCGGTGGCGACCATGGAGGAGTAGGTCGCACATTTGATAGCTCCCGCCTGTGACGGACTTTTGGACCTTTTTCCCCCGTTTTCCCCCCGATTGTATGGGATAAATCGGTGAAGAGTGAGACAGTAAGGAGAAATCCCCCTCCGGTGTATGGAGAATTGGACCAGAAGTGGCCGTGTAAGAAGACAAAGTTCTACAAGGAAGACGCGAGCAGAGCTGGTAACGCGGGAAAGCATGGCGGAGAAGCAGGGCCGCGGGGAGACGGCACAGTGATCGACGGAGCAGCTGGTGAAGTTTTTCGAGGATTGCTTCGCCAAGCTGAGGAAGGACACGCTGGACCCGATTAAGGCTTCGATTGATCAATTTGTGCAGAATCAAGAGATCTTGGGAGAGCGATCCAGGAGGTGGAGAAAAAGGTGTCCAAGCGCGAGGAGTACATAACCATGCTGGAGACCAAGGTGGGGATGATGAACAACCGCCAGAAAAGAATGCAGGAGAAGCTGGAGGACCTGGAGAACAGGTCCAGGAGGCAGAATCTTAGAATTGTCGGCCTCCCTGAAGGCAGTGAGGGATCGGATGCGAGGACTTATGTGACGGACATGTTGGAGAAGTTGATGGAAGCTGGGGTGTTCCCTCGGTCCCTGGAATTGGATAGAGTGCACAGAGCCCTCGCGAGCGAACGAGCCGCCAAGGGCCATGGTGGTACGCTTTCACCGTTTTCTGGATATGGAAAACATTCTGCGGTGGGCCAAGAAGGAACGGAGCAGCAAATGGGAGAACTGTGAGCTGCGCATCTATCAGGACCTGGGCGCTGATCTGGCCAAGAGGCGAACTGGGTATAATCGGGCAAAAACGGACCTCTTTAAGAAGGGGGTGAAGTTCGGGATGCTGTACCCAGCCCGTCTGTGGGTCACATATGAGGAACGGGACTGCTACTTTGAAACACCAGACGAAGTATGGACGTTTATTAAAGAAAAGAGGCTGGAGGTGAATTAAAAGACACTGAAGCCTTGGAGAAGTACTGTGGCGGCGATTTGCTGTGCTGGGCTGTATAAACATAAGTCGTGCTATGTGTCATAAGGGGTTGTTTGGATGGCTAAAGGTAACTTTGTCTTGCAGGTAGCTGGTTAGAGGGGGATGGGCTTTGGGGTTGGTTCTGCTTTTTGGGGGATTATTTTTCTAAAGCAGCTGTTTCCTCAGTGTTTTTTCTGATGTTTGTTTACTGGGGAATGTGATGCTTTTAAAATGTTTATCCATGTGGGGGGGGGAGAGAACAATGGGGAGACAGACTGCTTGGTGCCAGGGGCAGGCGCTATCAAGTCAGCATGGGTCAGCTGACTCTCGGAAGCGCAGTGGGGGGTGAGCAGGTGTTAAGCTGTAGCTTGACTTGGGGGGTTGGGTTTCTAGTGTTGTTGCTTGGGGGGGGGCGAAGGGAGAGGGGGGAGCTGCTTTGCTGACAGGAGAGGAACTGTTACAAGGGGGCAAATGGGAGGTCGGGAAGCATGCTAGAGGCTGGCCTAAAAAGGTTAATGGCTAGTCAGGGGAAGGGGGGGCGGGGCTGGAAGCCCCCCGACCAGGCTGATTACATGGAATGTCAGAGGGTTGAATGGGCCGGTCAAGAGGGCCCGCGTGTTTGCGCATTTGAGGGGGCTGAAGGTGGACGTGGCAATGCTACAAGAGACACACCTAAAGGTTACAGACCAGACGAGATTGAGGAAGGGGTGGGTCTGCCAAGTATTCCACTCAGGGCTGTACTCAAAGACAAGGGGTGAAGCGATCTTGATCCACAACGAGTGGCATTCGAGACAGGGAGAGTCGTGACAGGCAAGTCGGGTAGGTACATAATGGTGAGTGGGAAGCTGGAGGGGGTGCGGGTGGTACTCGTAAACAAATAGGGCACCATTCTCCCATGCCGCGCTATACCGGAGAATCGATGTTTGCGCCATTTATCCGCGCGACGCCGGTCCGATGCTGTCCCGCCATTCTCCCAACCGGCGGGAACGGCTGATTCGTGGTCTGCGCCGCGCATGTCGGAAAAACCGCGGAGAGGGCAATCGAGGCGCTTCACACAGGCCCCTGCTATTCTCCGGCCTGGATCACGCCGTCGCCGTTCACCCCTGCAAAATCCTGCAAAATAAAATCGTCAACCAGTCGTGCTGGGCGGGGAGGGGGGTGGGGGGAGGAGGAGGGGGGGGGGGGAATGGAGGGGAGAGGGAGGGAGGGAGTGGGGGAGTGGGGGGGACAGCGGTCTGGGACGGGCGACGACAAGGCCAACAAGGATGGGTTGTGTGAGGGAGTGCACGGAAGGGGGAAATGGGGTTGGGGACGGTGGTGGTGTTGTGGTCCTGGGAAGGGGAACGGAGGATGGAGCGGGGCAAATGATCCCACCATCCTGCCGGGTTGGGGGGGGGTGCCCAACTAACGGTTGGCCGCGGGACGGAGAACCCCCGATGGAGTGCGGCGGCAGGAGGGTGGCGAAGACATTGTACCAAACCGGCGCCATGGTGAAGTGGTCTGTCTGCTGGCCGAGCGATGCGGAGGCACGGGTTGAGCGATGCGGGAAACGGATACCGTGGCGGATGGGACGGTGCGTGTCTGATTGAACAGTGTGCAGGCTGCCTGGGCACCCATTCATCCAATGGGCCCTGGCTGCCGCTTGTCAAAGCGCCCGACTAACAACCGTCCTTGCCTCTCCCTCCCACACCAACCCCCCCCCCCCCCCCCCGCCCCCCACTTCAAGTGCATGATGTTCGTGCAGCAGACGTCGATGTCCGCCACCGTGGCGGCAGCGGCAGCCATGCAGATGGCAAACCGTCGTGTGCGAGGAGGGAGGCTCATGGAGGGTGCGGCAAAGGGAGTGGAAGCGGAGGGCCCCGTGCCAGGTGCTGCTGCTACAGGCCACCATGCCCGACCAGTCCACAAGGAGGTGGAGGGTGCGGACCACCCCAACGTCGCCAGCCGGGAACAGGGCGACGACACAGATCATGAAGCATCACCTGGGGACGAGGAAGATCAGGTGGTCGTGCCAAGGCGGCTGAGGCGTGCCATGCGTGACTGAGTGCACCGCATCTCGTACGAGGACATGACGGAGGTGGCATGCAGGAGCAGACTCCGGATGAGCCGTGGGACGGTTGCACATATATGCAACCTGTTGGCACACCTCGAGCCACATGGAACAGGGTGAGGGCATGCCCTCCCAGTGAGGGTGAAGATAACTGTGGCCCTGAATGTTTTTGCGACCGGCACCTTCCAGTCGCCGTGCGGGGACCTGTGCGGGATCAGTCAGGCCTCGGTGCATCCAGGCAGTAACTGATGGCCTCTATGCAGTTGCGGGACGGTTCATCGACTTCCCGGAGGACCGCACTTACCAGGCTGCCAGGGCATCGCAATTCGTCAAGATGGCCAGCATTCCGATGGTACAGGGCGTCGTGGATGGTGTTCATGTCAACCTGCGTGCACCACCGCGGGACAGGGACGTCTTCATGAACAGGAAGGGGGCATACTCGATCAACGTACAGGTGGTGTGCGACCCCGCAATTTTCGAGGTTCACCCACCCCGGATGAGGGGCTGGTTGCTGGGCGACAGGGGTTATCCGTTGCGGCCGTGGCTAATGACGCCCATACGGAGGCCACAGACCAACGCGGAGCGCCGGTACAATGAGGCGCTTGCAGCAACCAGGGGTGTCGTGGAGAGGTGCTTCGGTCTCCTCAAAATGGGGTTCAGGTGCCTGGACCGATCAGGGGGCGCCCTGCAATACGACCCTGACAGGGTCGGACGGATCGTCGTTGCATGCTGCGTTCTGCACAACATCGCCCAACAGCGGGATACGGCCGAGAGGCCGCACGACGGAACCGATTGGGGCAGCGGGCACGCGATGCGTTGATCAGCACACGGTTCGTTCACGAGGGGGAGGGCATCGTTCTTCAGGGCACTGGTACCGTTGACCACGCGCGATGGCACCACGCAGCACCCCCCTCACACACGTCCTGCAACAACGCCCAACCCTACCAGACATGGCACCAACATCACGCCGCACTGCACCTGCGGCACCTCGTCACTGTCGGTAGACTGATACCTCCGTAAGCGGGTGTGAACACTGCCATGCTGGATGATGACAACCTGCTCTGCGATGAGCTGTAAGCCACAAATTGCTACTGACCGTCTGACTCATGGCCATTTCTGAACACCGCCACCTCGGTGTCCCCTCTATGCGTCAGGGACACTCCATCACATGCCCATGTGGGGCCACGGGCGTTGTCGCACGGAGGACAAGGCGTGTTTGGTGTCGGGGTGGGTTCCACTCCCGGCCTCACCCTTGCGATGATCCTCGGCCAGAACCGTCAGTGGGCACCCCCACTTCCCCCGCCACCCCCCCCACACCGCCACCCTCCCTTCCCCCCCAACCCTCCCACACCACCACTCCCGCTTTCCGCCCCTAACCCCCCCACACCTGCTTCCCGCCCCTAACCCCCCTACACCGCCACCCCCACTTCCCCCCCCAACCCCCCCACACCCCCACCCCACCCCCAGAAAAAGGGCAGACGCATGGAGGTTTGGAGTAGCAACATTTATTGTGACAATGCAACACACGTGCCCTAGCCCCTATAACTAATCTGTGCCGTGCACCCGTGCCAATTTACTATGTGCCTAACTTTTTTGCCTTACGGGCCCTACCACTACGTCTTGGTGTTCCCCTAGACGGTACAGCAGGAGTGGATGCGGACTGCTGAGAGTCCTGCCCTTCGACTTGGCTTCCCGTTGGCGCGTGCTTCCTGGGGCGGCCTGGCCTGGATTGGCCAGGCCGCTCGGCGGGTGTGCAGGATGGCGTGGTGACACCCTCCTCTGCCCGCTGCCCACCAGATGCACCAGGGACATGACGGGGGGAGTGCAAGTGCCCCGGTTCCTCCCTTGCTGTGGCTACAGGGACAGGCACCGGGACCTCCTCCTCCCCCGGGGAGCCAATTGCCCCCGGGCCTCTCTAAGGGACGGCGGTGCGCGGGGAGGCGCGCCCCGTTGCACCACTGACACCTGCCGCTGCCAGTCCTGGAGGCCCGCTGTGGTATCGACCAGAGTCTGAACGTTGCCGGCTATGGAGCTGAGGGAGTGCGACATCCCTGTCAGGGACAGCGCTACCTCCCGCTGGGTTTGGGCGACGCCGTCCATCACATGGACAAGCCCGCCGATGCTCTCAGCGATGGCCTGCTGAGACTGGGCCAGAGCCCGGAGCACGGCGGTAATGTCCATGTGGCTCTGGAGCATGGTTGCCTATGAGAGGGCAGTCCTGTCATGGGCCACGGATGACGCGTGCGCACTAAGCCCCACCCCCTGAAGAACCTGACCCATGGCCGAAGCCGTTTCCCCCATTGCCTCCATCGCGGACGCCACCCGTGCGGTGTCGGCCTGGGTTGCAGCCATGACCGGCAACACTCCCTGCTTCTGGACGCGGATGGACTCCTCCAGCTGCGCCTGCAGTTGCCAGAAGACAGCCGTCATCCCGCCATCTGGTCCCTGGGGTGCCAATTGCATCGGGTCTGAGGGTGGGCCTGGGATGGCCAGGAAAGCAAGAGCCATCTGGGCAGCAGCTGGGTGCTGGGCCTGGCCTGCACTCCGACCGTCCAGGCCCTCGGCTTCTCCTACCTCCACCTGCTGTACCGGTTTGACTGTGTGGTGCTCACCAGAATGTGTGGCAGATGCCTCGCCACTAACTTGCCCAACCGACGTGAGTGTATCTGTGGTGTTGGGGTGTGTGGGTGACAGCAGTGCCGTGGCCGCTGGGTCTTCGTCTGTCCCCTGTGTGGAGCCGTGGCCTGCTGGGTTTCGACCACGGCCGGTGCGAGGTTCCCTGCCCCCGTGCCTCGAGTGCTGCGACGTCCTCTGTGCGTCACTGTCCGGACTAGCTGTTCCCTCCCTGTCCGTCAAACTTTCATATGAGTCGTTATCGTCCATCCTGACATCTCCGTCTGTCCTCTGTGCATCAGGCCTCGGTGTGCCAGCCTCAGAGGATGGCTCTCCTGCCCGTTGTCGTCACTGTCTGTCCGGATGGACACTGCAGCTGGAAGAGGTTGGTGCTGCACGCCGGCGTGGTGAACGGTCGGTCCCACGGCGGTGCTCGTGTGGCCCTGGATAACACATTAAGGCAGGTCTCGTTAGTCTTGCGTCGTCGTTTGTTAGGGGTTTATGACCCGCCACGGGTGGGATAGGAGGCAGACCATTGAGGAAAATACCATCGCTGTCCAGTTCTCAGTCCAGCGGGCGACGATTTTTGACAGAGCAGGTATGAGGCTGGACTCCAGAACTCACCCAAAGCATTAATATGTGATTTGAGGTCATTAACAAGCATATTGGGAACACACTGAGGAGCATGTTGAGATTTTTTTGGGGGTACATGGGCTACATATTGTATCGGGGCAGAGCAAGGTGTATGGAGGTGGCAACACAGCAGGTAGCCAGTCGGGAATAATAACGCCCATAAAAGGGAGAATGGCACAAAGAGGGTCTTGGCCATTGGCACACAGCTGCATCAGGAGCACACATGGCTTAGGAAGTGCATTGATTATGTGATTTGGCAATGCACGAGGTTGTCACCCTCCTGGGATCGTGGGGACACAGAGATGGCAAGGCTGCCAGGCACAGTTGGAAGGCTACCTGGGCACAAGGAAAGCCCCAGCAGCAATTGGTACAGGATTCTCAGGTTTCCGGTTCAGTGGTGATGAGGAACAATATCCTTCGCAGGAAGGACAGAACCTGGGGCATCAGGAGGGAAGAGGAGGGAGAGATGAAGGGAAGGATGGACTCAAAGGCTATTTCTCAGAAAAGGATTGACTGCAAAAAATGGAGCTACCTGGACATGTTGGAGAGAGACAGCAGCTCTCCAGGCAGATGGCCACAGAGAATTGCGCAATAGTTGCAGACAAACTCTCACCTTGCTGCACTGGTTGCCAAGTCCTGCCAACAGATGTGGCCTTGAACGTCTTTGCTTCTGGCTCCTTCCAAGGATCAGCTACAGACGTTGGCAGCATCTCAGAAATAGGTGAACGCCATTGAATCTGACAGGATGATGATGACAGATCTTTTGCAGAAAAAGGTCACGGGACGGTTGTCTCTGTAGGCATGGTCATTGGTGACTGAAGATGTCAATTTTTCATCTGCAGGCTGGTGAACATTTGGATCCCAGGAACTGGTTTTGAGGGTCTCTGGCAGCCTCACTGTGGTAGAGTGCCCCTTTAAGGGGCGAGTTTGCAGATGGTCATGTGAACCGTTTGACCATTCGGGCCAGAGTACGCGAATCCTGGGGCTGAGTGTGAATTTTCCTTGCCAGTTTTCGAGTCTGGAGTCATGGAGTACGGTAGCCCTTACCTCACTCTCTGTAAATAGCTACTTTGCTCACTAAACCATTCATTCATTGATCTACTTGTTGGTCACCAGTCTTACAGGATACTACACTCACATCCATTTGCTTCAAATTTGCAGGTTTTCAGCGACAAGATAGGTCATATATTAACATTATTTAAAGGCCAGGCAGCCTATTTGCAGATATACTAAATTTTTAGATCTTTGTTTTAACTGGAAAGTCTCTGAGAGTACTGTAGTGTGTTTTTGGATGTGTTCTGGTGCATTTGCGAGAGGGTGTTGCTGCATCTTTAAAGGGAGGGCAGAGGATTTTGAAACCATCCATACACAGGCTGCAACAGGTTTGGGGCCAGCAGTGTCAGTGCCTCTGGGCCTGCAGCACAGCAACAAAATGGAACAGAGGCTGTAGAGAGATCAAGTACTGCACAATGCTTTCTGCCAACTTGGAGCCAGACTCCATGCTACTTCACAGAGACAGGAGGCTTCCTGGCAGGACAGGCAAAACACTTGGTGTCATGGTGGGCACATGGATCAGCATTTGCCTGTATCCTGCCCCATCGAGGTTCTCCCCTGAGACTCCTCCTTTAGCAGCATTTTTCTGCCACCTTACCCTCTAGTGAACTGGCAATGAACTGTCCTTTGGCAATGGACCATCAATCACAATGTAATTACCTTGTTAAGGGAATTGCTAGTTAAACATGAGACATTAATTATCCTATAAATACAGAGAGCTGGGACACTTGGGGTGAGAGCTTCTTGTGGCTTAGTAACTATGAGGAAGTTGTCGTGTTAGGTACACTGGTCTAACACTGGCTGCAACTTAGTTCAGAAAGATACTCCAGACCTTGAAGTTAGTTCAATCAGGTTTATTGAACCAATAGCACAGTTAGCTGTGAGTTCGACTCTCTGCTAACTTAAGTTTGGTTTCTCTGTCTGACTGAACCAGACTAGCTCTTAGCCACATGGTGGAGGTGTGAGATTGTAACAACACCCTTGACTGACTCTCTCGATGTTCATCCGTGGAAAGAGGTGGAGTTTGTGTGCCTCGTGTCTTTTATAGTCAGATCCCACCCCTGAGTGTCCTGCCTGCTTATTGGTCATATCCTGTTCTCTGTGTCCATCAGCTGCTTGTCTGTATATCATTATGTGTGTGTCTGCATATCATGACATCGCCCCTTTTTTTATGTTTGGATGACATATGTGAACGTATTTACAAGACTAGCCCAATATTAATATATATACATGCAGTGGATGTGAACATATGTACATGTGAAAACAGCTGCCTAATGCGAGAACACAGAACATAGAAAACAGAACAAACGTTCATAAGTCCAATCTCTGGGGCTTGCGTCTGATCCTGGTCGACCGCCAGAGAGGTGGTGGTGGGGGCGACAGCGCCTTGATGGGCGGGATAGAAGCCTGACTGGTGGCCTCGTGAGTCGCGGTATCAGAAGGTGGCAAAACAACAGAAGGAAACGGAGAAGAATGTGGTTGCGGGCAGGCAACTTTGCGCAGTGCCCGTCTGTTTCGTCGCACAACAGAACCATCAGCCAGGCGCACAACATACGAGGGGGGGGGCAGCCTGTCGAACAACGACAGCTGGAGCTGACCAGCCTCCATCAGGGATCTTGACCCGAACAGTGTCTGACGGGGATAACACGGGCAAATCGGTGGCATGAGCATCATAGCCCTGTTTTCGCCGGTCTCGGAGTTGCTGCACCTTCTGCAGCACCGGGAGGTGATCCAGTTTGGGCACGTGTATGGCTGGAAGTGTCGTTTGCAGGTCCCTGTTCATCAGGAGTTGAGCCGGCGACATGCCAGTGGACAGTGGGGTCGCCCTGTACGCAAGCAGCGCAAGGTGAATGTCAGACGCAGAATCTGCGGCCTTGCAGAAGAGCTGCTTCACTATGTGCACCCCGTCTCAACTTTTCCGTTTGACTGCAGATAGTGTGGGCTGGAAGTGACGTGTTTGAACTGATACGACTGGGCAAACAGAGACCATTCATGGCTGCTGAAGCACGGGCCATTGTCACTCATGACAGTGAGTGGGATACCATGCCTGGAGAACGTCTCCTTACAGGCCTTGATGACAGTCCGAGATGTGAGTTCTGCGAGCTTCACGACTTCAGGGTAATTGGAAAAGTAATTAATGATTAACACGTAATCACGACCATTTGCATGAAAGAGGTCGATGCCAACCTTGGACCACGGAGAGGTTTCGATTTCATGCTGCTGAAGTGTCTCCTTACTCTGCGCTGGCTGGAAGTGTTGACAGGTCGCACAGTTAAGTACCATGTTTGCGATGTCCTGGCTGATCCCGGGCCAGTAGACAGCCTGCCTGGCTCTGCGTCTGCACTTTTCCACACCCAGGTGGCCCTCATGGATTTGACGGAGCACCAAGCTCTGCAGACTGTGTGGAATTACAATCCGGTCCAGGTTGAGGAGGATACCATCAACCACTATCAGGTCGTCCTTTACATTGAAAAATTGAGGGCACTGTCCTTTTTGCCAGCCATTGGCCAGGTGTTGCATAACACGCTGCAAGAGGGGGTCTTTGACTGTCTCCTCACGGATATGAATCACCTTCTCATCAGATACCAGGAGGGTGCTAGTAAACAGGTGCACCTGTGACTCAACCTGTGACTCAATTTGCCGAATGACGTTCAGTGGTTCACTGGGCACGGTGATGGAGCGGGACAGTGTATCGGCAATGATGAGCTCCTTGCCAGGCGTGTAGACCAGGTCAAAGTCGTACCTTCTGAGTTTGAGGAGGTTGCGCTGTAACCGAGGCGGCATGTCATTAAGCTCCTTGAGGATTATGTGGACCAGGGGCCTGTGATCCGTCTCGACTGTGAATGTTGGCAGGCCGTAGACATAGTCGTGTAACCTGAGAATGCCAGTGAGAAGGCCCAGGCATTCCTTCTCGATTTGTGCATACCTTTGTTCGGTGGGCGTCATTGCCCTTGCTGCGTAGGCAACCGGTGCCCAGGATGAAGTGTCATCGCGTTGCAGCACGGCCGCACCGATGCCATCCTGGCTCCCATCTGTCGAGACTTTCGTTTCCCTGTCTGGGGCGAAAAATGCCCTACGGGTGCAGTGGTGAGCTTGGCTTTCAGCTCCAACCACTCTGCCTGATGGGCCGCCTTCCACTTGAAGACAGTGGACTTCTTCACTAGGTTTTGTAGGGCCGTGGTGTGTGAGGCCATGTATGGGATGAACTTGCCCAGAAAACTGACCATGCCCAGGAAGCGCAATACCACCTTCTTGTCTTCCGGGACCTTCATGGCTGCGATGGCCTTGACCTTGCCTGTGTCCGGGCACACGCCCTGCTGAGAGATCTGGTCTCCTAGGAACTTGAATGTCGACATGCCAAAGCAACATTTGGCCCTGTTCAGCTTCAGGCCATTGGCGTGGACACGGCGGAATACCTGCTGGAGACGGGAAACATGCTCCTCAGGGGTCGTGGACCATATGATGACATCATACACGTACACACGAACCCCTTCGATGCCCTCCATCATCTGCTCCATGATGCGATGAAATATCGCCGATGCCGAGACAATGCCGAACGGCATACGGTTATAGCAGTACCTGCCAAACGGTGTGTTGAAGGTGCAGAGCCTTCTGCTGGACTCATCCAGCTGGATTTGCCAGAATCCATGTGACGCATCTAACTTTGTGAAAAACCATGCATGTGCCATCTCACTGGTGAGTTCCTCCCACTTCGGGATGGGGTAGTGTTCACGCATTATATTCTGGTTGAGATCCTTGCGATCAATGCAGATGCGCAGGTCTCCAGAGGGTTTTTTAACCACCACCATCGGGCTGACCCAGTCAGTTGGTTCGGTTACCCTGGAAATGATCCCTGCTGCGGCAGCTCCTTGAGGCGCTCCTTGAGGCGCTCCTTCAGCGGAGCCGGGACCCGGAGTGGTGCATGGACCACTGGCTCAGGTCGCATTAGGATCTTGTACCGATGTGGCAAAGTGCCCATCCCGTCAAACACATCTGGATACTGAGCGAGGATGTCGTCAATGCCAGCTTGGAGATCCACGTTGGAGGATGTCGTTGCACCAGGTTTAGCTTTCTACAGGCATGCGCGCCCAGTAGGGATGCTCTGTCCGGCTTGACAATTTCAAACCTTAGCCGTGCATGGAGACGTGTAAATGGCAGGACCCCAGTGCCGTGATGGCATTACCGTTATAGTCCAGGAACTGGCAGGCTGCTGGAAGGACCTTGGGGGGGCTTCTTGATGCGTTTGATATCTGCCTGTGAGAGGAGGTGGCAGAAGCACGTGTGTCCAGCTTGAATTAGATGGAGCAGCGGTTGACCTGCATCACCGCACGCCATTCGTCCTCCGAATCCACAGCGAGGATGGACTGAATGCGAGATGAGTTAGGTGTGGCATGTTCACGTGTGGTAATGATGCCCACTCGATAGGCGGACTCCAGGCACTCGTCCTCTGGATCCGTTGTACTGCCAGGATCAGAATCCTGTAATCGTCGTTGCACATTCTGGACACGGCGTCGTTGGAATTGGGAGTGCTGGCTCCTGACTGGTGGTGCAGACCTGCACAAGGCTGCATAGTGTCCAGGCTTCCCGCAGTTTAAACAGCGTCTGCCTCTTGCACGGCAGTGTCCCTTTAAGTGGACGTTGCCGCAGTTCGGGCACGTCATGACGTCAGCGTCGTGACGCTGTGTATGTCGTCGCACATGCGCAGTGCGGTCGGCAGACATCTGCACCTGTGCAGTGTGGGTGTTGGCCGCTTCGTTATCCTGTTCGCTTCGCGCATGCGTGGGGCTCCGGGAAAAGCGCGCGAGATGGCCGCTGTCTTCAATGCTGAGGCACTGCATCCGGGAGATGGCCTGCACACTCACTGCCTTGTGGGAGGCAAGTTTCTCATTTTCAGCCGATTTGTATTGGGAATACCGATTTTTTGCGTGCTCATGCACTGTACATGTTTCAATCATGACTGGCAAGGTCGTATGCTTGATTTTTAAGAGCTGCTCTCTCAGAGGATCAGAGTGAACTCCAAACACGATTTGGTCTCTGATCATGGAGTCAGCAACATCACTAAAGTTGCAGGACAGCGCTAGCCGGCGGTGGCTAGTTAAGAAGGCATTGAAAGATTCACCTTTACCTTGAAGACTTTGTTTGAATATGTAGCTCTCGAAGATTTCATTGGTGTCCACTTCAAAGTGACTATCGAACTTGTCCAAGATGGACTTCCGGTTGCGGCTATGCGGAGCTAAGTCGCACATTCGGCGGCTCCTGCAAAAACGGGCTTTTGGGCTCTTTTCATGGCCCCCAACGGCTCTTTTTCGACGTTTCCGGTGTGGGAAGGAGTTAATAAAAGCTCCCCGTCAGTATATGGCTTTAACTAGGAGCGGGGCGACAAAAAAGGTAGTGGTGGACCCGAAGAAGGGAGGGAAGAAGGACAAAATGGCGGCGGGCGGAGACCGGGTAGCGTGGAGGCAGTGGGCGGAGGAGCAACAGGAGGGTATCCAAGCGTGGAATCCTGGGCCAAGAAGGAGAGGAGCAGCAGGTGGGAGAACGCAGAGGTTCGAATATACCAGGACTGGAGTGCGGAGGTGGAAAAGAGGAGGGCCGGGTACAATCGAGTGAAGGCGGTGCTGCACAGGAAGGGGGTGAAGTTTGGCATGTTGCAGCCGGCGCGACTGTGGGTTACCTACAAGGACCGGCACCATTATTTTGAGTCTCCGGAGGAGACGTGGGCCTTTGTTCAGGCTGAGAAGCTGGACACAGACTGAGGGTCGGGATGGGCGATTGGGGACTGTGGTGGATATGTTATGCCTATTTTTTGTTCGGGGGGGGGCCTTTGCATTGTTTTGGGTTTCTTTTTCTCTGTGTTTTTCTCTTTCGTGTTGGGGAGGGTGGATGGGGCGGTTGGCCACTGCTTTGGTTGGTGGCGGGGCCTGGTAGGTGGAGAGCGCAGGCTGTTTTCCCGCGCTGAAGACTGGGGGGGGGAGCGGGGAAGCGAGGATTGTTTCCCGCGCTTGGAACGGAGGGGGGAGGGGGAGAGCCTGTGGATGGGGAGCGGGAGAGGAGGGTGTGCCACACAATGGGAGGAGTCGAAGGGGAGGCGGGAGTGGCCGGGGTCAGCAGGAGTCAGCTGACTTGCGGAAGTGCAATTGGGGGAGTAAACCAGCTAGGATGGGTCCTAGCTGTGTGTGGGGGGGGGGGGGGGGAATCGAGTTGCTGCTGCTAAGGTCAAGGTGGAGCTGGAGCGAGTGGGGGGGGTCGAGACGGGGGTATGCCACTGTGGGGAATGGGCCGGGGGTGGGGTGCAGGCGCGTGGCTGGCCGAGGAGGGGTCATGACTAGTCGGCGGGGGAGGGGGGGCGGGTAGCCCCCTGATCCGGCTGATAACCTGGAATGTAAGGGGACTGAATGGGCCGGTTAAGCGGGCCCGCGTGTTCGCGCACCTGAAGGGGCTCAAGGCGGGATGTGGTTATGCTCCAGGAGACACACCTGAAGGTGGCAGACCAGGTAAGACTGAGGAAAGGGTGGGTAGGTCAGGTGTTTCACTCGGGGCTAGATGCCAAAATTCGAGGGGTGGCGATCTTGGTGGGAAAGAAGGTGGTATTCGAGGCGTCGAGCATTGTGGCAGATAATGGCGGTAGGTACATAATGGTAAATGGTAAGTTGCAGGGAGAGAGGGTGGTACTGGTCAATGTGTCTGCTCCGAACTGGGACGATGCGGGTTTTATGCGGCGTATGTTGGGTCGGATCCCAGACGGAAGTGGGGGGCCTGATAATGGGGGGAGACTTTAACACGGTGTTGGATCCGGCACTGGATCGCGCCAGGTCTAGGACGGGTAGGAAGCCGGCGGCGGCTTTATGAGGGGATTTATGGACCAAATGAGAGGGGTGGACCCTTGGAGATTTGCAAGGCCGGGGGCTAGGGAATTTTCATTCTTCTCACATGTCCATAAGGCTTATTCTCGAATCGACTTTTTCATTTTGAGTAGGGCGCTGATGGCGAGAGTAAATACCGAGTATTCAGCAATAGCCATTTCGGACCACGCCCCGCATTGGGTGGACTTGGAGATGGGGGAGGAGAGGGACCAGCGCCCGCTGTGGCGCTTGGAGGTGGGGCTGTTGGCGGACGAGGGGGTGAGCGAGCGGGTCCGAGGAAGTATAGAGAGGTACTTGGAGACCAACGATAACGGGGAGGTCCGAGTGGGGATGGTATGGGAGGCACTGAAGGCGGTGGTGAGGGGAGAGCTGATCTCCATTAGGGCCCACAAGGAGCGGAGGGAGCGGGGGGAGAGGGAGAGGCTGGTGGGGGAGATGGTGAGGGTAGACAGGACGTATGCGGAGGAGCCTGAGGAAGGATTGTTGAGGAAGAGGCGCAGCCTCCAGGCCGAATTCGACCTGGTGACCACCAGGAAGGCGGAGGTGCAGTGGAGGAAGGCCCAGGGGGCGGTCTATTAGTATGGGGAAAAGGCAAGCCGGATGCTGGCACATCAGCTTCGGAAGCGGGACGCAGCTAGGGAGATCGGGGGAGTTAAGGACAGGGGAGGGAGCGTGGTGCGGAGTGGGGTTGGCATCAATGGGGTCTTCAGGGACTTCTACGAGGAATTGTACCGATCTGAGCCCCCACGGGAGGGGGAGGGATGGGCCATTTCCTGGACCAATTGAGGTTTCCAAAGGCGGAAGAGGGGCTGGTGGCGGGACTGGGGGCCCCGATTGGGCTGTAGGAGCTGATCAAAGGGATAGGAAGCATGCAGGCGGGGAAGGCACCGGGGCCGGAAGGTTTCCCGGTCGAGTTCTATAAAAAATATATGGACCTGTTGCGCCCACTGTTAGTTAGGACGGGGCTCCCAAGGTTTTTGTTCCTGTTCCAGTGCCTCCCCGTGTTTATCCCGAAGGCTTTTTTCAGGCGGGTTAACAGGAGCATAATGGGGTTTGTGTGGGCGCGAGGGACTCCGAGGGTGAGAAGGGTGTTCCTGTAGCGGAGTAGTGATAGGGGGGGACTGGCGCTGCCCAACCTCTGTGGGTATTACTGGGCCGCCAATGTGACGATTGGGCGCAAGTGGGTGATGGAGGGGGAGGGGGCTGCATGGAAGAGGCTGGAGATGGCGTCCTGTGTGGGTACGGGTCTGGGGGCGCTGGCAACGGCGCCGCTGCCGCTCCCTCCAAGGAGGTATACCACGAGCCCGGTGGTGGTGGCGGCCCTCAAAATTTGGGGGCAGTGGAGGCGGCATAGGGGGGAAGTTGGGGCCTCGGCGTGGACCCCATTACGGGGGAACCACCGGTTCGCCCCAGGAAGAACAGGTGGAGGGTTTTCGGATTTGGCTCAGGGCAGGGATAAGAAAGTTGGGGAACCTGTTTGTGGACGGGAAGTTCGCGAGCTTGGGTGACCTGGAGGAGAAGTACGGGATACCCCCGGGGAACACCTCCAGGTACTTACAGGTAATGGCGTTTGCCAGACGGCAGGTGGTGGAATTCCCGCGGCTACTGCGAGACCCCCAAGCGTGGAATCCTGGATCAGCGATATGGCGGGGTTCATTAAATTGGAGAGGGTGAAATTCGCCTTGAGAGGGTCGGTACAAGGGTCCTTTAGGCGGTGGCAACCGTTCTTGGGCCTCCTGGCAGACCAGTAGACATTGGTCAATGGCAGCAGTAGCTTGGGGGGGTTACTTTATTTTTGTTTATGTTATTTACACTGGAGGGTCTGAGGGGGTGTATACACCTGTTGTCTTAAGTCGGGGTGTTAATGTTAATTTATTATTTATGTACAGGGGGGAGGGGTTTGGGGGGTTGCTTTTTTAGATTGTGTTTTGTACTTAACCCTGTTGGGTTCTTTTTTCTTTCTCATTTTGTTATTGATATTTTCTGAAAACCTTTAATAAAAATTATTTTTAAAGAAAAGAACTTGTCCAGGATGGCCTGAAACTTTGTCTTGTCCTGACCTTCGGTGAAGTTAAACGCGTTGAAGAGTTGGATGGCTTGATCCCCACAGTTGAAAGGAGAAGCGCGATCTTTCTTGCCTCAGACGCACCCTCGAGGTCTGAGGCTTCGATGTACAGCAGAAACTTTTGCTTGAATATCCGCCTGTTGGCACTGAGATTGCCGGAGGTCCTGAGCTGATGAGGAGCCTGAATCCTCTCTATGGTGCCGGGATACACTTGCTGGTCGTCACGGAATGGACTGAGGTAAGCCACCTTAAATTAGTAGTCTCCTGGTATCATTTCTTGTTCGGTACACTGGTCTAACACTGACTGCAACTGGATGCAGCTTAGATCAGAAAGATACTCCAGACCTTGAAGTTATTTCAATCAGGTTTATTGAACTAATAGCACAGTTAGCACAGTTCTCTGTGAGTTCGACTCTCTGCTAACTTAAGTTTGGTTTCTCTGTCTGACTGAACCAGACTAGCTCTTAGCCACGTGGTGGAGGTGTGAGATTGTAACAACACCCTTGACTGACTCTCTCGATTTTCATCAGTGGAAAGAGGTGGAGTTTGTGTGCCTCGTGTCTTTTATAGTCAGATCCCACCCCAGAGTGACCTGCCTGCTTATTGGTCATGTCCTGTTCTTGTCTGTATATCATTATGTGTGTGTCTGCATATCATGACAGAAGTGTCTTACAATAAACCAGCTTGAACCTTAAAGACAAGGCCAGACTGGACTGATTCTTCCACTGTAGCTCCTGGTTGTAAGTAGCACCCTTTCAAACTGGCCTGTTTGAAGTCCACTTGTGCCAAATGCTGGATGAAACTCCCAAAAGCAGTGCCAGTATCTGAGCGGGTGACGATGTGTCAGCTCTTGTTTTTAATACTTCTTTCACAGGGTCTGGGTGTCGCTGGCTATGCCAGCCTTTATTGTCCATCCGTAATTACCCTTGAGAAGGTGGTGGTGAGCCAGATAAGGAGCCTCTTAGCAGTGCCTTTCTGTTGCCCTTTTTCCTTTTCCTGGGCTTGGGCAGGTGGCAGTTCCTGGATGTCTGGAAGCAGGAATTTAGAGGGAAGATTGAGATGAGAGAAGGGGATGAGTAGAAAAGCATGAGGTCCATGATCACGACTTTCAGTGGGGCGACATGAAGTAGCGGCCGCACCTCGGGTGGCTCCCAGGCAGGCTCCGGCACTTATCAGCCCGATCGGAGAAACGGACTTGCCCAGCAGTGAAATCGACTGTAAAGAGGGAGATGTTGAAATTGACATCGAAGAGTGGCGGAGGGGTTGATGCACGATCAATTATTGCGAAAGCGAGATTAGAGAATAATCGAAGGCTTTATTAGACAAGATGTGTTCCCCAGCAGCTCGTAACAGAAAATGGCTGCAGCCGGGGATGAACACCTCTTTATACTGTTCACTGGACGCAGCCAGCAGACAGGGATTTACCCACGTATCTCTAATACAGTAGTACCTCCAACACAGGTAATACATATAATACGGTCTACCACATTCACCCCCTGTTGAAAAAAGGAGTCCAGTGAGGGTGGTGGTAAAGCCTTTAACAGTAACAATAACAACCACAGTAACAGTTACAACAAAGAAATCAATCGATCTGGGGCCTTGATGGTCCTCTGCGACCGTCGCAGTCTCGGTGATGATGCAGGTGCCGACTCAGGCATTTTCGACTCCGGGAGCATGCAGTCCTCTGCTTCGTTACCTCCGGGTGGAACCAGTGGGAGGATGGATCCTCCTGGGGCGGGGGCTGCGGTGAGGTATGCTGGTGGGGAAGTGGGTGGAGCAGAGAAGAATGGTTCGGGTGGAGGGGTTGGTGAGGGGGCCGTGGGTGAGGATCCAGCGGGTGCCAGATCCCGGAGGGAGACCGTGTCCTGGCGTCCGTCGGGGTGTGCCACGTAGGCATACTGCGGGTTAGCATGAAGAAGGTGGACCCTCTCGACCATTGGGTCAGACTTATGGGTCCGCGCATGTCTCCAGAGCAGGACAGGTCCAGGAGCTGCCAGCCATGTTGGGAGTGATGTCCCGGAGGTGGACTTCCTGGGAAAAACAAGATGACGTTCATGGGGGGTTTCATTAGTTGTGGTACACAGGAGTGACCGTATGGAATGGAGTGCATTGGGGAGGACATCCTGCCAGCGGGAGACCGGGAGATTTCTGAGACCGTAGGGCCAGCAGAACGGCCTTCCAGACCGTCCCGTTCTCCCTCTCCACCTGCCCGTTTCCCCGGGGGTTGTAGCTGGTCGTCCTGCTTGAGGCAATGCCCTTGCTGAGCAGGAATTGACGCAGCTCGTCACTCATAAAGGAGGACCCCCTATCGCTGTGTACGTAGGTGGGGAAACTGAACAGTGTGAATATACTATGGAGGGCGTTAATGACGGTGGCAGCAGTCATGTCGGGACAGTGGATGGTGAAGGGAAACCGGGAGAACACATCGACCACGTGTTGCGGTCGGTGGAGGGGAGGAGCCCTTTGAAGTTCATACTGAGGAGCTCAAAGGGGCAGGAGACCTTCACCAGGTGTGCTTTATCTGGCCGGTTGAAGTACGGCTTGCACTCTGCGCAGATCTGGCAGTTTCTGGTGACGGTCCTGACCTCCTCTATGGAGTAGGGCAGGTTGCGGGTTTTGATGAAGTGGAAGAACTGGGTGACCCCCGCGTGGCAGAGGTCATCGTGTAGGGTCCTGAGTCGGTCCACTTGTGCGCGGGCACATGTACCGTGGGATAGGGCGTCAGGAGGCTCGTTGAGCTTCCCAGTACGATACACGATCTCATAATTGTAGGTGGAGAGCTCGATCCTCCATCTCAGGATCTTATCGCTTTTTATCTTGCCCCGCTGCGTATTACTAAACATGAAGGCAACCGACCGTTGGTCAGTGAGGAGCGTGAATCTCCTGACGGCCAGGTATAGCCTCCAATGCCGCACAGCTTCTACAATGGCCTGGGCCTCCTTTTAGACAGAGGAGTGTCGGATTTCAGAGTCATGGAGGGTGCGGGAAAAGAAGGTCACCGGCCTGCCCTCCTGGTTGAGGGTGGCCGCCAGAGCTATGTCCGATGTGTCACTCTCGACCTGGAAGGGGAGGGACTCATCGACAGTGTGCATCGTAGCCTTTGCGATGTCTACCTTGATGCGGTTGAAGGCCTGGCGGGCCTCAGCCGACAGGGGAAAAACTGTGGATTGGATTAGTGGGCGGGCCTTGTCCGCGTAATTGGGGACCCACTGGGCGTAATAAGAGAAAACCCCAGGCATCGCTTCAGGGCCTTGGGGCAGTGGGGAAGAGGGAACTCCATAAGGGGGCGCATGCGGTCGGGGTCAGGCCATATTATTCCATTCTGCACTACTTAGCCAAGGATGGCTAGGCGATCGGTGCTGAACATGCATTTCTCCTTATAAGTGAGATTAAGGAGTTTAGCGGTGTGGAGGAATTTGCGGAGGTTGGCGTCATGGTCCTGCTGATCGTGGCCGCAGATGGTGACGTTATCTAGGTACGGGACGGTGGCCCGCAATCCGTATCGGTCAACCATTCGGTCCATCTCCCGTTGGAAGACCGAGACCCCATTAGTGACACCGAAGGGGGCCCTAAGGAAGTGAAAGAGCCGGCCATCTGCTTTGAAAGCAGTGTATTGGCGGTCGTCCGGGCGGATGGGGAGCTGGTGGTAGGCAGACTTTAGGTCCACTGTGGGGAAGACCACTGTGCAATCTGGTTGACCATATCAGATATGCGTGGGAGGGGGTACGTGTTGAGCTGCGTGTACCGGTTGATGGTCTGACTGTAGTCAATGACCATCCTGTGCTTCTCCGCGGTCTTTACAACTACCACTTGGGCTCTCCAGGGGCTGTTGCTAGCCTCGATGATGCCTTCCTTCAGCAGCCGTTGGACTCCCGACCTAACGAAGGTCCTGTCCTGGATACTGTACCTTCTATGCCTGGTAGTGATGGGTTTGCAATCCAGGGTGAGAGCCATAGTGGTGAGATTCCTCCGTTTTAAGGACAGAGAGATGGTCCTCAGATGGGCAAAGAAAACTCGGAGCAGTAGGTGGGAGAACGCGGTGATCCGCGTATATCAAGACTGGAGTGCGGAGGTGGCGAGAAGGAGGGCGAGCTTTAATCGGGCCAAGGCGGTGCTTCATAAAAAGAAGATTAAATTTGGAATGCTGCAGCCGGCAAGACTGTGGGTCACATATCAAGGGAAGCACCACTACTTTGAAACGGCGGATGAGGCGTGGACATTTATTGTTGAAGAGAAATTGGAATAAGCGGGTTAATAAAAAAGAACGTTTGAGACAAAGTGGTGGGGCGAATATGGGGGGCGAAGAGGGGGGAAAAAGGGGGGAGAGATGATTTTTATGTTGTTAATCCTGCGACCCGGTAACTCTTCTCTCTTCCACAGGTTGTGGGGGAGGGAGGAAGGGAGGTGGAGGAGCTGGGGGCGTTGGCCATTGGGGGCGGGGCCAAAAGGGAAGCGCGGGCTTTGTTCCCGCGCTATGATAATTATGGCGGGTATAGGGAAGCAGGAAGGAGGGGGCGTCGCACGGTGCGAGCCTAGGTCACGGGGGGAAGCCGAGGTTGGCCAGAGTTTGCTGACTTCTGGGAGCAACATGGGGGGTGTAACTACGCTAGTGGGGGATCTAGCGGGGGGGGGGGGGGGGATTTACTGGGTTGCTGCTGCTGGGGAGAAGGGGGAGCTGGTATGGGGTGGGGTGGGCGGGGCGGGAGGGCACCGCCTGGGGGGGACACACCTGCGTGGGAACCGGGTGAGGAGCTGGATGAAAGGGGATGGCTAATCGACAAGGGGGGAGGGGGTAAAGAGCCCCCCAACCTGGCTGATCACGTGGAATGTGCGAGGGCTGAACGGGCCGATAAAGAGGGCACGGGTACTCGCACACCTTAAGAAACTTAAGGCAGATGTGGTTATGTTACAGGAGACGCATTTGAAACTGATAGACCAGGTTAGACTACGCAAAGGATGGGTGGGGCAGGTGTTTCATTCGGGGCTAGATGCGAAAAACAGGGGGGTGGCTATACTAGTGGGGAAGCGGGTAATGTTTGAGGCAAAGACCATAGTGGCGGATAGTGGGGGCAGATACGTGATGGTGAGTGGCAAATTACAGGGGGAGGCGGTGGTCTTAGTGAACGTATATGCCCTGAACTGGGATGATGCCAACTTTATGAGGCGCATGTTAGGACGTATCCCGGACCTAGAGGTGGGGAAGTTGGTAATGGGTGGAGATTTTAACACGGTGCTGGAATCAGGGCTGGACAGATCGAGGTCCAGGACTGGAAGGAGGCCGGCAGCAGCCAAGATGCTTAAAGACTTTATGGAGCAGATGGGAGGAGTAGACCCATGGAGATTTAGCAGACCTAGGAGTAAGGAGTTTTCGTTTTTCTCCTATGTCCACAAAGTTTATTCGCGAATAGACTTTTTTGTTTTGGGAAGGGCGTTGATCCCGAAGGTGAGGGGGACGGAGTATACGGCTATAGCTATTTCGGATCACGCTCCACACTGGGTGGACTTGGAGATAGGGGAGGAAAAAGAACGGCGTCCACCCTGGAGAATGGACATGGGACTAATGTCGGATGAGGGTGTGTGTCTAAGGGTGAGGGGGTGTATTGAAAAGTACTTGGAACTCAATGATAATGGGGAGGTCCAGGTGGGAGTGGTCTGGGAGGCGCTGAAGGCAGTGGTTAGAGGGGAGCTGATATCAATCAGGACACATAAAGGAAAGCAGGAGAGTAGGGAACGGGAGCGGTTGCTGCAAGAACTTCTGAGGGTGGACAGGCAATATGCGGAGGCACCGGAGGAGGGACTGTACAGGGAAAGGCAAAGGCTACACGTAGAATTTGATTTGCTGACAACGGGTACTGCAGAGGCACAGTGGAGGAAGGCACAGTGTGTACAGTACGAATATGGGGAGAAGGCGAGCAGGTTGCTGGCCCACCAATTGAGGAAAAGGGGAGCAGCGAGGGAAATAGGGGGAGTGAGGGATGAGGAGGGAGAGATGGAGCGGAGAGAGTGAATGGAGTGTTCAAGGCATTCTATGAAAGACTATATGAAGCTCAGCCCCCGGATGGGAAGGAGAGAATGATGTGTTTTCTGGACCAGCTGGAATTTCCTAAGGTAGAGGAGCAGGAGAGGGTGGGACTGGGAGCACAGATCGAAATGGAGGAAGTAGTGAAAGGAATTAGGAGCATGCAGGCGGGGAAGGCCCCGGGACCGGATGGATTCCCAGTTGAATTTTACAGGAAATATGTGGACTTGCTCGCCCCGCTACTGATGAGAACCTTGAATGAGGCGAGGGAAAGGGGACAGCTGCCCCCGACTATGTCAGAGGCAACGATATCGCTCCTCCTAAAGAAGGAAAAAGACCCGCTGCAATGCGGGTCCTATAGGCCTATTTCCCTCCTGAATGTAGACGCTAAGATTCTGGCCAAGGTAATGGCAATGAGGATAGAGGATTGTGTCCCGGGGGTGGTCCATGAGGACCAAACTGGGTTTGTGAAGGGGAGACAGCTGAATACGAATATACGGAGGCTGCTAGGGGTAATGATGATGCCCCCACCAGAGGGGGAAGCGGAGATAGTGGTGGCGATGGATGCCGAGAAAGCATTTGATAGAGTGGAGTGGGATTATTTGTGGGAGGTGTTGGGGAGATTTGGCTTTGGAGATGAGTATATTAGATGGGTACAGCTGCTGTATAGGGCCCCGATGGCGAGCGTGGTCACGAATGGACGGGGGTCTGCGTATTTTCGGCTCCATAGAGGGACGAGGCAGGGATGACCTCTGTCCCCATTATTGTTTGCACTGGCGATTGAGCCCCTGGCAATAGCATTGAGGGGTTCCAGGAAGTGGAGGGGAGTACTCAGGGGAGGAGAAGAACACCCGGTATCTCTGTATGCGGACGATTTGTTGTTGTATGTGGCGGACCCGGTGGAGGGGATGCCAGAGATAATGCGGATACTTGGGGAGTTTGGAGAATTTTCAGGATATAAACTGAACATGGGGAAAAGTGAGTTGTTTGTGGTGCATCCAGGGGAGCAGAGCAGAGAAATAGAGGACTTACCGCTGAGGAAGGTAACAAGGGACTTTCGCTACTTGGGGATCCAGATAGCCAAGAATTGGGGTACATTGCATAGGTTAAATTTAACGCGGTTGGTGGAACAGATGGAGGAGGACTTCAAGAGATGGGACATGGTATCCCTGTCACTGGCAGGGAGGGTGCAGGCGGTTAAAATGGTGGTCCTCCCGAGATTCCTTTTTGTGTTTCAGTGCCTCCCGGTGGTGATCACGAAGGCTTTTTTCAAAAGGATTGAGAAGAGTATCATGAGTTTTGTGTGGGCCGGGAAGACCCCGAGAGTGAGGAAGGGATTTTTGCAGCGTAGTAGGGATAGGGGGGGGCTGGCACTACCGAGCCTAAGTGAGTACTACTGGGCCGCCAATATCTCAATGGTATGTAAGTGGATGGGAGAAGAGGAGGGAGCGGCGTGGAAGAGATTGGAGAGGGTGTCCTACAGGGGGACTACCCTACAAGCTATGGTGACGGCGCCGTTGCCGTTCTCACCGAAGAAATACACCACAAGCCCGGTGGTGGTGGCTACTCTGAAAATCTGGGGGCAGTGGAGACGGCATAGGGGTAAGACGGGAGCCTCGGGGTGGTCCCCGATAAGAAATAACCATAGGTTTGCTCCGGGGAGAATGGATGGGGGATTTGGAACATGGCAAAGAGCAGGAGTAACACAATTGAGAGATCTGTTTGTAGATGGGACGTTTGCAAGTCTGGGAGCGCTGACTGAAAAATATGGGTTGCCCCAAGGGAATGCATTCCGGTATATGCAACTGAGGGCTTTTGCGAGGCAACAGGTGAGGGAATTCCCGCAGCTCCCGACGCAAGATGTGCAGGACAGAGTGATCTCAAAGACATGGGTGGGGGACGGTAAGGTATCAGACATATATAGGGAAATGAGGGATGAGGGGGAGATTATGGTAGATGAGCTGAAAGGGAAATGGGAAGAAGAGCTGGGGGAGGAGATTGAGGAGGGGCTGTGGGCTGATGCCCTAAGTAGGGTAAACTCATCGTCCTCGTGTGCCAGGCTAAGCCTGATACAATTTAAGGTGTTACACAGGGCGCATATGACTGGAGCACGGCTCAGTAAATTTTTTGGAGTAGAGGATAGGTGTGCGAGATGCTCGAGAAGCCCAGCGAATCACACCCACATGTTCTGGTCATGTCCGGCACTACAGGGGTTTTGGGTGGGGGTGACAAAGGTGCTTTCGAAGGTGGTGGGGGTCCAGGTCGAACCAAGCTGGGGGTTGGCTATATTCGGGGTTGCAGAAGAGCCGGGAGTGCAGGAGGCGAAAGAGGCTGATGTTTTGGCCTTTGCGTCCCTAGTAGCCCAGCGCAGGATACTGTTGATGTGGAAGGAAGCCAAGCCCCCGGGTGTGGAGACCTGGATAAATGACATGGCAGGATTTATAAAGCTGGAACGGATTAAGTTCATCCTAAGGGGATCGGCTCAAGGGTTCACCAGGCGGTGGCAACCGTTCGTCGAATACCTCACAGAAAGATAGAGGGAATGGAAAAGAAGAAGACAGCAGCAGTAACCCGGGGGGGGGGGGGGGGGCGGAGGAACCAGAAGGACTCTCAGGGATGTTAGTGTATAAGTATAATATGTATAGGTTGTTGTTATAGGTAATTGTCTACTGGACTGCTGAATTGTATTTTTGGAGAGTATTTATTTGGGACAAGGCAGTTGCCATTTAGTTTTGTTTTTTAATTTAGATGTTGTTTATATATTATTTATTTCTTGTTTAAAAAACTGGCCATTGTTATTTATATTGTTATATTACTGTGTAAAAGATACACAATGTACTGTTATGGTTGGCCAAAAACTTTGAATAAAATATATTTTTTTTAAAAATTATTGCGAAAGCGAGATTAGAGAATAATCAAAGGCTTTATTAGACAAGATGTGTTCCCCAGCAGCTCGTAACAGAAAATGGCTGCAGCCGGGGATGAACACCTCTTTATACCGTCCACTGGGCAGAGCCAGCAGACAGGGATTTACCCACGTATCTCTAATATGTAGTACCTCCAACACAGGTAATACATATAATACGGTCTACCACAGGGGTGAAATTGCAGATGTCGAGCCCGAACAAGGAGGCATCAAAGATGGCGGGGGAAGCGGCCTTGCCTATCACCCTCAACATGATGGCAGGGGTGGTAGCCAGAGAATAAAAAAAATTGGTGGAGAAATGGACAGAAGCTTCAAGAAACACGGTCAGGAATTGAAGGCTTGAACTGAGCTTTGGGCCCAGTCAGAGAGCAATTAAAGTGGTAGGCACATAGGCGGGGAAATTGAAAAAGATGGAGGAGGCCTTATCCCAGCACGAAGACCAGACTTGCGTCCATGGAGGCTGAAATGATGATCGTTGGAGACAGGAACAAGGGCCACAAGGCGAAGCTTGATGATTTGGGAAAAAAGATGCAGGCATACGAACTTGGGGCTGGTGGGTCTACCCAAGGGAGTTGAGGGTGCAAGGCTGACCGAATACTTTGCTGCGAAGTCTTCCCAGTTGATGAGTGGTGATGAGCTATTTGCTGCTCCGGAGCTTGACCGGGCTCACAGGGCCTTGAGGCAGAAACTGAGATCAAATGAGTTATCTTGAACGGTGATCATTCGATTTCATAGTTTTCAGAGAAAGAAGCAGGTCCTGGAATGGGCCACGAACGCCCGAAACACGATAATGATTTGCCAGGACATTGGCACAGAACTGGCGAAACGACGGGTGGTCTTCAATAAGGTGAAGACGGTCCTGTTTAATCGAAGAGTGTGATTTGGGGTTGTGTACGCAGTGAAAATAAGGGTCACATTTGAGTCAAAAGATTTCTTTTTTGAAACTCCCGTGCAGGCGGAGGACTTTGTCAATGATCGTGGTCTGGGCATGGCTTCAGGGATGCAGGAAGGCGGTTAGTCAGTTGGGATGTTAATACTTTACTGTTTTTATTGTTTATGTTCATGTTAAGGTGTTGAGTTGGGTTAATAGGAGGTGTTTGGATGGGGTAGTTTCCTCTGCTCTGTTTTTGGAAAGATTTTCCTTTACGGGCTGAGTAGTTGCTGGGACAACGGAGGATGGGGGTCTGTTTCCTCAGTTTAAGGCCTTTGTTTATTATGGGCGGGAAAGAGGTGGGGGGGGGGGGAGAAACGTGCTTGGGGCAGATATGAAGGCAATTGTTGAGGAATAGGTGGGACCTGGGGTGGTCATCTTACTAGCACTAGGAAGTTAGCCAAGTGGGGGGTGGGGCTGCAACGTATCGGGCTATTTTGGTTAAGCCCGATGGGTCTAAAAGGGGAGGGGTTTAAAGAGATGGGCTATCTGTTGAATTGGGGTGGGGGAGTTGGAGGGGAACTGACAGTGAGCAGTTCTCCACCATTTAGGTGGGATGGGTCGCCATATCAGGTGGGCCTGCGACCTGGAAATCATCAGTGAAGTGATGACATTTTGCGGTGGTAATGACTGACTCGAGTCTTGGGGGGTGGGAGGGTGGGTAAGCAATCCCCTACAGGGGTTGTCACCTGGAATGTATGGCACCTGGAGGAGCCCAGTCAAAAGAGCGTGGGTTTTTGCCCATTTTCTTTTTAATTTAGAGTACCCAATTCATTTTTTTTCCAATTAAGAGGCAATTTAGCGTGGCCAATCCGCCTAACCTGCATTTCTTTGGGTTGTGGGGGTGCAACGCACGCAAACACAGGGAGCATGTGCAAACTCCACACAGACAGTGATCCAGAGCCAGATCGAACCTGGGACCTCGGCACCGTGAGGCAGCAGTGCTAACCACTGCGTCACCGTGCTGCCCCAGGGTTTTTGCCCATTTTGATCCTTATTAATAAAAGGGTCCAGATGTTGTTCGGAGAAGTTATTAGCCGATGCGGGAGGGAGGTATGTTATAGTAATGGGGATGTGGAGATGCCGGCGTTGGACTGGGGTGAGCACAGTAAGAAGTCTTACAACACCAGGTTAAAGTCCAACAGGTTTGTTTTGAATCACTAGCTTTTGGAGCGCAGCTCCTTCCTCAGGTGAATGTAACGGGGGTGTTAGAAGGGATACCGGTCGACTTCCGGGTCGCGGCAATGCGGAGCTAAGCCGCGCGAGTCGGCAGTTCCCGCAGAAACGGACCTTTGGGCCCGCTAATGGAGCCCCAATGGACCTATAAAAAAAAAACCAACCCGTGGGGAAGAACGGAGGAAGCCCCCTACAGCCCTGCATGGACCGGACCCGCAGTGAAACGGCAAGGAAAGCGGCCCTGGAGCAGCGGGAGAAGAAAGAAGAAAAAAACAAAATGGCGGCGCCCACAGACAGAGAGGAGATGAAAGAGTTCATCAAGTGCTGCTTCGAGGAGCTGCGTAAGGAGGTGGTGGCGCCTATACTGGCAATGGTGGAAAAACTTGGAGCAACCCAGAAAGCCCAAGAGGTGAAGATTCAGGAGATCCAGGAAAAAGTGAGTGAGAACGGCGACGAGCTCGTGGGCCTGGCGGAGAGAGTGGAGCGGCACGAGGCGCTGCACAGGACGTGGCCGGGAAGACTCGAAGACCTGGAGAACAGATCAAGGAGAAACAACTTGAGGATCCTGGGTCTCCCAGAAGGAATGGAGGGGGCCGATGCCGCGGCATATGTGGGCACAATGATCGGGACGCTGATGGGTGTGGAGGCCCCCCCGAGATTGCTGGAGCTGGATGGGGCGCACCGAGTGCTAAGCGAGGAAGCCCAATGCAAAAGAGCCGCCAAGGGCGATGGTGGTGAGATTTCACCGGTTTACGGACAGAGAGAGGGTCCTGAAATGGGCCAAGAAGGAACGGAGCAGCAAGTGGGACAATGCGGAGATCAGAATATACCCGGACTGGAGCGTGGAGGTCGCTAAGCGGAGAGCGGGTTTCAACCGGGCCAAAGCGGTGCTGCACCGGAAAGGGGTGAAATTCGGAATGCTGCAGCCAGTGCGACTGTAGGTTACACATAATGGCCAACACCACTACTTCGAAACGCCCGAAGAGGCGTGGACCTTTATATTAGCTGAAAAATTGGACTCTAATTGAGGGTTTGTGTGGGAGGGGGGTGTTTGAGGGGTGAAGTATGATGTTTGTTGTACATAGGGGGTCAACCACGCGCAGGAAAGGATATATGGTCTGGGGGAGAGGGACAAGGCCATGACAGGAGCAGCGCCATGGGGGGCGGGGCAGGCTTTGGGAAGCGCGGAGTTTTTCCCACGCGCGGCAAAAAAAATAAATAAAAAGGGCGGGAAGGGGACAAAGGAATGTACATTGATTGGGAGAGTCCCACACGGGGGGGGTTAAAGGGATGGCGGGGGAAGCCGGGGTCAGCAGGTGTCAGCTGACTTACGGGAGGGATATGGGGGGGAGCAAAAGAGCTAGACGAGGATCTAGCGGGGTGGGGGGGGGGGGGTGAAGGGGGGGGAGAGGAGGGAGGTGGGGAAGGGGGGGGGGGGAAAGGGTTGCTGCTGCACTGGCCGAAAGAGAACGGGACACAGAAGAGGTGGCTGGGACGGGGGTCCCCCAGCTGGGGGACTGGAGAGTGAGGGAGACGCGGACAAGGGACTGGCCCAGAAAAGGAGATGGATAGTCGGCGGGCGGGGGGGGGGGGGGGGGGGCGGGGTGAGAGTCCCTCCAATCCGGCTGATAACGTGGAACGTGAGGGGCCTGAATGGGCCGGTGAAGCGGGCTCGAGTGTTCGCGCACTTGAAGGGACTGAAGGCAGATGTGGCAATGCTCCAAGAGACACACCTGAATGTGGCGGACCAGGTCAGGTTAAGAAAGGGATGGGTAGGACAAGTATTTCACTCGGGATTGGACGCAAAAAATAGAGGGGTGGCAATTCTGGTGGGAAAGCATGTGTCATTTGAGGCCAAGACTATCGTAGCGGATAATGGAGGGAGATATGTGATGGTGAGCGGTAGGTTGCAAGGGACGTGGGTGGTGTTGGTAAATGTATACCCCCCCGAACTGGGATGATGCTGGATTCATGAAGCGCATGTTGGGGCGCATTCCGGACCTGGAGATAGGAGGACTAATAATGGGAGGGGACTTCAATACGGTGCTGGACCCAGCACTGGACCGCTCCAGATCAAGGACGGGAAGGAGGCCGGCGGCGGCTAAGGTACTTAGGGGGTTTATGGATCAGATTGGGGGAGTGGACCCATGGAGGTTTGCAAGACCGCAGGCCAGGGAATTTTTTTTTTCTCCCACGTGCTTACTCCCGGATAGATTTCTTTGTTCTGGGCAGGGCGCTCATCCCGAGAGTGGGGGGGGACGGAGTATTCGGCAATAGCCGTTTCGGACCATGCCCCGCACTGGGTGGAACTGGAGCTGGGAGAGGAGAGGGACCAACGCCCGCTGTGGCGGCTGGATGTGGGACTGCTGGCCGATGAGGTGGTGTGTGGGAGGGTGAGTGGGTGTATCGAAAGGTACTTGGAGGCCAACGACAACGGGGAGGTGCGAGTGGGGGTGGTATGGGAGGCGTTGAAAGCGGTGATCAGGGGAGAGCTGATCTCCATCAGGGCTCATAGGGAGAAGATAGAGGGAATGGAAAGGGAGAGGTTAGTGGGGGAGATCTTGCGGGTGGACAGGAGATACGCAGAGGCCCCGGAGGAAAGATTACTTGGGGAAAGGCGACGGCTCCAAACGGAGTTTGACCTGCTGACCACGGGCAAGGTGGAGGCACAGTGGAGGAAGGCGCAAGGGGCGACTTACGAGTACGGGGAAAAGGCTAGTCAGATGCTGGCGCACCAGCTCCGCAAGAGGGCGGCAGCGAGGGAAATAGGGGGAATCAAAGATGGAAGGGGAGCCACGGTACGAAGTGCAACGAAAATGAATAAGGTATTTAAGGACTTTTATGAAGAGCTGTACAGATCCCAGCCCCCAGGGGGGGAAGGGGGGATGAGGCGATTCCTGGACCAGCTGGGGTTCCCGAGGGTGGAGGAGCAGGAGGCGGTTGGTTTGGGGGCACCAATTGGTCTGGAGGAGTTGAGTAAGGATTTGGGGAGAATGCAGGCGGGGAAGGCCCCGGGGCCGGACGGGTTCCCGGTGGAATTCTACAGAAAATATGTGGACCTGCTGGCCCCGCTACTAGTGAGGACCTTCAACGAGGCAAGAGAGGAGGGAACCCTGCCCCAGACAATGTCGGAGGCGACAATCTCCCTGATCATAAAGCGAGACAAGGATCCACTGCAATGTGGATCGTACAGGCCGATTTTGCTCCTCAATGTGGATGCTAAGCTATTGGCGAAGGTACTGGCCACTAGGATCGAGGACTGTGCCCCGGGGGTGATTCACGAGGACCAAACGGGATTCGTAAAGGGCAGGCAGTTAAATGCCAATGTGCGGCGGCTCTTAAACGTGATAACGATGACATCAGAGGAGGGAGAGGCGGAGATAGTGGCAGCTATGGACGCGGAAAAAGCCTTTGACCGAGTAGAGTGGGAGTACCTCTGGGAGGTATTGCGCAGGTTTGGGTTCGGGGGAGGGTTTATTAGATGGGTTAAGCTCCTTTACAGCGCCCCGGTGCGAGCGTAGTGACAAACCGGCAGAGGTCAGAGTACCTTCGGCTGTACCGAGGGACGAGACAGGGGTGCCCCCTGTCCCCCCTGTTGTTTGCATTGGCGATCGAACCCTTGGCCATATCACTTAGGGAGTCTCAGAAATGGAGGGGGATAGTCCGCGGGGGAGAGGAGCATCGGGTATCGCTATATGCGGATGACCTGCTGCTATACGTGGCAGACCCAATGGAGGGGATGGTGGAGGTCATGCAGACTCTGAAGGAGTTTGGAGAGTTTTCGGGCTACAAGCTTAATGTAGAGAAGAGTGAGCTTTTTGTATTACAGGCAGGGGACCAAGAAAGAGGGATAGGGGACCTGCCGCTGAGGAGGGCGGAGAGGAGTTTTCAGTATCTGGGGATCCAGATAGCCAGAAGTTGGGGGGCCCTACATAAATTGAATTTGACGAGGGTAGTGGAGCAAATGGAGGAGGATTTTAAAAGATGGGACATGCTCCCGCTCTCGTTGGCGGGTAGGGTGCAGTCGGTCAAAATGGTGGTCCTTCCGAGGTTTTTGTTCGTGTTTCAGTGCCTCCCCAGCGTGATCACCAAGGGCTTTTTCAAGAGAGTAGGTAGGAGTATTATGGGGTATGTGTGGGCAAATAAGACCCCGAGGGTTAGGAGAGGGTTCTTGGAACGCAGCAGGGACCGAGGAGGGTTGGCTTTGCCAAACCTAGAGAGTTACTACTGGGCAGCAAATGTGGCGATGATCCGTAAGTGGGTTATGGAGGGAGAGGGGGCGGCATGGAAGAGGATGGAGATGGCGTCCTGCAAAGGAACGAGCCTGGGGGCGTTGGTAACGGCACCGCTGCCGCTCTCGCCGACAAAATACACCACAAGCCCGGTGGTGGCGGCAACATTAAAGATCTGGGGCCAGTGGAGAAGACACAGGGGTGCAATGGGAGCATTGGTGTGGTCCCCAATCAGGGGTAACCACCGGTTTGTCCCGGGGAAGATGGACGGGGGGTTCCAAGGCTGGCATCGGGCGGGGATAAGAAGAATGGGGGACCTGTTCATTGACGGGACATTTGCGAGTTGGGGCACTGGAGGAGAAATTTGAGTTACCCCCGGGAAATGCATTTAGATATATGCAGGTGAGGGCTTTTGTGAGGCGACAGGTGAGGGAATTTCAGTTGCTCCCGGCACAAGAAGTTCAAGATAGGGTGATCTCGGGGGTATGGGTCAGGGAGGGCAAGGTATCGGAAATATACCAAGAGATGAAAGAAGAGGGGGAAGCGCTAGTAGAAGAACTGAAAGGTAAATGGGAGGAGGAGCTGGGGGAGGAGACTGAGGAAGGGCTATGGGCCTACGCCCTGGGTAGGGTTAATACCTCTTCCTCGTGTGCCAGGCTCAGTCTGATACAAATTAAGGTGGTTCACAGAGCGCATTTGACGAGGGCGAGGCTGAGTAGGTTCTTTGGGGTAGAGGATAGATGTGAAAGATGTTCAGGGAGCCCGGCGAACCATGTCCATATGTTTTGGTCATGCCCGGCACTGGAGGGGTTCTGGAGAGGAGTGGTGGGAGTAATATCCCAGGTGGTGAAAGTCCGGGTCAAGCCAAGCTGGGGGCTAGCAATATTTGGAGTAGTGGATGAGCCGGGAGTGCAGGAGGCGAAAGAGGCCGGAATTCTGGCCTTTGCGTCCCTAGTAGCCCGGCGAAGGGTCTTGCTATTGTGGAAGGAGGCGAAGCCCCCTAGCCTGGAGGCCTGGATTAACGACATGGCGGGGTTCATAAAATTGGAGAGAATTATGTTTGCTTTGAGAGGGTCTGCACAGGGGTTTTACAGGCGGTGGCAACCGTTCCTAGATTATCTCGCGGAGCGTTAAAAGAAGGTCGATCAGCAGCAGCAGCAACCCTGGGGGGGTGGGGGGGGGAGGGGGGAACGAGAGACTGTCTGAGGGGATGGACGAGCGGGAGATAGCATGGAGGGTGGGGGGAAATGGTACGCGCGGCCAAGAGCCAGTGTATAAAGCTATGTAAATATACCATCTTGCCTTGTATATATCTTGCTCAGGGAGAATTTGCGTTATTTTGTTACGGGGGGGGGGGGGGGGGTTATTGTTTGTAAGGGGAAAAAATTGTGTTGTTAAAAAACCTTAATAAAAATATTTTTTAAAAAAAAGAAGGGATACCGGTGGTGTTGGTGAATGTTTGCGCTCCGGATTGGAATGATATAATGTTCATGAAACAACTGCTGGCAAGGATGCCAGATCAAGACACCCATTAACTTATTATGGGAGGAGACTGAATGAGGGTAAATCGTTCTAGGCCAAGATCGCTGATCCCGAGGCCTATAGCACAGGCATTAATTGCTCGGGGGGGGGGGGGGGGGGGGGGGGGTAGTTCTCATTCTTCTCCTCAGGTACAGAATGCTTTTTCCAAGAGTGACTATCTTGTCATAAGCGACTATTTTGTCATAAGCCGAGTGCTAGTGGCAGGGTTGAAGAAATCTGAGTACTCGGCAGTGGTAATTTCTGGCCATGCCCTACATTGGCTAGACCTTGAGTTGGAGGTGTGTAAAGGGCATCAAAAGGGGTGACGGTTGAATGTGGGTCTGTTAGCGGATTTTGGGTTCCGTGCAAGGATCTTAGAGGCTCTCCAGCATTATATTTTTAACAATGGCAATGGGGAGGTCTCGCCCTCAATACTATGGGAAGCACTGAAGGTTGTAATTAGAGGGGAAATTATATCTTTCAAGGCCCATAAAGAGCTGCAGGCAAGGAGGGAGCAGGAAAAACTAGTAGACAATATTGTATAGGTAGATCGTAAGTGTGCGGCCAGCCCATCCCAAGAACTATTAGCGGAGAGGAGAAAGCTGCAATGCAGTTTAATCTGATCACTACAGATAGGGTGGTATGACAGCTGAGGCAAGCTAAAGGGGCTATTAACGAATATGGGGAGAAGGCAAATCAGCTCCTGGTACATAAACAGAGAAAACAGGAGGCTAAGAGGAAGATTGTCCAGATTAGGACATGGGGTGGGGGGAATGGTCCGGATTAGTAGAAGGTAAATGAGGCATTTAAGACCTTTTTACCAAAATTTATACAGGCTGGACTCTCCACGGGATGAGAAAGATATGTGGAATTCCTGGGTGAGTTGGAATTTCTCAAGGTGGAGGAGGAGTTACGAGAGGACCTTGAAGCTCCGCTGGAGTTGGATGAGATCAAGGAGGTGATGAAACTGATGCAGTCGGGGAAGGCACTGGGACCTGAAGGGTTCCTGATGCAATTTTATAAAATATTCATGAGACCTCATTCACCCGAGGAAGGAGCAGCGCTCCGAAAGCTAGTGATTCGAAACAAACCTGTTGGACTTTAACCTGGTGTTGTAAGACTTCTTACTGTATACAAAACATGCCAACAGCATTGAAAAGGAAGGAATAGGGCTGGACAGGTGCACTAGCTAGCACAGAAGAGGAGGTCGAAATATGTCGTACCCACCTCAATGTGAATGGGTTCAGGCACCCTGAAAATCGGGCCAGAAGAATGTTGCACCCCAGATGTCTACAGAAAGACACAACATTTTACACCAACTTTCACAGGCACATGACATCCAAAGCATCAAATGAATTAAGATTGTCAATGAATCAAACTAGCTAGACAAACAGGTACTGCCTGTAACCAATAATCACTTTGATGTCGAACCATGTCATTAAGTAAATTGTGTTTCTTTACTGTTGCTTTGTGTTTAATGTTTTAAGAACAGCGCACTGTTCAAACTGTTTACCGCTCCCTACATCTTTTCACAAATGTTCTTGTAAAGTTTTATTGTGCTGTTTGACCGGCACCTGCCTGTGATCTCGAATTAGCTCTTCGACGAATGCAAACCTGCACTTGCTGAGCTCTTGATTTTCTGCTTTTATCTCTGAGACACTACATAAAATGGTTCGCTGTCACGCCAAAATCCAGTGCCACCGTGTCTGTTTGTGCAGTTGAGAGATTTCTGCCATGCCTGACTCCGTGCACTGTTTCAGTTAAAGGGCCCGGGGGGTAGTAGTTTGACTTGGAGAAAATCTAGGGCAGCTATTCTGCAACTCGACTCTCCTTCAGCCATAACGACAATTTTACACAGTGGGAAATATTCGAAAGGTTTATTGCGTGTCAAAATGCTGCCGCCTTCAATGCGCCATCTCACATTCAGTCATTCGTGACAGCTCAAGAGCTATATCTGTACAATCTTTAGATCGAAGATATTCTTTTTTTGTGTGTATGTGAAGAAAGATGGGAGCGATCTTGAGTATTTAGAGAAAATGCTTAAAGAATACACAGTCTTGTGTCAGTGCTGTGTTTTGCAAGTCAGAAAATTATGGGGCACAAGTCCCCCATCTTAGTGCTGGTACCCCCCTGGAATTGGACCAATTGGCGGGCGGGTCCGGAAGAGGACCTTATTGAGTTCTTTGAGAAGGTGACCAAACAGGTGGATGAGGGTAAAGCAGTTGATGTGGTGTATATGGATTTCAGTAAAGCGTTTGATAAGGTTCCCCATGGTAGGCTACTGCAGAAAATACGGAGGCATGGGATTCAGTGTGATTTAGCACTTTGGATCAGAAATTGGCTAGCTGGAAGAAGACAAAGGGTGGTGGTTGATGGGAAATTTTCAGACTGGAGCCCAGTTACTAGTTGTGTACCACAAGGATCTGCTTTGGGACCACTGCTGTTTGTCATTTTTATAAATGACCTGGAGGAGGGCGTAGAAGGATGGGTGAGTAAATTTGCAGATGACACTAAAGTCGGTGGAGTTGTGGACAGTGCGGAAGGATGTTACAAGTTACAGAGGGACATAGATAAGCTGCAGCGCTGGGCTGATAGGTGGAAAATGGAGTTTAATGCAGAAAAGTGTGAGGTGATTCATTTTGGAAGGAATAACAGGAAGACAGAGTACTGAGTAATGGTAAGATTCTTGGCAGTGTGGAGGAACAGAGAGATCTCGGTGTCCATGTACATAGATTCCTGAAGGTTGCCACCCAGGTTGATAGAGTTGTTAAGAAGGCGTACGGTGTGTTAGCTTTTATTGGTAGAGGGATTGAGTTTCGGAGTCGGGAGGTCATGTTGCAGCTGTACAAAACTCTGGTGCGGCCGCATTTGGAGTATTGCGTGCAATTCTGGTCGCCGCATTATAGGAAGGATGTGGAAGCATTGGAAAGGGTGCAGAGGAGATTTACCAGAATGTTACCTGGTATGGAGGGAAGATCTTATGAGGAAAGGCTGAGGGACTTGAGGCTGTTTTCGTTAGAGAGAAGAAGGTTAAGAGGTGACTTAATTGAGGCATACAAGATGATCAGAGGATTGGATAGGGTGGACAGTGAGAGCCTTTTTCCTCGGATGGTGATGTCTAGCACGAGGGGGACATAGCTTTAAATTGAGGGGAGATAGATATAAGACAGATGTCAGAGGTAGGTTCTTTACTCAGAGAGTAGTAAGGGTGTGGAATGCCCTGCCTGTAACAGTAGTGGACTCGCCAACACTAAGGGCATTCAAATAGTCACTGTATAGACATATGGACGATAAGGGAATAGTGTTGATGGGCTTTAGAGTGGTTTCACAGGTCGGCGCAACATCGAGGGCCGAAGGTCCTGTACTGCGCTGTAATGTTCTATAATGTTCTATTAAAAAAAAGGACGCAGGAAATGTCCTTCCAGATGCGATTGGAATGTGCTTTCAGGCTGGCTGACCAGTAAACAGGCAGCCAGTGGGAAACACACTGAGGAAGGCTTGGTGCCGCTGAGGAGAGCGGGAACCTCTGCTGGGCTCCCTCAATGTGGACAGATGGGGAGAGCGGGAACCTGCAATGGGGTCCCTCAGTGCGGACAGCTGGGGAGAGCGGGAGCCTCTGCTGGGCTCCCTCAATGTGGACAGATGGGGAGAGCGGGACCCTCCATTGGGGTCCCTCAGTGCGGACAGCTGGGGTGAGCGGAAACCTCTATTGGGAATATGGGGTGAGCGGGAACCTCCTTGGGAATACGCAATGTGGACAGCTGGGGAGAGCGGCAACCTCTGCTGGGCTCCCTCAATGCGGACAGCTGCTGCAGACAAATAAAAGTGATGAAGAAAATGCGGCAAACTGTGTCCAATGCAGCACAGTTAAAGTGGTATCCAGTCCCCAGACAAAACTTTTTTCAATTAAATTGTGTCTCAAGTCATTTCATCCTGTCCTAGGCTGAGGTGGAAGGGAAAACGTAAAGGCCGCCTGGGCCGATTGACCCAAGGGTGAAAGTGGACACCCCTGTCAGGCTGAGCGGCCGGTTCATTGTCGGCGGCTGTGCCACTGACTCCCAGATGTGCCCATCCAGCCTGATGTTAGGATTCCTGCCCGCCCACTCGAACCACGAAAATTCTGGCCCATGGTTTGTAAATTAGAGAAAATCCCCCAATAGTGCTGCCTCCATTTTCTTTTTAGCACAGCCACTGTCATGCTCAGTTTTTTTTTGAACAAACCATGTTTTGCTCACAGCCTCCCCGCTCCTCACTTCCTCCCACTCGACATTTCTCTCTCCTGATTTACCCTCCTCACCGCTCTGTTATGTTCTTGTTGGATGGCCTGATTTATATTACAAGAACACTTGTAGCTGAAGCTATAAATGATTTATTAGCATTAACTGTGGGTAAAACATATACAAAACAATAGATGAATAAGAGTATCAACATGCACAAGCAACCGCTCTCTCAGCTCCCTCGTCAGTCTGAGGTTACCAGACTCGAACATACTAATGAGACTCCTAGTGGTTAGTTAGTGAATTACAACACAACTATGATATCAATATATCACTACACCCTCACTGCTTTCCTCCTCCTCCTCACTGCTTCCCTCAACCCACTCTCTTCATCACTTCCCTTCACCCTCCTAACTGCTTCCTTTCACCCATCGACCTCCTCACTACTTCCCTCTACCCAGCTACCCTCTTCACCGCTTCCCTCCACTCCACTACTCTCCACCCCACTTCCCTCCACCCACCCTTCTCTCTGCTTCCCTCCACCCATCGTCATCTCCGCTTCCCTGCACTCTCCTCTCCGCTTCCCTCTACCCACCCGCCTCTTTCTCACCTCTTCCGATTCCTGATCCTCCCATTTGTTCTTCCCTATTCCAACCTTTCTGCTCACCATTCCCCTCTCCCTCTGTGAGTTATGGCTTGGCAGAAATTGACAAGGCGGAGAGAGCAAGGGAAGAAACGAGAGAGGGCTGGGTAGTGGATAAAGGGTTGGGGGAGGTAAGCGGGGGAGGGAGGGAGGGGGATGCAAGCGGGGGAGAGAGGATCAGATGAGGGAGGAGGGAGTGGGAGGCGGGGGGGAGTGGGGAGGTGGGGCGGAGGGAGTGGGGAGGTAGGGAGGGGAGTGGGGAGGCAGGGGAGGGAGTGGGAAGGCAGGAGGGAGGGAGTGGGAAGGCGGGGGGGAGGGATTGGGGAGGCGAGCAGGGGTAGGGAGGGGGATGCAAGCAGGGGGAGGGAGAATCAGATGAGGGGGGAGGCAAGCAGGAGGGTTGGCGAGGAGAGCAGGAGGGTCGAGCAAGAGGATCAGATGAGGGGGGGAGGCAAGCAGGAGGGTTAGGGGAGGAGAGCAGGAGGGTTGGGGGAGATGAGCAGGAGGGTCGAGCAAGGGAGGAGGCCAGTGGGTGGGAGGACAGGGGCAGGAAGAAGCAGGGGAGGAGGGGAGGTCAGACAATGTGTTGAAGGCTTGTGGGGGGTAAATAGAAAGAGTTAGTAATAGTTAATGGGTGTGAATTGGGACGGAATGCGAGAGTCCTCTTCTTGGTTCCCCAATGGTCATTATGCACAGGAAGTGCGACTGATTGAGGCTTTGGTGGGGCGTTGGATAGCGGGGTTGTTCCTAGCGTTACAAGCACTGGGATCAACCCCTCTAATCCCACCCGGAACAGACACTGTTTTTTAGTAGATCGTGCCCAAAAACATTTGGCAGGAGTTAGAAATTTGCAGGATGTTTGGGCCAGTTTGGTTCAGGACAGCCAGTTAAAGTTTTAATTTAACCCGGGTTCGATCCCGGCCTTGGGTAACTGTCCGTGTGGAGTTTGCACATTCTCCCCCTATCTGCGTGGGTTTCCAGGATGTGCAAGTTAGGCAGATGGCCATGCTAAATTGCCCCTTAATTGGGGGAAAAATTTGGGTACTCTAAATTTATTTTTTAAAGTTTCAATTTAAAAAATACAGGTCAGGAACATAATCCACTCATTACATGGGCAAGTGATATTCATGTCGCCCGTTGCCATTAGCATGTAGCTTATTAGAATTGCTAAACGAGGGATGGCTGTACTGAGGGAGTGTTGTACGTTCGGAGTTGCTGTCATTCTGATGAGACATCAAACCGAGGCACTATCTGCCTACCCAAATATCTACCTGCCTTGTCTCTTTACATACGCTGATATTTCCATTCACTGTCCTGTAAAATTGGAGCTAGGTTGCTGAGGGGTGATATCATGAAGCATGCAAAGACTAGTGTCAATCTGGAACTCCCTCTCCCCCAAAGACCCTTTAAGGTTAGGGGGCCTATTGAAAATTTCAAAACTGAGGTTGCTAAGTTTGTTGGTTAAGGACAGTAAGAGATGAATCCAAGATGGGATAGTGGAGTTCAGATGCAGATCCACCATGATGTCTTCTTCCTTCTTCTATGTTCCTCATCAGAGGTAGCAGGTAATTCCTTAACACCCACCTGATCTCATCATGTGCAAGACAACTATACCCTCATTATCAAGGCTAAATTTTTCATAGGGTTTTAATCAGCAAATGTATTGTGTGGTAGACAGGCTGAGGAGGGTAGTGTAGACTGAACATCAGATGCTTGAGAGACATGACAAGGGTTTGGTGCCATTTCTTTGCCGTCATTAGCTGGTATTATGACTACTGCTCTGCGGCTTCAGTCTACCCATTCTTGCAAACATAGCAACCTGGGTTTCATCGCACTGAGTTAATTGCTTGGAGCAATTTAAAAACATTTTTGTAATCTGATGAAAGAATCAAGCCTACAGGAGATATATCTACTGCCAAAACCAAGACCCATAACTCAGAAATATAAAACATGTAATGACAAAGATGGTACTTAAAGCAATCACATCAACTTTCTGGGAGAAAAGAGATTTGCTGGAACATAGGTCATGCCAAATTTGCATGTGGAAAGTCTAATTTGGCAACTAATTTACCAATAAATTTGAGGTGACAAGTGTATGAATAGCTTTTTTTTCTCAGGGTTTGGTGATAATCAAGCTATAGTCCTGTGTGAGGTTTACTCTCCTGCTCCAGCAATGCCCTGAATTCAAAATTCTCATTCTTGTGTTCAAATTCCTCCAAGGCCTGCACTGTGACCTCCTCCGCACAATCCCATCTAACAGTCCCATGGCCACTACTGAGGGCATGTTGCACAGTCAGACGTGCTGTCTTCCAGATGAGATGCTAAACTGCATCCCAGCCGCACATCTCGGCTGAACTTAAATGATCCTGGCACTATTTTGAAGAAAAGTGCGCGTGTTATTCCTCATGTCTTGGCTAGCATTTATTCCTCAACCAACTTCATTAACAGAAAGTTTGTCCGGGCATTAATCCTATTGCAGTCTGTGGGAATGTTCTGTGTGAACATTGCCCGCTACTTTTCCGATATTATAACAGCGACTACACTTTAAGCATTTCATTGGGTGTAACCTCTAGAGGATCTGAAATTCATTTTGGTTGATATTTCCAATATTGAAATAAATCATTCATGTGTATTTCACAGCTTACACTGAATGTCTTGTACAAGAACAGGTTATTCAATCCAACTAATACCTGCTGGTTCTCATGCTCCACACAGGTTGCCTCCCACCCTACTTCATCTTAGCCTATCAGCAAATCCTTCTATTCCTTTCCCCCTCAGGAGGCCTGAGAAGGTAAATCCAAATTCGGCAACAACTTACAGCTCCAAGGTTCCAAATGTGAATACCGTTCTCGCCTGCCCTTGTCGGGCTGGCTTTTATGAGGCGATTTCCATGAGCCATAGCTGATGGGCCTCCGCCCCCTAGTGGGGGAGCCACGGGTCCCATGGGGAGTTCAATTGGGGTGTCCCTGTGGGTCTCGTGAGGGTTATCATACATATAGCTTCCTCTTAAATGCATCTACACCATGTGCCTCAACCACTCCTTGTGGTCGTGAGTTCCACATTCTCACCAGTCTGGGTAAGAATGTTTCTCCTGAATTTATCGATTTATTTGTGCCGATCTCATATTTATGATTTTAGACTTCCATGCCATGGAAACACCTTTGCCATGCCCTGAGTGAACTCTGCTTTTCCCATCTATCCAGCATTCTTTATGGTTGATAAAGAAATATAAAATCCCATCTCGCACGTTTTGGGCCTTTGATTCTTGAACTAAGCATTTGTTTTAAGGATTGCATTGGTTGGTTATGAAGGTTGGCATTGCCATAGAATCTTACAGTGCTAAAGGAGGCCACTCGATCCATCGTGCCTGTGTTGGCTCTTGTAACAAACTATCCAATTAGACCCACTTTGCTCTGTTCTTTCTTCATCGCCCAGAGCTATACTGAGCTAAAAGGGTTAAATTATGAAGACAGGTTGCATAGACTAGATTTGTATTTTCTTGAGTTTAGAGGAATTGGGGGTGATCATTGAATTTACAGTGCAGAAGGAGGCCATTCAGCCCATCGAGTCTGCATCGGCCCTTGGAAAGAGCACTCTACTTAAACCCACATCTCCACCCTATCCCCGTAACCCAGTAAACTCACCTAACCTTTATTATTTTGGACACAAAGGGCAATTTAGCATGCCAATCCACCCAACCTGCACAACTTTGGACTGTGGGAGGAAACCGTAGCACCCGGAGGAAACCCACGCAACACGGTGAGAACATGCAGACTCTGCACAGACAATGACCCAAGCCGGGAATCGAACCTGGGATCTTGGAGCTCTGAAGCAACCGTGCTAAGCACTGTGCTACAGTGCCGCTCAATTAGATGCTTAAGATGATTAAAAATTTGACAGGGTATATATCTAATAATAAACTTTATTAGTGTCATAAGTAGGCTTACATTAACACTGCAATGAAGTTACTGTGAAAATCCCCTCGTCACCACACTCGGGCATCTGTTTAGGTACACAGAGGGAGATTTCAGAATGCCCAAATTACATAACAAGCACGTCTTTCGGGACTTGTGGGAGGAAACCGGAGCACCCGGAGGAAACACATGCAGACACTGGGAGAACATGCAGGCTCCGCACAGACAGTGACCCAAGCTGGGAATCGAACCTAGGTCCCTGCTGCTGTGAAGCAACAGTGTTAACCACTGTGCTACCATGCTTTCTTCTGGTGGGGGGAGTCCAGGACAATTAAAATTGGAGTCAAGGGGGGTTGTCAGACAGTATTTCTTCACTCGAAAGGGATATCTGGAACTTATTTTCCCAAAAGATCTGTTGAGGCTGGGGATCAATTGAAAAAGTCAAAACTGAGATCAATAGATTTCTGTTGGGTAAGGGCGTTAAGGGTTACAGAACCAAGGTGGAAAAATGGAGTTAAGGTGCAGATTAGCCATGACCTAACTGAATGGTAGGGCAGGCTTGAAGGGCTGTAAGATATCTTCCTGAAGATAATTCAGTGCACCCAGCAAAAAAAAGTCTGCATTTATATAGCACCTTTAGCATACTAAATCATCCCTATTCACAGTGATAGTGTTACACTTTTAGTTTTGGAGTGAACTCTGGTGGGCTTTCTTCACTGATGCATCTTTAACGGACTCAAAATTTGTTTTGTGCCTGACACCTTTGGGGCATTTACCCTCAATGTGACTCACGTTCAACAGCTGCCACCTCCCATCTTGCATTCTTAGCTGAAGATAGATTTGGCTCTGGATATGAAACCTTGTCTTGAGTCACTGATTTACTGCGTTGAATTAATTTTTTTGTAGGCTTTCCTGTCAAATTTTGCCCGTAATGTCTTTAGTATTAGGACCACAGCTGCTGCTGGAAGCACAGACAAACAGGTAGAAAAAAAAGAAAGACTTGCGTTTCTATTGCATCCTTCACAACGTTAAGATTCCAGAAGTGATTTACAGCCACTTTTGGAATGTAGTCACTGTATGTAATGAAGGAAATGCTGTAACTAATTCACACATAATAAGCTCCCACAAACAACAATGCGATAAATGAACTGATGAGCTGTTTGTGGTGATGGTTGTCGAGAGATAAATGTTGGTCAGGAGACTGGGGAGAATCCTCCAGTTCTTTGGTATAATGTCATACATCCACCTGAGAGGGCAGATGGGGACCTCCGATCTACCATTGAGAGAGTCAGTCAAGATTCTGTTCTTGAGTCTCTCGAGTGGCACTATGAACACACAGCCTTCTAACTGAGATATGAGAGTACATCCCACACTGGGCCGCTGCTTGATATCTTGCTCTAAACACCTTTCAGAACAGATTTGGAAGACATGCATTGATCTTGTGCTCTATCACGCCTCTCAGAAATGTCCCAGAGTGTTTCACACAAGTGAAGTTGATTTTGAGTGCCATTGCTTAGCATTAACTGCCATTACTATTCCACTGCGTGGAGTTTGCACTTCCTCCCCGTGTTTGCATGGGTTTCCTCCGGGTGCTCCGGTTTCCTCCCACAGTCCAGAGATGTGCAGGTTAGGTGAATTGACCATGATAAAATTACACGGGGATCCCTCAGATTGACTACCCCCGGCATCAATCCCGTCCACCCACACTCCCCACTCTCCATGATTTCCCCGGCTGCAGCCTCTAATTAGGTGAGCTCGATCTGAGCACCCTTTGCAAACAATACTGGAGGCTGAAAATCATGGAGCGGTTTCCTCTTCACCTGTATAAAATCAATATAGATCCCAATAAACTACAATGACATGCTGATGTTATGAGAACAATCAAATACACATGCGTGCCTGTTTTGGCTCAGTATCTCTGAGGTAGAAGATTGTGGGTTTGAGACCCACGCCAGGGTTTAAAACATTAATTTGGGTGAGATTTTAACTGATTTAAAACCCATTCATTAACACAGAGTTAAAACGGGCCCAAAATCTAGGCTAAAATTCCCACTTCTGGAGGTGCTGACCTTTCAAATGGGATATTAAATTGATCTCCCATCTGACCTCCTAGGTAGAGTTGAAAGATCTCACAGGGGTGCAGGGGAGTTCTCTATTGAACTGAGCCAACATTAATCCCTCAATCAAAACCAACAAAACAAATCACCTGGCAGCATCTGTGGAAAGGAAAACAGAATTAATACTCCAGGTCCATATCCTGAAGAAAGGTCATCGACCTGAAAGGTTAACTCTGTTTCTTCCTCCATAGATACTGCCTGGCCTGCTGAGTATTTCTAGCATTTTCTGATTCATTTCAGATTTCCAGTATCCACAGTATTTTGCTTTTGAAAAAAATATTATCTGGTCATTACCATGCTCTTTGTGGCATCTTGCTGTGTCTGAATTGATTACTGCGTGTCCTACATTACAACGGTAACTATTCTTCAAAAATGCTTCACTGTAAAGTGCTTTGAACATTCTGAGATCATGAAAGGCACTATATAAATGCAAAATTTCTTTTTTCACACCATAAGACATCAGAGCAGAATTAGGCCATTCGGCTCATGACGTCTACTCTGATATTCAATTATGGCTGATATGTTTCTCATCCCCATTCTCCTGCCTTCTCCCCATAACCTCTGATCCCCTTATTCATCAAGAACCTATCTTGCTCTGGCTTAAAGATGCTCAGGGAAATGGGCAGCATGGTGACGCAGTGGTTAGCACTGCTGCCTCACGGCACCGAGGTCCCATGTTCGATCCCGGCTCTGGGTTACTGTCCGTGTGGTGTTTGCACATTCTCCCTGTGTTTGCGTGGGTTTCGCCCCCACAACCCAAAAAAGATGTGCAGGGTAGGTGGATTGGCCACGCTAAATTGTGACCCTGGTGAACTACTGCTGCCCGGACCTGTAATACCTGACTGTGAAGTGCCGCCCATACTACCTTCCACGGGAGTTCACTTCTACACCCCACCTCAGGCGGAAGCGAAGAAGGCGCTTGATAAATTGTACACCACTAAACAGAATACCCAGAGGCCTTGTTCATCGTGGCCTACGTGACTGCTTGGGGTCAGTGGATTGGTCCATATTCAAGAACTCAGCGGTCAATCTAAACGAGTATGCCATCACCGCCACAGACGTCATCAGCAAGTGTGTAGAAGATTGCAAAAAAAAGTAGTATGTACGTTCCCCAACCGGAAACCATGGTTTAATCGGGAGATTCACTCCCTACTGAAGGCCAGATCTGAGTCGTTCAAGAGAGGCGCCCCTGACCTATACAAGAAATCCAGGTACAACCTCTGAAAAGCCATCAGGGATGCTAAGAGACAATACCAAACTAAGCTAGAGTCACAGATTAACAACACGGACTCTCGTCGGTTGTGGCATGAGTTAAACGACATAATGGGCTACAAAGCAAAGCCGAGTAGAATCTCCAGCAGCAGCGTACCCCTTCCCGATGAACTCAATGCATTTTATGCTTGGTTCGAGCAGGAAACATCAAACCGTTGTCAACTGCCCCAGCAGCCTTGGATACACCCATACCTACCATCACAGCTTCCAAAGTTAGATCGGCCTCTTGAACGTGAATCCTTGGAAAGCAACGGGTGCTGACAGAGACCCTGGTCGTGCACTCAGATCCTGCACGGACCAACTGGCGGATGTGTTCGCAGACATCTTCAACCTCTCCCTACTCCGTTCCGAGGTTCCCACCTGCTCCAAGAAGACCACCATCATATTGGTGCCAAAGAAGAACCAGGTATCGTGATTCAACGACTACCGTCCGGTGGCCTTGATATCTATCATGAAATGCTTTGAGAGGTTGATCATGGGACACATTATCTCCAAACTTCCAGACTGCCTTGATCCACTGCAATTCGCATTGACTATGTCTACGTTTCACGCTGCCTTGGGAAAGCGGGCAGCGTAATCAAAGACCCCTCACACCTGGGTTATTGTCTCTTCCTACCTCTTCCGTAGCGCAGGCGATACAAAGTCTGAGAACGCGCACTAACAGATTAATTTAAAAAAGCTTCTTCGCTGCTGTTACCAAACTCCTGAATTGCCCTCTGTCTCTTCACACATCTTCTCTGTGAGTAGTACTACACTCCGTATGCTTCACGTGATGTCTGTCTATGTATTTACGTTGTGTATTTATGTATGTTATGGGTTTTTTCATGTATGGAACGATCTGTATGGACTTTACACAGAACAATACTTTTCACTGTACCTCGGTACACGTGACAATAAATCAAATCAATCAATAGATTTTTAGGCACTAAGAAAATCAAAGGGATATATGAAAGGGCAAATGGAGTTGATGTAGAAGAGCAGCCAGATCTTATAGAGCAGGCTTGAGGGCCTGTATGATGTACACCTACGCTGCTCCTATAGCTTACGTGCTTATAACCCACATTATTGAACTATGACCAATAACTAAGCCATCTGGTGGTCTACACAATTTGTATGTTGGTCCTGACAATCCTGTAAATTGCCCACTCTGCATACATCAAATATAAAAATGAAATCATTTTGCATTGCTTAATATGGTCTTTAGACCCATGCACTCTAGGGAGAGTGTCCAAAATTATGCTGATGAATCCAAAATCTCATAAGTATGAGGAGAAATTTGCTAGATGTGTTAAGTCATGACTGGTTTTGATTGGGTAAATAAGGAGAAATTGTTTCCACCAGCTGGAGGGTTGATAACGGGAGAACACAGTTTTAAGATAATTGGCAAAGGAACCAGAAGGGATTTGAGAATTTTTTTAATGCAGCGAGCTGTGATCTGGAATGTGCTGCCTGAAAGAGCAATGGAAGCAGATTCAATCGTAACATTCAAAAAGCAATTGGACAAATAATTGAAGGGAATAAACTTGTTGGGCTCCAGGCAAAGAGCAGGGGAGTGAAACTAATGGGATAGTTCTTTCAACATATTTTGATCTAATCATTTTATCACATTTCCATGATTCTAAAAATGCAAGTGACTGCTATCTCTGTTTGCTGTATAGTTTCCAAAACAACATTGGTTTCACATGTTTGGTGTCACTGTTGGGACATGTGGGTTCTTTAAATGCTGGACCAGAGTAAAGTTTTAAAACTGGTCTGCTCCCCCAGTGAGATTACATGTCTGCTTTCCTGGTCGATCAGCCTATGAGGTTGCTTGCACTCCAGCTCACAGGTCGGCAGTGAAACCAGGGAGGAGGGAACTCATGGGCATGGTAGCATAATCAGAGGTGTCACTAATCCAAGTTCTCATCAGGAGGTTGGCCGCAGGGGCCTCTGATTGTAGACAAGAAGTAAAAGGGGTAAGATTTACAGACTCACACAGGAAACGTTCGGCATGCCTTTCCTTGGAACGTTCCATTAAACGTGTGATTGCTCAAGCTTAGCACTTACCCGAAAAGGGCTGCCAACATCACAAACGGATGCAGTGTTCAGCTGATGGAACCTGTGGTTGACAGTGGCAGAGTGCGTCCAAGAACTTCACCTTGACCCAAAACGTCTCAATCCCGTAATCCTGCGAAGGAAGGAATCATAAGCGACGGAAGGGAACGGGCTTGCATCGCTTCGTTCCCGGCTTGACAAACACAAAAGACTCAATAATGTAGGGAAACCAGACAGCTAATTTCCACACAGCAAGATCCCACAAATCATAATGTAATAACAACCAGGCCATCTGTGCTTCAGCTTTGACAAAGAGTCACCTAGACTTGAAATGTTAGCTCTCGTTTCTCTCCACAGATACTGTTAGACCTGTTGAGATTGTCCAGTATTTTCTGTATTTGTTCTTCAGTGATGTTGGCTGAAGAATTGATATTGGCCAGCACGACGGGAAGAACTCCCCTGCTCCTCTTCAAAACAGTGCCATGTGAATTTATATACCCAAACCAATGCCATGTGAACTTATATACCCAAAACAGTGCCATGTGAATTTATATACCAATCTGAGTGGGCAGACAGGACCTTAGTTTAACATTTCATCTGAAAGATGGTAGCAGCATAAGTACACATTTCATGCTTGAATTTGGACTTGAACGCACAAAATCTCATGACTCCAAATGAGTGGGCTATTCACATCTAACACCACATAATGACACAGCACAGAAGAAGACCATTCAGCCCATTGTGCCTAGGCTAGAATGAAAGTGATCATCTTTGATTGCAACTTTGGAGATGGCAATCAAAACAGTATTATTTCTGATTGCAACTTTGGAGATTACGATCAAAATATTATTAAAGTGCATATTGTAGAAAATAATTTGATACCAAAAACTCACCCCGTTTCCTTAATGGGGCAAAATGTAACTGTTGTAAAAAAAAAAGAATCTATTTGAGAGAGTAAACAAAACATTTGAGATTGCTAGTATCTCAATGCTGGTCCGTTCTTTCAAGTTCCCTGACATATTTTGCTCCCGTGTTCCCACCTGTGTTTTGTGACTGCCTTAATAAACGTCTCATGTCAAGTCTGGCTGCACTTTAAAACACAATGTATGAGGTCATGAGAGAATGCTCATCACGAGTGCGAGAGTTCAAATTCCATAGTATAAGCTGAAAATTACAGCAGCACTTTTTCTCCCCTGCCTCTAGAACACCTGTCACGATCCTGCACAAGAATAAAGCTTTGTCCATTGTGAAATGAAACCGAATTTAAGAGTTCATTATCGCTATAATGGGGCTTTGTGATAATAAAGTTGAGAGCTAGGATGGAGTTTAGTTCTTGTGAAGGTTTATCTTCGGCTATTGTTGGAAAGTTAATGCAATCCTTCAACTTCAACAATACTTAAGTAAATCATTTATTTTGAAAATCAGGGGTCCCGAGATGCAGATTACTAATTAATGTATAGGTAATGCGATCTTGCAAACAATCAGTCAAATGGCTGGATATGGTGGTAAAGTGGTTATGTTACTATGATGCTAATCCCAGAAAGGCTAAATTCAAAACCCACCATGATATTTTAAGAATATAGAATGATACAGCACCAGAGGAGGCCATTCTGTACATCATGCCTGTGCTAGCTCTTTGATAGAGCTATTCAATTAATTTCTTTCCCCATAGCCCTGCAAATGTTTACTTTTCAAAGATTTATCCACTTCCCGTCTGTAAATTACTACTGAATCTGATTCCACTGTCCTTTCAGGCAGTGCAATCTCGTTGTTTTATTAAAAAACAGGAAATGTGACCGTGAAGCTGTCAAATTGTTATAGAAACCCACGAATATTGAATGTGGTGGGATATAAGCAAGAATGGTGACAGTGGCAAACATGACACAAAGACAAGTAGTAAGGGACTACTATATAGTCTTGGAACCAGGTACAAGGTTCGCCCCGAGAGGCGGGAAGCCCCTGGGGACTATGAGAATAGGGGCCAAGTTCAAATCGACCCTTCTTCTCCTCTCCGCACCCTTCGAGACCCTTCTGCAAGAGAACGTAAGTTTTACTCCAACGATCGCTACCGGAAAGACACTCCTGACTATCGACCTGTAAGCTTTTGAATCCCGCAGGTTCAGAACCCATTCGAAAGGCCATTCATTTCCCTGACCTGGTGGGCCATTTCCAAAGTTAAGTATTGGCCTGTTAGTTGTAGGAAGTAGTTTAGAAGTAGAATTAATGTATAAGTATTAATTGCTGTATATAATAAATGAGCGTTGATTTAACTCTTACTAAGCGGTATGTTGGATTATTAACCATTACTCGGACTTGAACCACGTGGCGGTATACCTGGCGACTCAAGAGCAAAGGTGACAGAATTAGAGCAAATAAACTAAGGCTAAAACGAGCAACAAGATGCTGCCTTTCAGCTGTGACATTAGATTGGGGTTCCATCTGCACTCTGAAAGAACCCATGATGCTGTTTTGATGAAGAGCAGAGGAGTTCTCCCAGCCGTTCTGGACAATGTTTACCTCGCAACCAAAATTATTATTGCATTGCTGCTTGCGGAGTCTTGCTGTGCGCAATTTGGCTGCTGCGTTTCCAATGTTACAAAAGCGACGACTACACTTGGAACGTATTTCACTGGCTGTAAATTGTGCTGTGACATCCTGGTGACATCCTGAGGGCATTGTGTAAATGCAAGTCTTTCTACCTTTACAGTCACAGACTGCGGGCCAGATTTGTCGGATCAGAACATCAGTGAAGTTTCTTTTGCAATTCTAGCGGCCAGAACACATTCTTTTAGTTACTTCAGGCAAAAACATTCCATTAAAGTGATTGGTTTTCTGGTGATAGCAACATGTTGCGGCGAAGTCCTTCAAAGCTGAATTGGAAGAGCACAGAGATCTCGGAGGGTTGTGGGGTTGGGGAAGGTTACAGGTATAGGGAAGGGGTGAGGTCATGGAAGGTTTTGAATGTAAAGGTGGGAATTTTAATGTTGAGGCGTTGCCAGATCGGTGACCAATGTCAGCCTGCACAGTTTCTGGTACAAACGTGCAGCTGTGGGTGTCAGTGAATGTCTGTCCAGTGACTGCTTGAAGGGAGGTCAGAGTTCAGCACCAAGCCCTCAGGAAGATTTGTATCATGAGTAAAGAATGGGTTCTTTTTGTTTTTCCCTACGCTGCACTGACTTTCCTCACGATTTGTTTTGATTTGATTGGCATCATTCTTATAGACTGAACACACAAGTAGGGCAGATAAAGAAGAAAACACAGGAAATCAGAATTGAAAACAGGAAAATGCTGTCAGTGTCTGGCGAGATAGGCTAATGTTTTTCATCGAGGGCCTTCAGAAACCTTGGGCACGATTCAACCCCCAGGTTCGGCCCGGCGCGGGTCTGGGCGCACTGGGTAAATAGCGGGCAAGGTCAAAACCGAGATTCGCGCAATTCACCCAGCCTGCTCCCGAAGGCGTGTCCCGGATCTTGCCCAAAGATGGTGAGAATATCATTAACCCTCATTTGTATTCATTTCAATCTCATTAGTGAAGTTGACGTCGAATGCAGCGGACTCCAGGGAATTACCCAGCTTGCCAGCGAGAAATCTCACAGGTGTCGTTTAGTACTCTTTTTTTAAAACGTGAAGCTGGTGCTGTGGCTGCTGAGGGGAACTGAGGAGGTGAGTAGCCATTTTCATTTTCGGGCATGCAGCTGCTGCCCCAGTGCTGGGGGGAGTGCGGGGGGGCAGGGTAATTAGCCTCCCAAGGAAACATTGAAGCCTGAACACTGCCTGAACTCACAGAGCATCAGCCCCATTGAGACAGCTGCCAACAATCAAACACCAAAGAGCAGGGCTTCACCACTGGAGATCCTCTTGCGGCTGAAGGGTAAGTGTGTGGATCAGGGAAAGGCATCTGAGCACCATCTCCCAGCAGGAGTCTGAGGATCCTGATGTGGCTGGGGGTGAGTGTGCAGAGCAAGGTTTGCCAGCACAACTGGCTCGCTGGATGGCACACTGAGAGAAGGGGGGCAGTCATGCAAAGGATTGGGGGGGGGGAGCACTGCTTGTGGGATTTGAGTGCTACGGGATGGAAGCCTGCATGGATTGTTGCTCTCTCTCCTCAGATGCATTCGAGATTAAAAAATGTTTGGTCCTGCAGAGGCTGCCCTCGAATTGCTGGGGGTAGCTGGTGCAGACCACTGGATAAGGGGGCAGCAGAGATGACGCAGGCTGGAGGCGGCACCCCCATTTTCAGGGGGTCGCCACACACCCTGAAGACACGGCCGCCCATCAGGCTGAGGAGGAACCCAGAGGGGGATGCCAGCGATGGCCCAAGGTGTACAGGCGTCGTTGGTCTTTCTGAGAAGATGGACAGCGTGTGCTGCAGGAGATTTCATCTCGGGGACTTGGCACCCGGCGGAGGAGGAGGACATCCTCTTCTGGTTGCTGTGAAGGTCATCACAGCCCTCAACGTTTATTTGTTTTATTTTATTTTTTTTAAACGCATTTTATTCAAACTTGTATCAAAGTAGGTTACAGCAAATAAACACCCCGGGAAACATTCTTCCCAACAATCAACTATACAGTTTGTACAGATTTTTCTCCCTTTTCACCCCCCGCACGACGAACAGCTCCTCAAACACGGTCACAAACATCCCCCACCTTTTCTCAAACTCCCCTGCTGAGCCCCTTAACTCATACTTTATCTTCTCTAACCGCAGGAAGTCATACAGGTCACCCAACCATGCTGCTACCCCCGGTGGTGATGCCGACCGCCATTCCAGCAGAATTCGGCACCGTGCAATCAGAGAGGCTGAAGGCCAAGACATCGGCCTTCCTCCTCTCCATGAGCTCCGGCTTCTCTGAAACCCCAAATATCGCCACCAAAGAGTCCGGGTCCACTCCCTCCTCCACTATCCTGGCTAAGACCGCAAACACTCCCGCCCAGAATCTTCCCAATTTTTCACAACCCCAAAACATGTGCATATGATTCACTGGCCTCCACCACACCTCTCACACTCATCTGCTACCCCCTGAAAGACCCCACTCATTCTCGCCCGAGTCATATGCACCCTGTGCACCACCTTAAACTGTATCAGGCTCATCCTTGCACAAGAGGAGGTCCCGTTTACCCTTCGCAGTGCCTCACTCCATACTCCCCAATTGATCTCCATTCCCAACTCCGCTTCCCATTTCTCCTTGATCTTCACCACCCGCTCGCCTCCCTGCTCCCCCCGCCACTTAGCCCTCAACGTTTATGCAACCAGCTCATTCCAGGGCTCGACCAGGGCTTGTGCGGCATTTCACAAGCTACAACCCACAGGTGTATCCGGGAAGTCACGGATGCCCTGTATGCCTCGGCATCCAACAACTTCACCTTTGAGCTGGACAGGACCACCAAGATTCCTGGGCTGCAGGATTCTCCACCATTGATGGGATGTCCCAGGTCTAAGGGGCATAAATGGCATGCATGTCGCCTTGCGCGCATCTTTATTAAAAAAAGGGATTCCACTCACTGAATGTTTGGATTGTGTGTGACCACCGCCTCTGTATAATGTACCTGTGTGCGGACGGCACCCAGGGAGCGTGCATGACAGCTGCATTCTGGGGAACCCGGAGATCCTCGGTGTCTTCGAGGACACCCAAGGATTATGGGTTGGTTCTTGTGGGTCAAGTGGTATCCACTGAGGCCGTGGCTGATTCCAGTGTAGAGGCCTGAGACCAACGGCAGTCCTCCTGGTCATGCTGCCTGCATTGACAGCCGCTGCACTGCCTCCCAGGCGGCAGTGCTGACATTGTTGTTGGGCCTCCCATCCTCTTGGGGAAACAGTATATTCCATCTCGCATCGATGGCATTGAGTAGCCTGGGCAGGTCGGCATCCCCAAAGCGAGGAACAGATGCTGTCATGCTAGTGTGTTGACTGGGAGTGAGTGGCGAGGAATCGTTTAAAAGCAGTTATCCCTTGTTAGCTGTGAGACGCTGAGGAGCGAGTCTGGCGAATCAGATGGCGAGACAGTCAATAATGGCGAGAGGCTCGTGGGGGCTCATTTTTGGCAGTAAGTGACGGTGAATACTGTCTGCGATCTCGCCAGTGCAGGCCGTCGAGAAACACCCCGTCGTACACGCCTAAAATGACACTTGGAAATCTTTCCGTTGAATCTCGGCACATATGTCAATAAAGAGTCTGGGAGTGATTCTCCGGAAACATTTCTAAGAGTTGTAGGAAGTGGGAATTGCCGCGAGCTTCCTGGCGCTCGGCCCAGTGAAGCTGGCAATGATATTCATCGTTAATTGGATCACTTAAGGAGGCCTCACGGGATTCTCGCCGCAAATGAAGGCTCGCCAGCTGATTCGCCAGCCGCCCTGCTAAAAAGGTTGAGCAGCACATAAGCAGCACTTGTTCAACCAACCCCAGCCAGCTCACAACAATGGCGCCCAGGAGACCGGCCCCGAGATTCGGGGAAGCAAACCTGGGGAGGCTGGTAAACGCTGTGGAGGCCAGGAGGGATATCCTATTCCCCCGAGGGTCCAGGAGGGTTAGCCATAGGGCAGCCAGTGCTGCCTGGGATGAGGTGGAGGCAGCTATGAGTTCAGGGAGTGTGACCACGATGATTGGCCTACAGTGCAGGAAGAAGGTCAGTGACCTACACCGGGCAGCACAAGTGAGTAGAGCCCCCCGAGATCTTTCTGCAATCACGGGAGCATCCACCCCCCCCCCAACGTTCCATGCGACCCAAATCCTCCCTCCATCCCCCCTCCCTTCAAACCCCTCAAGCATTCCTTTACAACCCCCTCCCATCACTTTCAACCACACGTGTGGCGAACGATGCCCTCTCTATCTCCTGAGGAACAGCTCTCCCACAATCGCCGGAAGAGGGCCCTGACTGGCGGTGGGGTGCCGGACATCAGATCATCACGACTGTCGAGGAGCGTGCCCTGGAGATGACTGGGGTGGCCGAGGTCAGGACGGTCACCAACGCGGAGGCTTGAGGTCGCCGCAGAGGTGAGGAACCACCGGGCCCCACCCAGAGGACCTATCAAATGTGAGTTGTTATTGCCTCCCTCCCACTGACCACATGTCCATTCTCCTGCAGATCCTCCAGCCGATGGCTCCGGCCCATCCCAGGTGACCCCCCTCTCCAGCCTCCCAGGAGACCAGCTTGGAGGAGAGCTCCGAGGATGCCACCATAATAGTTGCGTCACAGTTGTCATCCCCACCCTCCTCCAGCGCAGATACATACACCTCGGTGGGACATGTTAGTGGTCAGGCTTCTGGGGCACAATCTGGTGAGCTCCACACCGCTGATGATGTACATCAGGTGGAGGCAGGAACCCCCATGCGAGACAGCAGTCGGAGGTCTGCTGGATCCCAGGCCCCAGGTGGGTCCCAGACTGATGCTGAACCTGTGGAAGAGGTCATGATGAAGGCGTTGACATTCCGAGGGAGATGTCTGCGTCACTCCAGCAGAACCATGGCCGATTGGAGCAGTCCCAGAGGCTATGGGTGCAGGAGATGGCACCAGCAATGCATGGCACTGAGCCCAACACTGCTAGGGTGACAACCGCAGTGGAGAGCCTGGTGCATGACTTTGTCACCATTAGTGAAGGTATCCAAGGCGTCGCGCAGTCAGTGACAGCCATGGCTCAGGGTCTCGACAGAATGTCCGACTTGCTGGGGGATGGCACCCAGCACCAGGTCGACGTTGATGAGGTTCTGCGGGACATATCCCGCTCTCAGGTGGGCATGGCCAAGGTGCTGCAGAGCATGTCCCAGTCACTGAGGAGCATCGCCCAGGCCGTCGACACGATGGTGCAGACCATGGGGAACCTCCAGGGCTGGCAGAGCCAGATGATGCAGGGTGGGGGTTATGGGTGGTTGGTGGGGCAGACAGGCAGGGACCGGAGTTGCCGCTAGAACAGGGACACATGATCCAGGGGTTGGCCTGGTCGTGCCGCACACGGTTGCTCCCGCTTGCCCCCTCAGCGCCTCCCCCCCACCCTCCCATGTCGGCCCACCCCCATCCAAGGGTCCCCCACCTCCCACCAGGATGACAAGCCCAGTGCCCCGGGCTCTTTGCCTGTGAACAAAGATGGCTACTCACCTCCTCGGCTTCCTACAGAAGCCCTACCGCCAGGTTCACGTTTTTCAAAAGGAGTACTAATCAGCGCCAGCATGACCACTTGCTAAATGGCGGGAGGCCTTTGGATATGGGATGGCTCTCGTTAATTGTATGAAATAGGACTTAAGTGGTGATAATTGGTTTTGCCTACGGGCCGATTGCATCGCAGAACGTTTGGCGCCTGGCGCAATTCTCATTTTCTGTCTCTCCTGCTATTCACTGGACTCATTTCGATTGAGCGAGAGCATAACAAGGCCGGAGAATCGCGCCTTCTGTTTCAAAATCTTTAACCTCTGTTTTCCCCTTTCAGGTGATGGCAAACTTGGTTTTATTTTACATGAATAGATGGTCAATGTTCTTTGTCCCACCTAACTGTTCCCAAAGGCTTGCATTTATAAACCACCTTCCATGACCTCAGGATGTCCCAAAGCATGTTGCAGCCATTTTTCTCCTGCTTCTAAGGACTTTCCCCATCCATGAAGATCATTGCTCCACAATCGGGGGCTGTGCCCTCAGCTGTCAAGGCCTTAACGCCTGAAATACTCTCCCTAAACCTCTCTGCCTAACTTCCAATCTCCCATCTTTCAAAATGTTCCTCAAAAACTACCTCAAAGTCCCATTGCTTTGCTGCATCCAATGCGTTCAGCTGTTTCTTGATATCACATGGAGTGAATCGAAGTGCCTGAAGACTGGCACCTGTGATGTTGGGGACTTCAGGAGGAGGCTGAGATGAATCATCCACTTGGTACATCTGGTTGGGAGATGGTCTCAGATGCTTCAGCCTTGCCCCTTGCTACTTGCTCTTTCTGTTTTTCCCTGGAAACGTTTCTCTTTAATTATTTATCTAATTTCAATCATGTACTGTAGGTAAAATCTTAGAACACAGAATGATGCACTTAGCCCATCAAACCTAGGCTGCCTGCCAAAATAGTCCCATTCCCTATTCATTTATTTTCTTTTTCAAATATTCATCCACTTCTCTCATAAACAGTAAGATTTGTTTTTTAATTAGCCATCTATCCGAATGCCTCCTCCTTTGGCTGAGTGTCAACTTTTGTCAGATAACACCCCTGTCAGGTGCCTTGGGCATTTAACCACGTTAAAATTTTATAGAAATGCAAGTGGCTGCTGTTGCTGGATTTGCAATCATTCATTGCACAAAATGTATTTGCAGAGCTACGATGAGAAGGAAGTAAGTTCTGAGATGTTCTTTTTTCATTACCATATGAAAAGGAAGAACTTGCATTTATGTCGCACCTTTCATGACCTCAGAACATCTCAACGCTCTTTAAAGGCAATCCCTTTGAAAAGTAATCACTGTTCTAATGTAGGACACATGGCAGCCAGTTCATAGAATCACAGAATTTACAGTGCAGAAGGAGGCCATTCGGCCCACCGAGTCTGCACCAGCCCTTGCAAACAGCACCCTACTTAAACCCACGCCTCCACCCTGTCGCGTTATGTACTCTGGGGTAACACAGGCTGAAACTGGATGCAGCTTTAACCAAAATATACTCCAGACCTTGAAGTTAGTTCAATCTGATTTATTGAACCAGTAGCACAGTTCGCACAGTTCTTTATGAGTTCGACTCTCTGCTAACTTAAGTGTGGCTACTCTGTCTGACTGAATCAGACTAGCTCTTAGCCACGTGCTGGAGGTGTGATACTGTACATACACCCTGACTCACTCTGTAGATGTTCATCAGTGGAAAGAGGCGGAGTGTGAGTGCCTCGTGCCTTTTATAGTGAGATACCACCCCTGAGCGTCCTGCCTGCTCATTGGTCATGTCCTGTTCTCGGTGTTCATTAGCTGCATCTGTGCCTGTCTGTATATCATTATCTGGATGTCTGCATATCATGACACACCCTATCCCTGTGATTCCACCTAACCTTTGGACGCTTCGGGGCAATTTAGTATGGCAATCCACCTAACCTGCACATCTTTGGACTATGGGAGGAAACCGTAGCATCCGGAGGAAACCCACGCAAACACAGGGAGAACGTGCAGACTCCACACAGCCAGTGACCCAAGCCAGGAATTGAACCTGGGACCCTAGCGCTGTGAAGCAACTGTGCTAACCACTGCGCTACCATGCTGCTCATTAAGTAAACAAAAAGTGCAAACTCCACACGGACAGTCACCCGAGGCCGGATTTGAACCCGGGTCCCTGGCACTGTGAGGCAGCAGTGCTAACTACTGTACCACTGTGCCTATGTTTGTGCGCAGCAAGCTCCCCCAAACAACAGCGTGATGTTGATAAGAAAATCTGTTTCTATTGAGGTTGAGTGATAAACAGTGGATGGGGAAACTCCCCCCCCCCCCGCTCTTTTTTATATTCGTCCAACAGGGCACAAGGGGATCTCAGTTTAACATCCCACCCGTGTCCAACCTGTCATGTCGGGCAACGCATCACTTCCTCAGGGCTGCACTGGGAGTGTAAGCCTAGATGTTGTGCTCAAGTCCCTGATTCAAGCATTCATTGGAAACAGGAAAGATATAAATAATATTTATTTGAAAGTCTGGAAAGAACCCAAATCCCCTAAAATACACAAGATAGAAGGTGCACTGTCACAAGACTAGTTTCTCAGCCTTGCTTGTTTACACATACCATGCCCTCACATCCTCATCGAAAGCTATGGATGACTGAAAGCTGCTTCTCCTTAACCATTTTACAGCTGATCCCCTACAAAGCATTATTTCTTTGTAAGTGTCCTGATGATACCTCCTTCCTCTTGCCTTGAGGACAGAGGCTCAATAATAGCACCTGCGACACAACATTCAGAATGTAGATGCTGGTCCAATGACAGCTGGTTGTGAAGTAACAAAACCGACATGTGTTGCTGAGGAACTTTTAAACAAAGTCCAGATTTGTGTAAGTGTTTCAGTCCTCTGAGCAAATCAAAGCATCCTACAACATGGAAGGTGGCTATTTGGCCCATTGTGTATGTGCCAGCTGTTTAAAAGAGCTATCCAATAATCCCACACATCTCCCTGCTCTTTCCCCACAGCCCTGAATTTGTTTTTTCCCCCTCAAGTATTTATCTCATTCTCTTTTAAAAGTTACACCGCCCTTTCAGGCAGGGCATACCAGATCACTGCATTATCTGCCGGTGCAGACTCAAGGGGCTGAAGGGCCTTTTCTGCATTGTATTTTTCTGTGATTCTGAACACGTTTCCTCATTTCATCCCTAGTTATTTTGTCAATGATCTTAAAACCAGGCCCTCCGGTTACCAATCCTCTTACTGGTGTAAACAGTTTCGCCCAATTTATTCTATCAAAACTTTTCTGTTCCTGAACATTACAATTCAATAGATCAGACTTGGAGCACTGCGCACAGTTCTGATCTCCATGTACCTTGATTAGACCACACTTGGAGCACTGTGCACAGTTCTGATCTCCATGTACCTTGGTTAGATCGCACTTGGAATACTGTGCACAGTTCTGATCTCCATGTACCTTGGTTAGACCACACTTGGAGCACTGTTCACAGTTCTGATCTCCTTGTACCTTGGTTAGATCACACTTGGAATACTGCGCACAGTTCTGATCTCCATGTACCTTGGTTAGACCACACTTGGAGCACTGTGCACAGTTCTGATCTCCATGTACCTTGGTTAGATCACACTTGGAGCACTGTGCACAGTTCTGATCTCCATGTACCTTGGTTAGATCACACTTGGAGCACTGTGCACAGTTCTGAGCTCCATGTACCTTGGTTAGATCACACTTGGATCACTGTGCACAGTTCTGATCTCCATGAACCTTGGTTAGATCACACTTGGAATACTGCGCACAGTTCTGATCTTCATGTACCTTGGTTAGATCACACTTGGAGCACTGTGCACAGTTCTGATCTCCATGTACCTTGGTTAGATCACACTTGGAGCACTGTGCACAGTTCTGATCTCCATGTACCTTGGTTAGATCACACTTGGAGCACTGTGCATAGTTCTGAGCTCCATGTACCTTGGTTAGATCACACTTGGATCACTGTGCACAGTTCTGATCTCCATGAACCTTGGTCAGATCACACTTGGAATACTGCGCACAGTTCTGATCTCCATGATCCTTGGTTAGACCACACTTGGAATACCGTGCACAGTTCTGATCTCCGTGAACCTTCGTTAGATCACACTTGGAGCACTGTGCACAGTTCTGATCTCCATGTACCTTGGTTAGATCACACTTGGAGCACTGTGCACAGTTCTGAGCTCCATGTACCTTGGTTAGATCACACTTGGATCACTGTGCACAGTTCTGATCTCCATGAACCTTGGTTAGATCACACTTGGAATACTGCGCACAGTTCTGATCTCCATGATCCTTGGTTAGACCACACTTGGAATACCGTGCACAGTTCTGATCTCCGTGAACCTTCATTAGATCACACTTGGAGCACTGTGCACAGTTCTGATCTCCATGTACCTTGGTTAGAGCACACTTGGAGCACTGTGCACAGTCATGATCTCCATGAACCTTCGTCAGATCACACTTGGAGCACTATGCACAGTTCTGATCTCCATGAACCTTGGTTAGACCACACTGAGAGCACTGTGCACAGTTCTGATCTCCATGTACCTTGGTTAGACCACACTTGGAATACTGCGCACAGTTTTGATCTCCATGAACCTTGGTCAGACCACACTTGGAATACTGTGCACAGTTCTGATCTCCATGAACCATGGTTAGATCACACTTGGAATACTGTGCACAGTTCTGATCTCCATGAACCTTGGTTAGATCACACTTGGAGCACTGTGCACAGTCATGATCTCCATGAACCTTCGTCAGATCACACTTGGAATACTACACACAGTTCTCCATGAATCTTGGTTAGATCACACTTGGAGCACTGTGCACAGTTCTGATCACCATGTACCTTGGTTAGATTGCACTTGGAATACTGCGCACAGTTCTGATCTCCATGTACCTTGGTTAGATCACACTTGGAGCACTGTGCACAGTTCTGATCACCATGTACCTTGGTTAGATCACACTTGGAGCACTGTGCACAGTTCTGATCTCCATGTACCTTGGTTAGATCACACTTGGAGCACTGTGCACAGTTCTGATCTCCATGTACCTTGGTCAGATCACACTTGGAACACTGCTCACAGTTCTGATTTCCATGAACCTTGGTTAGGTCGCACTTGGAGCACTGTGCACAGTTCTGATCTCCATGTACCTTGGTTAGATCATACTTGGAGCACTGCTCACAGTTCTGATTTCCATGAACCTTGGTTAGGTCGCACTTGGAGCACTGTGCACAGTTCTGATCACCATGTACCTTGGTTAGACCACACTTGGAATACTGTGCACAGTTCTGATCTCCATGTACCTTGGTTAGATCATACTTGGAGCACTGCTCACAGTTCTGATTTCCATGAACCTGGGTTAGGTCGCACTTGGAGCACTGTGCACAGTTCTGATCACCATGTACCTTGGTTAGATCATACTTGGAGCACTGCTCACAGTTCTGATTTCCATGAACCTTGGTTAGGTCGCACTTGGAGCACTGTGCACAATTCCGATCTCCATGTACCTTGGTTAGATTGCACTTGGAATTCTATGCACAGTTCTGATCTCCATGAACCTTCGTTACACCACACTTGGAGCACTGTGCACAGTCATGATCTCCATGAACCTTCGTCAGATCACACTTGGAAAACTGTGCACAGTTCTCTATGAACCTTGGTTAGATCACACTTGGAGCTTTGTGCTCAGTTCTGATCTCTATGTACATTGGTTAGATTACACTTGGAATACTGTGCACAGTTCTGATCTCCATGAACCTCGGTCAGATCACACTTGGAAAATTGCGCACTGTTCTGATCTCCATGAACTTTGGTTAGATCGCACTTGGAATACTGAGCACAGTTCTGATCTCCATGTACCTTGGTAAGATCGCACTTGGAATACTGCGCACAGTTCTGATCTCCATGTACCTTGGTTAGATCACACTTGGAGCACTGTGCACAGTTCTGATCTCCATGTACCTTGGTTAGGTCGCACTTGGAGCACTGTGCACAGTTCTGATCACCATGTACCTTGGTTAGACCACACTTGGAATACTGTGCACAGTTCTGATCTCCATGTACCTTGGTTAGATCATACTTGGAGCACTGCTCACAGTTCTGATTTCCATGAACCTGGGTTAGGTCGCACTTGGAGCACTGTGCACAGTTCTGATCACCATGTACCTTGGTTAGATCATACTTGGAGCACTGCTCACAGTTCTGATTTCCATGAACCTTGGTTAGGTCGCACTTGGAGCACTGTGCACAGTTCTGATCTCCGTGAACCTTCGTTAGATCACACTTGGAGCACTGTGCACAGTTCTGATCTCCATGTACCTTGGTTAGATCACACTTGGAGCACTGTGCACAGTTCTGAGCTCCATGTACCTTGGTTAGATCACACTTGGATCACTGTGCACAGTTCTGATCTCCATGAACCTTGGTTAGATCACACTTGGAATACTGCGCACAGTTCTGATCTCCATGATCCTTGGTTAGACCACACTTGGAATACCGTGCACAGTTCTGATCTCCGTGAACCTTCATTAGATCACACTTGGAGCACTGTGCACAGTTCTGATCTCCATGTACCTTGGTTAGAGCACACTTGGAGCACTGTGCACAGTCATGATCTCCATGAACCTTCGTCAGATCACACTTGGAGCACTATGCACAGTTCTGATCTCCATGAACCTTGGTTAGACCACACTGAGAGCACTGTGCACAGTTCTGATCTCCATGTACCTTGGTTAGACCACACTTGGAATACTGCGCACAGTTTTGATCTCCATGAACCTTGGTCAGACCACACTTGGAATACTGTGCACAGTTCTGATCTCCATGAACCATGGTTAGATCACACTTGGAATACTGTGCACAGTTCTGATCTCCATGAACCTTGGTTAGATCACACTTGGAGCACTGTGCACAGTCATGATCTCCATGAACCTTCGTCAGATCACACTTGGAATACTACACACAGTTCTCCATGAATCTTGGTTAGATCACACTTGGAGCACTGTGCACAGTTCTGATCACCATGTACCTTGGTTAGATTGCACTTGGAATACTGCGCACAGTTCTGATCTCCATGTACCTTGGTTAGATCACACTTGGAGCACTGTGCACAGTTTTGATCTCCATGTACCTTAGTTGGATCACACTTGGAGCACTGTGCACAGTTCTGTTCTCCATGTACCTTGGTTAGATCACACTTGGAGCACTGTGCACAGTTCTGATCTCCATGTACCTTGGTTAGATTGCACTTGGAGCACTGTGCACAGTTCTGATCTCCATGTACCTTGGTCAGACCACACTTGGAGCACTGTGCACAGTTCTGATCTCCATGTACCTTGGTTAGATCACACTTGGAATACTGCGCACAGTTCTGATCTCCATGTACCTTGGTTAGATCACACTTGGAGCACTGCTCACAGTTCTGATCTCCATGTACCTTGGTTAGATCACACTTGGAGCACTGTGCACAGTTCTGTTCTCCATGAATCTTGATTGGATCACACTTGGAGCACTGTGTATGTTCTGATCTCTTGTGCTTATTGGTGACTCTTTTTCTCCTTGGTGATGGCATCACTCTAGCTAGGACTGGCGTAATATTTTTAATGTAAATGGGCGTAGAGCTCTAGTGTGGTTAGTGAGGTACAAGATCGGCTGCGGTATAGGTTTTGGGGTGTGCTAGAGGTCTTGCGGGTACTGATCCCGTGTGTTAGAATGTGCTATGCTAGGCCAGGTCAGGTGCTGTGGTTGGTATCTTGTTGCCCTCTGGAGCTTGGGATGTCCCTTCTCCAAGGCATTTACTGGGGACATCGTAAGAGGCTGGGTTCTGCTTCTGTGCACAGGGTTCTGGGGTTGAGCCAAGTCCTGTACTTTGGTTGATATCCTGTTACCCCCTCATGGTCAGGATGCTTTCTTGTTTGAATGAGCAGCTTGTTCTATTCCCCATCAATTGGGTGATGGCCATGAGCTGGGGGATTACAGGCCCAGGGTAGGATCCTGATCCTTTGTTATCCTGTGATCCACTCTCGGTAGTTCTAGTTCTCCTTTGTGTTTTCTTGGGAGGTGTTGATGGCTCCGATCATAATGCGAACATGTTGCTGCTGATCCTCTCTGTATAAATAATGGAATGATGTTGGTTCTGTACTGGGCCTGAGACTGGGGTTACGTTATGTTGTGTGATATATATGTAACACCCTTTTGGAGCTGGGAGTCTCGCCTATTCTCATTGTATGCTTCTTCTTCTTTCGGGGTGGGTATAAATAATCCGTGATTGGTTCCTGTGTGGGTGCAAATGAGTCTGGTATCTGAGGAGAGGATGTTACGGTGTGTCACTGGTATCTCCGGCGCTGCTGGAGTGAAGGGAGATATGTATTAGTGCCCACCCGAACATGGCGCGAAATATTTATCCTGAACTCTCGAGGCAATTGTGAGCATTCGCTGTGTGGGAAGGTGCGCACCATTTTGCCATGTTTTCATGGCCTTATCCTGTTTCTCCCTTGTTCTCTAGTTGGGTTTATAGATTGTGTCTAATGATTGTTACACTGCTGTTCTCCTGTCCCCCTCTGTACCCATGTATGTTGAGCCTTTTATTTTGCTTGCTGTTCTGTATCATTCTTGAAGTTTTGTTGTGTTGTTATATGAGGTTCAAGAGGGTGGATGTGATTGAACTATTTCCTGTTGGGTGACTCCAGAACATAAGGGTATAAATATAAGAGAGTCACGTATAGGTGGTGGGAAGAGGTAAGCACGGTAGCATTGTGGATAGCACAAATGCTTCACAGCTCCAGGGTCCCAGGTTCGATTCCGGCTTGGGTCACTGTCTGTGCGGAGTCTGCACATCCTCCCCGTGTGTGCGTGGGTTTCCTCCGGGTGCTCCGGTTTCCTCCCACAGTCCAAAGATGTGCGGGTTAGGTGGATTGGCCATGCTAAATTGCCCAAAGTGTCCAAAATTGCCCTTAGTGTTGGGTGGGGTTACTGGGTTGTGGGGATAGGGTGGACCTTGGGTGGGGTGCTCTTTCCAAGAGCCGGTGCAGACTCGATGGGCCGAATGGCCTCCTTCTGCACTGTAAATTCTATGATTCCATGATTCTAAGTGGACTGGAGGAGGTTCGTCTGGAGTGCAAACATGGGCACAGAGCAGAATGGCCTGTTTTTGCAGTGTACATTTTATGAAGGAGGATGTAACTTCAGGTAAAATTTCAGTACCAGAGCGGGAGCAGTTCCGAGGAAATTCTTAGAACTTCTGAAGGATGTTAAAACCTTGGGTCAGTGAGACTACATCAGTCTTGTACTGGGTTTCAATTCACACATTGTCAGCCACGTGTTTACCTCAAACAAGGACCAGCAGATTATTTTGCACATTGTTGCATTAAGTAGGTGTGAAGATTTCCAAGCTTTGTCAGATACTTTCCTTCAAATGCTGCACTCGCTCTCTCTCCGCACGACACAGAGAAAAGATATAGTTGAAAAACACCTCTGCAAAGTCAATTAGATCTGCAGACCTGTTTCTATGTGACTTTCAGTTACGAGGTACAGGAAGGTACAGAATGTACAGGATTAATCTGGGTTATTTACTGCTTGGAAACATTAGAGAATGTTTTAAAAGGCTAAAAGGGTTTCTGCAAAGGCAGTGATCAGCCTCCCACAGCTTTCAAGCACTGATTATAATCAGAGCTTCGTAATTGAAAAGAAATTTAGCGGTAAGTGGCAGAAACTATGTGCATTTAGCTTGGCGCAGCTCAAATCAAACTGACTGTTTTATATCCAAGTGAAATGTTTGTACAATTGATGTTGCTCTTCACAATATAGCGGGTAAAGGCAAGAGGCAAGTCTAGAGGCTTTTAAAGGTGCTTATATTAACTGAAGTTCACTAAAAGGTGCCAATTACCAGGGCAGTTTTTTTCTATGAACTTCTGCATTAAAAGGAAAATAACACCCCAGGTTTTCACTATAACAGAGGGACTTTCCATTCTGGCGAAAATGGCAGATGAGTTCGTAAATACTAAATCCTGTCCCAGAACATGGAAGTTCCTATTTTTGTGCGAGCAGGACTGGAGCCTGTCAGCGTTCGCACATGCGGTTTACGGAGGCAGCAAGTCACTTAAATCACCGGTTGCATCCACTGAAGTGAGAATTTGGTAGGCCAGAAATGTGGAACCCAGAGTGTGCAGTTTAGACCAGGCAAAAACAGGTTTGAGCTTAGTGGATTAGTTTGGTTAGCTAGCCCTTTGGTGAGGTAGGGTACACCTTTGAATATGGTCCCGGGACACTTTTGGGAGCAGTAAGGCACACTTCACATTTTGGGATAGGTAACGCATCCTTTGGGAGAAGTAAGGTACCCGTTGGAATTGTTCAACATAGAAACATAGAAAATAGAAGCAGGAGGGGGCCATTCGGCCCCTCGAGCCTGCTCCACCATTCATTATGATCATGGCTGACCATCAAGTTCAATACCCTGATCCTGCCTTCCCATCATATCCCTTGATCTTCTTAGCCCCAAGAGCTATATCTAATTCCTTCTTGAAATTACACAATGTTTTGGCCTCAACTACTTTCTGTGGGAGTGAATTCCACAGATTCGCCACTCTCTGGGTGAAGAAATTTCTCCTCACCTCAGTCCTAAAACGTCTACCCCTTATCCTCAAACAATGACCCCTAGTTCTGGAGTCCCCCACCATATGGAACATTCTTTCTGAACCTACCCTGTCTAATCCTATTAGAATTTTGCAAGTTTCTATGAGATCCCCTCTCACTTTTCTAAAGTCCAATGAATATAATCCTAACCGAATTAGTCTCTCCTCATATGACAGTCCTGCCATCCCAGGAATCAGCCTGGTAAACCTTCGCTGCACTCCCTCCATAGCAAGAACATCCTTCCTCAGATAAGGAATTCAGAACTGCGCACAATAATTCAGATGTGGCCTCACCAATACCCTATACAATTGCAGTAAAATGTAAACATGATTGTGTGTAAAGGCTGCACAGACTCACTGGAACTGCCAACGCTGTCAACAAACTGTCAAAGGTGAGTTGGCATGGAGGCAGTAAGGGCAAAAGGTGGTGGATGGGCAGATTGGGTTGGCACTAACTTGGCATAGGGCTATAAAGAATCATGGGGATGTGAAGGGCATCGGGGTAATGAGGGGCCATGGGGATGAATAGAGGGACATGGGTTGGCATGGGGGTTGAGGGGTCAGACATGAGTTAGTATAGGAGTATGAGGGACTATGAGGTGTGGGTGGTGGACAGAGAATTGCATGGATGGGGCATAGAGAGTGTGTGGGTGGGGTGGGGGGGGGGGTGGGGCGAGGTCTGGAGGGCTATTTTTGTTTCAACTTTTTGAAAGTTCAACTCAACAAAGTGCCGGAGCGCTGAGGTAGGCCTTCCGCCCAGTCCTCCTCCGCACCTGCACCCTCTGGCCTTGGCATTCGTTTGGGGGGTTGGGGGGGGGGGTGCGATTTCTCATCCAGCCCGTTTCTCTCCCTCCGAATGAAAATCAGAACTGTAGGCAGCCATTTTTAAAAGTTGATTTTGCAGAGTCAGAATTTTTCTGTCTCTACCCTGTCGATCCAGGTGCGATAATCTGGGCCTACATCTTGATTTTATGGCTTACAAGTTAGTTCATGACGTAATGCAGTGATACTGCACAGAAGGAGGCCATTTGGATCCATTGCACCTTTGGAAGAACTATCCAGTTCGTCCCTCACCTCCTGCCCTGCCCTGCCCCTTGGCCCTGTAAACATAACCTTCCCTTCAACTCCTTATTCTGTTGCCACACAGCCGCATGCAATCCTGAATTGGTTTTAGTTCCACTATACTACCTATCAACAGGGCTCTGCTCGCACATATCTTCCTCCAGTAGCTGGAGTTTGTCATGGATTGTAAGCACTCGATACCTCATTGATCTTGGAGCATTATAGGACTAGAAGAGCTCAGAGAGATAGGAAGGGATAAGACCCAGGAGTATTTAAGCAGAATTGTGGAAATTCTAAAATGGATCAGTTTTGTTATTGTAGTGGTCATGGTACTGAACTAGATCCCCAGAGGTTATATGAATATAAACCCAATAAGTTGACAAAAATGTAATTGCATTTCTACAGCGCTATTCACAACCTGAGGATGTTCCAAAGTACTTCGCGGCCAACGAAAACTTTTGAAATGTAGTCACTGTTGTAGCAGATAACAAGTTCCCACAAACAGTAATCTGACAAATGACCAAATACAGTCTGATGTTATTTAGTGATGTTAGCTAATGGTTAATATTGGCAGGAGAAATCCCCTCTACTTTTTCGAAATAGTGGCCATGGAACCGTTTATGCCCAGTGGAGTGGATAGACAAGCGCCTTGTTTAAATGTTTCATTCGAAAAACAGTGGGGGCGATTCTCCGATATTGAGGTCAAGTGTTCGCGCCATCGTGAATGCCGTCGTGTTTCACGGCGGCGCAAACAGGGCCCGGACACAACCTATTCTGGCCCCCACAGGGGGCCAGCACAGCGTTGGAGCGGTTCATGCCACTCCAGCGGCGCCGCGCCAACCTGCGCATGCGCAGTTGGGGCAGCCCAATCCTGCTCATGCGTGAGGAATGTCTTACGCACGCCGGCCCCTCACCAACATGGAGCCGGTATTCTGGGGCCGCGCGCGGAAGGAGGTAGGCCCGGGGGGGGGGGGAGGGGAGAGTCCGGCCCGCCGATCGGTGGGCCCCGATCGCGGGTCAGACCCCATCGGAGGCCACCCCGGTGAAGGAGCCCCCCTCCCACCCCCTCCACAGGCCGCCCCCCCCAGCGTTCCCGCAGAGTTCCCGCCGGCAGCGACCAGGGGTGGACGGCGCCGGCGGGAACCTTTTGTGTCGTAGCGGCCGCCCGGCCCATCCGGCCGGAGAATTGCCGCTCGCCGGTTCTCCGAGAGACCCGGTGCAAATCACGCGCCGCTGGTTTCCAGGGGGTGGGAGAATCGCATGCGGGGGTCAGGGCGGCGTGGCACGGTTCGCGCGGCGCCCCGGCGATTCTTCCACCCGCCGTGTGGGGGGGGGGAGAATAGCGCCCAGTACCTCTGACAATGGGACATTCCTTCAGCACTGCACTGTGAGTGTCAGCCTGGATTCTGCCCAGATTTAGATTTGTTTGTGTATTGTTGGGGGAAAATTTCCATGGGTGGGGATGTTGAGGGTGAGATACTGGTTAGTCTATGAGGGCAGGTATTATATAGACTAAACTTCATCAGAAAAAGAACTTTGCAATCTACCAAGCCGAGACATCACTGACTCGGGGCACACCTGCAAAGTCCTAGTTGGCAAAGATATTCAACGACCCAGAGCTAAACGCACAATATAAACTCAAGCAAATTTAATTCCCCTGAAAGCTGATTGGGTGAAATAAATGGATTTCAGTAATGTCACTTTGACCTTCTTCTAATTTTAGTGCAATTCTTTCATTGAACCACCAATGAAGGCAAAAGACACTACGCTATTTGTCTCATTCTTCAGTCATCTGGCAGCAAGGAGAAATCCCCTCTACTTTAGTTCACTGATGACTGTATAACATGGAGCAACACCAATATCTACAACTTGCATTAACCAGGTAAAATGGCCCAGGAGAGTAATCAGACAGTACTTTTTATTTGTGAAATATTTTTATTGGTATTTTCAATATTATATACATTACTGTTCCTTTGTTTACTGTACAGTACACAGGTTTTTACCTATTTACAGTTTTCCACAGTCTGGATCGGCATGTAATCCCCCTAACCCCCTGCTTCCCTATCCCCCCACCTGACTAGGCCCCTCCCCCGATGCCCTCGCTACTTGTTCTCGGGGGGTGTTGCCCCTCCTCCTCGGTTCCCCCCCTCATCCCCCATTTTTCCCCCTGCCAATTTTGGCCATGCCCATCTTGTTGGATGGGGGGGGGGTTACCCCCTCCCCCTCACTTTGTGTTGTTTCTTTTGTCCCTCTCAGACTCCCTCTTCTCTCTCTCTCTCCCCCCCCCCTCCTGGGTTGTGCAGCCCTGACGTTCCTCTTTGTTTTTTTTAACTTTTCAGTTTCCCTCTCTGCTAGTTGTTGCTGGCCTCGAACAGGTTTTGGAACAGGCTGACAAATTGTCCCCATGCTGTAAGAAAGCCTTCTTCTGACTTGGTGTATTTGATCTTCTCCAAGTGGAGAAATTCCGATAGGTCTGCCAGCCAGTCTGCAGCTGTGGGTGGTGCTGCTGATCGCCAGCCGAGCAGGATTCTTCGGCGAACGATTAGGAACGTGAGAGCTAGAGTGTCGCCCTCTTCCCCATGTGTAGCTCTGGCTGCTCTGGTATCCCGAAGATTGACACATTTGGGCGTGGCTTCACCCTCACCCCCACAGCCTTGGACATTGCCTCGTAAAAGGCTGTCCAGAACCCAACAAGTTTGGGACAAGCCCAGAACATGTGGGTGTGGTTGGCCGGGCCTCTCTGGCACTGTTCACATTAGTTCTGCACCTCCGGGAAGAACCTGTTCATTTGGGTTCTGGTCAGCTGTGCTCTGGGCACCACTTTGAACTGCATGAGGCTGAGCCTTGTGCAGGAGAAGGTGGAGTTGGCCCTGCTCAGTGCTCCGCTCCAGAATCCCTAACCCACTTCTGTCCCCAGTTCGTCCTCCCATTTCCGTCTGGTCTCGTCTAATGGTGCACGGGCCCTGTCCAGTAGCTGTCCATATATTTCCCACAGAATTCCCGTTCCTTACTATCCGTGTTCATCAGGTCCTCTAATAGTGTGGTCTCCGGGGCTCTGGGGCATCCTACTTTTCTTTGCGAAGGAAGTGTTTTATTTGTAGGTGTCCCATTTCCTGCCCTGTTAGGTAGTCCCCATTCCTCCGTTAGTTCGTTTAGCATCGCTAGTCTGTTTCCTATGTAGAAGTCCTTAAATGTCAGCGTTCCCCAGTCCTGTCTCCATTTTTTTAAAGTGGTGTTAAGCATGGCTGATGGGAACCTGTAGTTTCCAAAGAACTTGGTTAGAGAAGTCAGTTTTAAGCAGTGTTGTAAAGGAGGGGGGGCAGATAAGTTTAGAGCTTAGGGCTCAGGAAACTGTAGGCATGGCTGCCAATGGTAGAACGATTGAAATTGAATTAGAGGAACTCAGTGACCTCTGAGGGCTGTAGAGCTGGAGGTGATTCCAGAGATAGGAACGGTGTAAGGCCATGAAGGAATCTGACCAGAAGGATGCAAATTTTAGAATGGAGGCATTCAGCAGTCTAAAGCCAATGTAGATCAGCTAGCACAGGGATTGTTATATCAGTACAGTATTCTAATTGTTGAGCCATAAGGATCTACTTTTTGTACACCTGATGTCCTCCACCTTCAGTCTGGGCAAATCGCGTATAAAATGCCTTTACTACATTCTCAAATTTTTTTCTCTGGCCCTATTAGAGTGGGTATGTCTAGGGCCCAATTTACGCTCGGATAGGGGGTCAAGCAAGGCTGTGTCATTGCACCAATGCTCTTTTTGATCTTCCTTGCTGCAATGTTTCATCTCACCCTCCGCAAACTCCCAGCTGGAGTGGAGCTAAACTTCTGAACAAATGGGAATGTTTTCAAACTCCTCCACCTGCAGGCCAGATCCACGGTCATCCCATCCTTTGTCATTGAATTACAGTATGCAGATGATGCTTCAGACCATCATCAATGCCTTCATCGAGGCGTATGAGAGAATGGGACTTACACTAAACAGCCTCCTTAAAAAAGTGCAACATCTCCACCAAGACCTGGGAATCCCTGGCTCAAGACCGCATGAAGTTGAGGAAAAGCATTGGGGAAGGAGCTGAACACCTCGGATTTCATTGCCGAGAGCAAGATGAAGCCAAGTGTGAACAATGAAAGGAGAGCACGGCAACCTGGGCACCCTAGCTACCCGCTCCTCCAACCACCGTCTGTCCCACCTGTGACAGAGACTGTAGGTCACACATTGGACTCCTCAGTCATCCAGTAACTCATTTTTTGTGTGGCTGCAAGTAATCCTCAACTCCGAGGGACTGCCTAAGAAGAAGATGCCATAGGATCCTTGATATCAGCCTGAGAGGGAAGATGGGGCCTTGGATTGGTATTCCATCCAGAAGCTAGCACCACTCTTGAGTACTGCATTGGAGTGTCAACCTATCGATTATGGTACTTAAATCCTGGATAAGGACTTGAACAGAGTCGAGAGTGCTAGCATCTGAGTCATGGTTGGTACAGCATGAGGTAATACAAACAGAAAATGCTGGATTAACTCAGCAGGTCAGCATCCATGGGGCGAAAAACACAGTTAACATTTCAAGTCCGTATGATAGGGCCTGTACGGAAAGGATCTGTAGAAAGGTCATATGGATTTGAAACATTTACTGTGTTTCTCTCTCTACAGATGCTGCTAAACCTGTCTGAGTTTATCCAGCATTTTCTGTTTTTATTTCAGATTTCCAGCATCCATAGTATTTTGCTTTGAAATGAGGCATGATCGTCTTGGGACTGAACCTTCAGGAGGATTCAGTCCTGCACAAGGCACTGAGAACTCCCAAGCATGAGTCAGCCCCACCTTATCAAAAGACTCACAGGCAGAGAGCACTAGCTATGTCTCAATGGGCAATGCTCTTACTTCTCAGTCAGAAAGTGGTGGATTCAAGTCTCACTCCAGAGATTTGAGCTGACACTACTAGGCAGCACTGCACTGTTAGAGGCTGTGGTTGTTAAATCAAGGCCCGCCAGCCCTCCTAAGTAGGTTGTTGAAGAGCAAGGGAGTTCTCCCTGGTGTCCTAGCCATTACTTCTATTTCATAAGAAAATGATCTGGTACTTTATTTTGCTGTAGTTTATGGGAGCTTGCTGTACGCAGATGGGCTGCCATGCTTCCCTCCATTACAACAGTAATTAAATTTCAGGAACATTTAATTTAGTACTTTAGGATGTCTCGAGATGGTGAAAGAGGATGGAGAAATACATTTTTGTTTTGACCAGCAAGGACGTTGATGCAGGCAGACTTGCAATCAAGGAGCAACCTAAAGACTCAGAGTTCTCTGTGGAAGTAAAAACAATAAATCAGAGGGTCGGTGCAGACTCGATGGGCCGAATGGCCTCCTTCTGCACTGTAGGAGTTCTATGGCTCTGTGAATTATTGTGCGAAGCGCCCTGGATTTGGAGCTCAGTAGGAACATTTCAATGCAGCAGAAAAAAATCTCATAATTTAGGATGCTTCTTCTTAAATACAGTTTATCATGCCAGACAATGATAATTGGAGAAACATGCACATTGGTGAGAGTATCAATAATTTAACTCACTGGATAGAGAATCAAGCCGAACGCTGGAATTGTTGGGTTGGAAAATCAGCATTGTACTTGGCTACGTGGGTTTCCAGCTTTGTGAGTTAGATTAATACTAGCCCCATTCTTTCACATATGTGGCATTCTTGGGTTAGAATCGTAAAGTGGTTACAGCATAAGGTCCATTCGCTCCATTAAGCCAGTGCATGCCCATTGTGATAGCACTTTAGCTAGTCCCACCTCCCTGAGGGACTTTCACCGTAGTCCTGCAAATCCTTTTCTCTTCAGGTGCTTATCAAATTTCCTTTCGAAAGTCATGGTTGAATCTTCCTCCACTGTATTCTCAGGTAGTCCCAGATCCTAATCACACGCTGCTTAAAAGGATTTTCCTCATATCGCCTCTGGTTATTTTACCAGTCATCTTAAGACCATAAGACCAAAAGACATAGGAGCGGAAGTAAGGCCAATCGGCCCATCGAGTCCACTCCACCATTCAATCATGGCTGATTTCAACTCCATTTACCCGCTCTCTCTCCATAGCCCTTAATTCCTCGAGAAATCAAGAATTTATCAACTTCTGTCTTAAAGACACTCAATGTCCCGGCCTCCACCGCCCTCTGTGGCAATGAATTCCACAGACCCACCACTCTCTGGCTGAAGAAATTTCTCCTCATCTCTGTTCTAAAGTGACTCCCTTTTATTCTAAGGCTGTGCCCCCGGGTCCTAGTCTCCCCTGCTAATGGAAACAACTTCCCTACGTCTACCCTATCTAAGCCATTCATTATCTTGTAAGTTTCTATTAGATCTCCCCTCAACCTCCTAAACTCCAATGAATATAATCCCAGGATCCTCAGACGTTCATCGTATGTTAGGCCTACCATTCCTGGGATCATCCGTGTGAATCTCCGCTGGACCCGCTCCAGTGCCAGTATGTCCTTCCTGAGGTGTGGGGCCCAAAATTGCTCACAGTATTCTAAATGGGGCCTAACTAATGCTTTATAAAGCTTCAGAAGTACATCCCTGCTTTTATATTCCAAGCCTCTTGAGATAAATGACAACATGCATTTGCTTTCTTAATTACGGACTCAACCTGCAAGTTTACCTTTAGAGAATCCTGGACTAGGACTCCCAAGTCCCTTTGCACTTCAGCATTATGAATTTTGTCACCGTTTAGAAAATAGTCCATGCCTCTATTCTTTTTTCCAAAGTGCAAGACCTCGCACTTGCCCACGTTGAATTTCATCAGCCATTTCTTGGAACACTCTCCTAAACTGTCTAAATCTTTCTGGCCTCCCCACCTCCTCCATACTACCTGCCCCTCCACCTATCTTTGTATCATCAGCAAACTTAGCCAGAATGCCCCCAGTCCCGTCATCTAGATCGTTAATATATAAAGAGAACAGCTGTGGCCCCAACACTGAACCCTGCAGGACACCACTCGTCACCGATTGCCATTCTGAAAAAGAACCTTTTATCCCAACTCTCTGCCTTCTGCCTGACAGCCAATCGTCAATCTATGTTAGTACCTTGCCTTGAACACCATGGGCCCTTATTTTACTCAGCAGTCTCCCGTGAGGTACCTTATCAAAGGCCTTTTGGAAGTCAAGATAGATAACATCCATTGGCTCTCCTTGGTCTAACCTATTTGTTATCTCTTCAAAGAACTCTAAGGTTTGTCAGGCATGACCTCCCCTTACTAAATCCATGCTGACTTGTCCTAATCCGACCCTGCACTTCCAAGAATTTAGAAATCTCATCCTTAACAATGGATTCTAGAATCTTGCCAACAACCGAGGTTAGGCTAATTGGCCTATAATTTTCCATATTTTTCCTTGTTCCCTTCTTGAACAGGGGGTTACAATAGCGATTTTCTAATCCTCTGGGACTTTCCCTGACTCCAGTGACTTTTGAAAGATCATAACTAACGCCTCCACTATTTCTTCAGCTATCTCCTTTAGAACTCTAGGATGTAGCCCATCTGGGCCCGGAGATTTATCAATTTTTAGACCTCTTCGTTTCTCTAGCACTTTCTACTTTGTGATGGCTACCATATTTAACTCTGCCCCCTGACTCTCCTGGATTGTTGGGATATTACTCATGTCTTCTACTGTGAAGACTGACGCAAAGTACTTATTTAGTTCCTCAGCTAGTTCCTTGTCTCCCATCACTAGATTACCAGCGTCATTTTGGAGCGGCCCAATGTCTACTTTTGCCTCCCGTTTGTTTTTAATGTATTTAAAGAAACTTTTACTATCATTCCTAATGTTACTGGCTAGCCTACCTTCATAATTGATCCTCTCTTTCCTGACTTCTCTCTTTGTTATCCTCTGTTTCTTTTTGTAGCCTTCCCAATCTTCTGACTTCCCACTACTCTTTGCCACATTATAGGCTTTCTCTTTTGCTTTGATGCATTCCCTAACTTCCTTTGTCAGCCATGGCTGCCTAATCCCCCCTCTGATAACCTTTCTTTTCTTTGGGATGAACCTCTGTACTGTGTCCTCAATTGCTCCCAGAAACTCCTGCCATTGCTGTTCTACTGTCTTTCCCACTAGGCTCTGCTCCCAGTCGATTTTCGTCAGTTCCCCCCTCATGCCCCTGTAGTTACCTTTATTTAACTGTAACACCTTTACATCTGATTCTACCTTCTTTCTTTCAAATTGGAGATTGAATTCTACCATATTATGATCACTGCCTCCTAAGTGTTCCCTTACTTTAAGATCTTTAATCAAGTCTGGCTCATTACATAACACTAAGTCCAGAATGGCCTGTTCCCTCGTGGGCTCCATCACAAGCTGTTCCAAAAAGCCCTCCTGTAAACATTCAATGAATTCCCTTTCCTTGGGTCCACTGGCAGCATTATTTACCCAGTCCACCTGCATATTGAAGTCCCCCATGATCACTGTGACCTTGCCTTTCTGACATGCACTTTCTATTTCGTGGTGCATTTTGTGCCCCTGGTCCTGACCACTGTTGGGAGTTATGTACAGGCCTCCTATTATGTTTTTTTTGCCTTTGTGGTTCCTCAACTCTACCCACACAGACTCCACATCATCTGACCCTATGTCGTTTAATGCTATTGATTTAATTTCATTCCTAATTAACAAGGCAACCCCGCCCACTCTGCCCACCTCTTTGTCTTTTCGATAGGTTGTGAATCCCTGGATGTTTAAATGCCAGTCCTGAACCCCCTGCAACCACGTCTCTGTGATGCCTACCACATCATACCTGCCAGTCACAATCTGGGCCACAAGCTCATCTACCTTGTTCCGTACACTGCGCGCATTTAAATATAGCACCTTTAATTTTCTATTGACCGTCCCTTTTTGTTTTCTTAGTGTGGTTTACTTGGTTTACTGAGCCTTTCCATACACTGTGTCATATTTTGTGGGTTGGGGACTATCGTAACCTCTCCTGAGTTCTGTCTTTTCGTGCTTTTTTGTATTCCTAAGCAGCTACGCTTCCCACTGATTACTTCACCTCTTGGTTCCCTGACTTTCCCTTCCCCCCCAATCTCTAGTTTAAAGTCCTATTGGCCACCCTATTTACACTTTTCGCCAGAACACTGGTCCCAGCTCGGTTCAGGTGGAGACCACCCGAACGGTATAGGTCCCCCCTGTCCAATCTTATATTGGTGTTCTCTGATTCTCGATTCTTCTACCAATGGGAACTGTTTCTCTCTATCTACTCTGTCTGGATTCCTCATGATTTTTAACACCTGCATCAAATCTCCTTGCAACGTTCTCTAAGGAGAACAGACTCCGCTTTTTCAATCCATCCACAAAACCCCTGTCATTCTTTCCTGCATACCTTTGCCTCCTTTTTCAACGCAGTGCCTAGAATTGGACACAATGTTCCAGTTGCGGTCGAACCAGTGTTTTATAAAGGTTCACCACAAAGGTTCCTTGTTTTTGCACTCTATGCCTCTCTTTATCAAGCCCAGGATACCATCTGTCTTTTTAACCACTTTCTTAGCCTGCCCTAAGATTCCAGGCAACTGTTGACTGTAGCTTTTTATGATCCTAGCCACAATGCCAGTCCTTTTGAGAACAGAAAGGGTTAACTGCTCACTCAATATGCAGACAGCATGTGACCACAGGCTTACAACTATGTGGGTGAGTGCTCCTTTCTCTAACCGTGGTGTACACAGTCTGTGAGAATCAGGTTGCAAAGTAGGTTCCTGGGAGACGTAGGCTGCTAACACCCTGGGGAATCTGAGTGCTATTTAGCAAAGGACTCTTAACAAAACACATTGTTCAGGACAGCGTCCAGGACAAAGCAACCAACTTGATTGTCAGTCCATCCACCACATTATAGAAAGAGAGAGTTTGTATTTAAAAAGCTCCATTCGCTCGGGACCCCAGGAAGTCCCAAAACACTTTACAGGCAATGGAGTACTTTTTTAAGTGTTCTGTTGTCATGCAGGAAATGCAACAGCCAATTTGTGCACAGCAGGATCTCACAAACAACAATTTAATAAATGACCAGATAACATGCTTTATTTAGTGATGTTTGTGGAGGGGTAAGCATTGATCCAGGGCACTAGGGAAATTTTCCCTGGTCTTCTTTCAGTATTGATCTTGTGATCTTTTACATTCCAGTTGAGAGGGCAGACAGTTTAATTTAGTTTAATATCTCATCCAAAATATCCACTTCCTCCACTGAGGCAGAGTGGCAGCAGTGTGCACCATCCACAAGATGTTCTGCAGCAACACGCCAAGGCTATTTTGACAGCACATTCCAACCCATGACCTCTGCCACCTGGGGATAAACAAGGACAGCAGGCAGATGGGAAGGCCACCACCTGCAAGTACCCCTCTGAGTCGCACATTATCTGGATCTGTGCACATAATCAACATTCATTCACTATCAACAAATTAAAGTCCTGGAGATTATAAAAGCACTGTGGGAGCACCTTCACCATAAGAACAGCAGTGTTTTGAGAAGAGGCCCACCACTGCCAGAGACAGTGTGAATGAAGGCTGCGCCAGAGAAAATTGTACAGAGGAAAGTGAGATAGTGCTGTGAGCACAGCCTCTGAATTAGAGAAGCTCCTTCCGTACATCTGAATAATCCAAAGTCGTGCAGGTTAGGTGGATTGGGCATGATAAATTGCCCTTAATGACCAAAAAGCTTAGGAGGGGTTATTGGGTTATGGGGATAGGGTGGAAAGTGAGGGCTTAAGTGGGACGGTGCAAACTCGATGGGCCGAATGGCCTCCTTCTGCACTGTATGTTCTATGCTAATATTTCTCAGTTGCAATCTGGCGGGAGTGTGTTTTTATACCAGACGTTTCTGATTATGCAATGTACACAGCTGTTTACTGAGTGACACTTTAATTAATGGCAACACTATTATTTACTGAAAACTATACGCAAAGCAATGCTGGCACCTGCTATCTCCTTGCTTTCCCATTGACATCTGTGGACAAAAGCCGTACGCAGATCATGTCACATCAAGCCTCTCCGTGTACAGTGATTATCGGTGTATACTTGTGTAAGCTGCCTAGAATCATCCTTCATACTGACCTAGGCAGATTCCTTTCAATCAGAGAATACATCATAGGAGACCCTTCAACCCACCATACCTGTGCTGTCTCTTCAAAAGAGTTAGCCCCACTTCCCTGCATTTTCCCTGTCAACCTTTCCTTTTCAAGCATTTATCCAATTCCCTTTTGAAAGTTACTGTTGAATTTGCTTCTGCTGCTCTTTCAGGCAGTGCATTTCAGGTCATAACAAATTGCTGCGCCTTTTGCCAAAAACATATATCTATTTGTATTATTACTTATTGGATGAATGACATTGCTAGCCATTTCAAGAGTAGTTAAGTATCAACCGCATTGCTGTGGGTCTGGAGTCACATATAAGTCCAGCCCATGTTAGGATGGCAGATTTTCTTCTCTAAAGAGCATGAGTGAACCAGATGGGTTTTTAACCACAATCTAGTAGTTTTGTGGCCATTACTGAGACTAGCTTCTTAATCCAGATTTATTTAATGATTTGAATTTAAATTTTCCACTGTCATGGTGGGATTTGAACTTGTGCCTCTGGATCATTGCTCCAGTAATATAAGCATTATTCTACTGTACCCCTGACCATCACTGAACCATCTGTCATTGGAAACAATTACTCCCCATTTACTCTATCAAAACCTTTCATGATTATTTATAATTACAAAATCAGCTCTCAGCATCAATCCTGCTTTGAGTGGAGGGCTGAATTATTCAATGGGTTACACTAGTTTCACCTCTGCGTTGGCCCACAGCCAGTGATGGTTGGGATGAAAGCTTTCTCTGCTCGAGTGGGTGCTAAAGTTGAGTGGCTTTGGCACCATCCAGGACTCCACATCACAGAAAAATACCTTTGCAGCTCTGGGTGGGATGGATTTGAGCTGGAGCGGCTGCTCTATTCCACATCAAAGCCCTTAGATTGATAAAAAGGAAAACAAAACTTGGAAGTCAGAAATGTTGGAACTGCACAGCAAGTTCTATCAGCCTCTGCGAAGGGAAAAAGGAACGTAGGAACAGGAGATGGCCATTAATCCCCTCAAGCCCATTCAGTCACTCAAGTTTTTTTAAAAATCGTTCATGGTATGAGCATCACTGGCGAGGCCAGCATTTGTTGCCCATCTTCAATTCCAATTGAGAAGTTTGCACTAAGCAGCCTTCATAAACTGCTGTAGTCCATATGGTGTGGGTACACTCAGTTTTACAAGAGAGGGAGACAGTGACTCAGCAACAGTGATACTGTTCCAGGTCAGGAAGGTGTGTGGTTTGAAGGGGAACTTGCAGGTTGGGGTGTTTGTATGCATTTGCTTGATTCAATTCTCTTTTCTTGCCATGTGAGTGGCACAAATGTTATTTGACACTTATCAACCCAAGCTTGAGATTGTAACTGACCTGTATGTTAAATATAGGTAAGTGTGAGGTGGTGCATTTTGGTAGGAAGAATTAAGATACCTCAGACTAATTGGAAAATAAGTGTCCACATCGGTAGAAGCTTAAATGGATCCAAGGGTACCGATGCACAAATGACTGAAAAAAGCAACTCAGGTTAGCAAAGCTGTAAAAATACATCTCGAGTCAACTAGAATTCAAAAGAAGAGTTAGGTCAAACTTACATAGAAACTTGATTAGATCACCCTTGGAAAACTGAGCAAAGTTCTGGGTTTCGTATTACAAAATGAGTACAGAAACATTAGAGAATGTGCCAAGATTAGTTAAGCAAAGATCGGGCATGCATCTGCCCACTTCACCGGTCTGTCTGTGTCCTCCTGAAACCTGATACTATTCTGTCCACTATTTGCCAAGTTGCCCAGTTTTATATTATCCACAAACTTTGGTATTGTACTTCCAGGACAGGTTTTTGTTTTAAATGAAATGATCCCAATGCGGTCCCTGGGTGAACTATTGCAAACTTCTCTCCAGTCAGAAAAACATTTGGGGCTCGATTCTCCAGTTCCCCAGCCGTGTGTTTCTTGGCAATCCGCCTTTTGCTGGGATTATCTATTCCTGACACTAGTCAGTGGGATTTCTCATTGAAACCAAGTTACCTTTAATACCAGGTGTTTCTATTTTCTGAATAAGTCTGTTACATGGTACTTAATCAAACATCTCTTGAAAGTCAAAAAATACAGCGACTGCAACCTCTTCATCAACCTTCTGTCATTTCACTAACTCATTCAATTTATGATGTGAAGATGCCGGCGTTGGACTGGGGTGAGCACAGTAAGAAGTTTTACAACACCAGGTTAAAGTCCAACAGGTCTGTTTCGATGTCATTTTGTGTGACATCGAAACAAACCTGTTGGACTTTAACCTGGTGTTGTAAAACTTCTTACTGTGCTCATTCAATTTAGTCAGACACCATTTGCCTTTATCAAATTCATGCTGCTTGTCCTATGCTTCACCAAGTGGTAGTTAATTTTGTCCTTAATAATGATCTAGAGTGGTTTTCCCTCAGACTGATTGTCATATAGGGTGTGATTTAACTGAAACATTTTGATGTCCGGATTTGCACCTGCAACACCAAGAAAGACCCCGCTACCCAACTTCACTTTACTGTTTTTTTTGCCTCGGCGAGGAATGCCCTGTCGAGGCCGCACATACACCTCGCGGATCGGGGCGGATCTCCCCAGTGACCCCACCGCAACCCCCGGACCTCCCCACTTTACCCAACTTACCTCTTCTGGGGTCCTCGAGCTCCCACTCACCCTACCTCTTATGGGCAAGACACCCCTGGGCCTAACCCCTGGCCTGGGCAACCTGGCACGCGGGCACTGTCACTGCCAACCTGGCAGTACCCTTGTCCAGATGGGACATTGAACCAAGGTCCCACCTGCCCTCTTAACTGGATGTAAAAGGTCCCAGTGCACTATTCGAAAGAAGAGCAAGGGAACTCTCCCCAGTGTGTTGGCTAATATTTATCCCTCAGTCAATGCCATTAATACCAATTCTGTGGTCATTATCACATTGTTGCTTATGAGTTTGTTATTCACAAATTGGTTGCCCCATTTCCCACATCACAAGAGTAACTAGACCTCAAATATACTTTGTTGTCTGTAAAGCAGTTTGAGACTATCTGAGGTTGTGAGGGGTGTTATAGAAATAAAAGTCTATCCTTCCTCAGCCTCCTCCACCTTTTATTTATTCTTTCATTGATTGTGGGTGTAACTGGCAAGGTCAGCATTTGTTGACCATCCCTAATTGCTCTTGAACGGAATGACTGGCTAAGCCATTTCAGAGGCCATTGCTCTGGGTCTGGAGTCATATGTAGGCCAGCAGATTTCCTTCACTGAAGTACGTTAGTGAATCACGTGGGTTTTTATAACAATCAACAAATGGTGGAATTTGAACCCATATCCCCAGAGCTTTAGTCTGAGCATTGCGTTACTAGCCCAGTGACATCACCACTACGCCACCATCTCCCAAACCTATTATGCATTTATCGGGACTGAATGACTTGTTAACTTGGAATGATGCCAACCTCTTTAGCAGCTACTTTTTATGCTATTCAATATCTCTACTCCCTCCTCCTGTAGTGCGACATTAAATTCATCCTCTTCTGTTGTGAAGATCGGTGCAATGAATATTTTTCGCAGTTACACCCTCTACCTCCACAAGATTTCCTCAGAAACACAGAATTGTCATGGCGCAGGAGGAAGCCATTCGGCCCAACGTGTCTGCACCGGCTCTCCAAATGAGCATTATGTCTCAGTCCATTCCCCTGCCTTTTCCCCAAACCCATTGTCTTTTTTCAAATAATTATCGAATGCCCTCTTGAATGCGTTGATTAAACCTGTCTCCACCACACTTCCAGGCAGTGCATTCCAGACCTGAGCCACTCGCTGTGTGAAAAGGATTTTTCCCCCATCACATTTGCTTCCTTTACAAATCATTTTAAATCTGTCCCCTCTCGTTTTCAAACCTTTTACGGGCGGGAACAGTTTCTCCCTATCTACTCTGTCCAGCTTACTCTTGACTTTGAATACCTCTGTCAGATATTCTCTTGGCCGCCTTCTGTCCAAGGAGAACAGTCCTGACATCTTCAATCAATCCTCATAACTGAGACTTCCGGGTGCGGGATGACCAGCTAAGTCGTACGTTTCGGCAGCTCCCGGTGGAACGGACTTTTGGGCTCTTAATAGGAGCCCCAACGGCAATTTTAACGGCTAAAAACACTGTGCGGTAAACCAGAAGGGAATCCCCCCTGGACACGGATGGAAAAAGGAGAGGAAAGTGGCCGGATTGCGGTGGATCCTTTAGAGTAGCGGCAAGGAAGGCAAGCAAAAACCAAGATGGTGTCGGAAGGTGGCAGTTTAATATGGGGCGCTGAACAACACGAGCATTTGAAACGCTGCGTGGAAGAGCTTAAAAAGGAGATGAAGAAGGAGCTGTTGGCCCTGATATTACAGGCGATTGAAGGGCTAAAAGATGAGCAAAAGACCCAGGAGCGGGAGCTTCGGGTCGTGAAGGCAAAGGCTGCCGAGAACGAGGACGATATACAGGGCCTGGTGGTGAAGACGGAGATGCACGAGGCACACCATAAACGATGTGTGGAAAGGCTGGAGGTGCTGGAGAATAATGCGAGGAGGAAGAATTTAAGGATTCTTGGTCTTCCTGAAGGTGCAGAAGGGGCGGACGTCGGGGCATATGTGAGCACGATGCTGCACTCGTTGATGGGATCGGAGGCCCCGACGGGTCCGCTGGAGGTGGAGGGAGCCTATCGAGTTATGGCGCGAAGACCGAGGGCTGGAGAAATTCCTCGAGCCATAGTGGTGAGATTCCTCCGTTTTAAGGACAGAGAGATGGTCCTAAGATGGGCAAAGAAAACTCGGAGCAGCAGATGGAAGAACGCGGTGATCCGCGTATATCAAGACTGGAGTGCGGAGGTGGCGAGAAGGAGGGCGAGCTTTAATCGGGCCAAGGCGGTGCTTCATAAAAAGAAGATCAAATTTGGAATGCTGCAGCCGGCAAGACTGTGGGTCACATATCAAGGGAAGCACCACTACTTTGAAACGGCGGATGAGGCGTGGACATTTATTGTTGAAGAGAAATTGGAATGAGTGGGTTATTAAAAAAGAATGTTTGAGACAAAGTGGTGGGGCGAATATGGGGGGCGAAGAGGGGGGAAAAAAGGGGGGAGAGATGATTTTTATGTTGTTAATCCTGCGACCCGGTAACTTTTCTCTCTTCCACAGGTTGTGGGGGAGGGAGGAAGGGAGGTGGAGGAGTTGGGGGCGTTGGCCATTGGGGACGGGGCCAAAAGGGAAGCGTGGGCTTTGTTCCCGCGCTATGATAATTATGGCGGGAATAGGGAAGCAGGAAGGAGGGGGCGTCGCACGGTGCGAGCCGAGGTCACGGGGGGAAGCCGAGGTCGGCCAGAGTTTGCTGACTTCTGGGAGCAACATGGGGGGTGTAACTACGCTAGTGGGGGATCTAGCGGGGGGGTGGGAGGGGGGGATTTGCTGGGTTGCTGCTGCTGGGGAGAAGGGGGAGCTGGTATGGGGTGGGGTGGGCAGGGCACTGCCTGGGGGGGACACAGCTGCGTGGGAACCGGGTGAGGAGCTGGGTAAAAGGGGATGGCTAATCGACAAGGGGGGGGGGTAAAGAGCCCCCCAACCCGGCTGATCACGTGGAATGTGAGAGGGCTGAACGGGCCGATAAAGAGGGCACGGGTACTCGAACACCTAAAGAAACTTAAGGCAGATGTGGTTATGTTACAGGAGACGCATTTGAAACTGATAGACCAGGTTAGACTACGCAAAGGTTGGGTGGGGCAGGTGTTTCATTCGGGGCTAGATGCGAAAAACAGGGGGGTGGCTATATTAGTGGGGAAGCGGGTAATGTTTGAAGCAAAGACCATAGTGGCGGATAGTGGGGGCAGATACGTGATGGTGAGTGGCAAATTACAGGGGGAGGCGGTGGTCTTAGTGAACGTATATGCCCCGAACTGGGATGATGCCAACTTTATGAGGCGCATGTTAGGACGTATCCCTAGAGGTGGGGAAGTTGGTAATGGGTGGAGATTTTAACACGGTGCTGGAACCAGGACTGGACAGATCGAGGTCCAGGACTGGAAGGAGGCCGGCAGCAGCCAAGGTGCTTAAAGACTTTATGGAGCAGATGGGAGGAGTAGACCCATGGAGATTTAGTAGACCGAGGAGTAAGGAGTTTTCGTTTTTCTCCTATGTCCACAAAGTTTATTCGCGAATAGACTTTTTTGTTTTGGGAAGGGCGTTGATCCCGAAGGTGAGGGGGACGGAGTATATGGCTATAACTATCTCGGATCACGCTCCACATTGGGTGGACTTGGAGATAGGGGAGGAAAAAGAACGGCGTCCACCCTGGAGAATGGACATGGGACTAATGTTGGATGAGGGGGGGTGTCTAAGGGTGAGGGGGTGTATTGAAAAGTACTTGGAACTCAATGATAATGGGGAGGTCCAGGTGGGAGTGGTCTGGGAGGCGCTGAAGGCAGTGGTTAGAGGGGAGCTGATATCAATCAGGGCACATAAAGGAAAGCAGGAGAGTAGGGAACGGGAGCGGTTGCTGCAAGAACTTCTGAGGGTGGACAGGCAATATGCGGAGGCACCGGAGGAGGGACTGTACAGGGAAAGGCAAAGGCTACACGTAGAATTTGATTTGCTGATTACGGGTACTGTAGAGGCACAGTGGAGGAAGGCACAGGGTGTACAATACGAATATGGGGAGAAGGCGAGCAGGTTGCTGGCCCACCAATTGAGGAAAAGGGGAGCAGCGAGGGAAATAGGGGGAGTGAGGGATGAGGAGGGAGAGATGGAGCGGGGAGCGGAGAGAGTGAATGGAGTGTTCAAGGCATTCTATGAAAGATTATATGAAGCTCAGCCCCCGGATGGGAAGGAGAGAATGATGTGTTTTCTGGACCAGCTGGAATTTCCTAAGGTGGAGGAGCAGGAGAGGGTGGGACTGGGAGCACAGATCGAAATGGAGGAAGTAGTGAAAGGAATTAGGAGCATGCAGGCGGGGAGGGCTCCGGGACCGGATGGATTCCCAGTTGAATTTTACAGGAAATATGTGGACTTGCTCGCCCCGCTACTGATGAGAACCTTGAATGAGGCGAGGGAAAGGGGACAGCTGCCCCCGACTATGTCAGAGGCAACGATATCGCTTCTCCTAAAGAAAGAAAAAGACCTGCTGCAATGCGGGTCCTATAGGCCTATTTCCCTCCTGAATGTAGACGCTAAGATTCTGGCCAAGGTAATGGCAATGAGGATAGAGGATTGTGTCCCGGGGGTGGTCCATGAGGACCAAACTGGGTTTGTGAAGGGGAGACAGCTGAATACGAATATACGGAGGCTGCTAGGGGTAATGATGATGCCCCCACCAGAGGGGGAAGCGGAGATAGTGGTGGCGATGGATGCCAAGAAAGCATTTGATAGAGTGGAGTGGGATTATTTGTGGGAGGTGTTGAGGAGATTTGGCTTTGGAGATGAGTATATTAGATGGGTACAGCTGCTGTATAGGGCCCCGATGGCGAGCGTGGTCACGAATGGACGAGGGTCTGCATATTTTCGGCTCCATAGAGGGACGAGGCAGGGATGTCCTCTGTCCCCATTATTGTTTGCACTGGCGATTGAGCCCCTGGCAATAGCATTGAGGGGTTCCAGGAAGTGGAGGGGAGTACTCAGGGGAGGAGAAGAACACCGGGTATCTCTGTATGCGGACGATTTGTTGTTGTATGTGGCGGACCCGGCGGAGGGGATGCCAGAGATAATGCGGATAATTGGGGAGTTTGGAGAATTTTCAGGATATAAACTGAACATGGGGAAAAGTGAGTTGTTTGTGGTGCATCCAGGGGGGCAGAGCAGAGAAATAGAGGACTTACCGCTGAGGAAGGTAACAAGGGACTTTCGCTACTTGGGGATCCAGATAGCCAAGAATTGGGGTACATTGCATAGGTTAAATTTAACGCGGTTGGTGGAACAGATGGAGGAGGACTTCAAGAGATGGGACATGGTATCCCTGTCACTGGCAGGGAGGGTGCAGGCGGTTAAAATGGTGGTCCTCCCGAGATTCCTTTTTGTGTTTCAGTGCCTCCCGGTGGTGATCACGAAGGCTTTTTTCAAAAGGATTGAGAAGAATATCATGAGTTTTGTGTGGGCCGGGAAGACCCCGAGAGTGAGGAGGGGATTTTTGCAGCGTAGTAGGGATAGGGGGGGACTGGCACTACCGAGCCTAAGTGAGTACTACTGGGCCGCCAATATCTCAATGGTATGCAAGTGGATGGGAGAAGAGGAGGGAGCGGCGTGGAAGAGATTGGAGAGGGTGTCCTGCAGGAGGACTAGCCTACAAGCTATGGTGACGGCGCCGTTGCCGTTCTCACCGAAGAAATACACCACAAGCCCGGTGGTGGTGGCTACTCTGAAAATCTGGGGGCAGTGGAGACGGCATAGGGGTAAGACGGGAGCCTCGGGGTGGTCCCCGATAAGAAATAACCATAGGTTTGCTCCGGGGAGAATGGATGGGGGATTTGGAACATGGCAAAGAGCAGGAGTAACACAATTGAGAGATCTGTTTGTAGATGGGACGTTTGCAAGTCTGGGAGCGCTGACCGAAAAATATGGGTTGCCCCAAGGGAATGCATTCCGGTATATGCAACTCAGGGCTTTTGCGAGGCAACAGGTGAGGGAATTCCCACAGCTCCCGACGCAGGAGGTGCAGGACAGAGTGATCTCAAAGACATGGGTGGGGGACGGTAAGGTATCAGATATATATAGGGAAATGAGGGACGAGGGGGAGATTATGGTAGATGAGCAGAAAGGGAAATGGGAAGAGGAGCTGGGGGAGGAGATTGAGGAGGGGCTGTGGGCTGATGCCCTAAGTAGGGTAAACTCATCGTCCTCGTGTGCCAGGCTAAGCCTGATACAATTTAAGGTGTTACACAGGGCGCATATGACTGGAGCACGGCTCAGTAAATTTTTTGGAGTAGAGGATAGGTGTGCGAGATGCTCGAGAAGCCCAGCGAATCACACCCACATGTTCTGGTCATGTCCGGCACTACAGGGGTTTTGGGTGGGGGTGACAAAGGTGCTTTCGAAGGTGGTGGGGGTCCAGGTCGAACCAAGCTGGGGGTTGGCTATATTCGGGGTTGCAGAGGAGCCGGGAGTGCAGGAGGCGAAAGAGGCTGATGTTTTGGCCTTTGCGTCCCTAGTAGCCCGGCGCAGGATACTGTTGATGTGGAAGGAAGCCAAGCCCCCGGGTGTGGAGACCTGGATAAATGACATGGCAGGGTTTATAAAGTTGGAACGGATTAAGTTCGTCCTAAGGGGATCGGCTCAAGGGTTCACCAGGCGGTGGCAACCGTTCGTCGAATACCTCACAGAAAGATAGAGGGAATGGAAAAGAAGAAGATAGCAGCAGCAACCCGGGGGGGGGGGGGGGGGGGGGGGGGGGGGGGGGGGGGGGGGGGGGGGGGCGGAGGAACCAGAAGGACTCTCAGGGATGTTAGTGTACATGTATAATATGTATAGGTTGTTGTTATAGGTAATTGTATATTGGACTGTTGAATTGTATTTTTGGAGAGTATTTATTTGGGACAAGGCAGTCGCCATTTAGTTTTGTTTTCTAATTTTGATGTTGTTTATATATTATTTATTTCTTGCTTAAAACTGGCCATTGTTATTTATATTGTTATATTACTGTGTAAAGGATACACAATGTACTGTCATGGTTGGCCAAAAATTTTGAATAAAATACATTAAAAAAAAAAAAAATCCTCATAACTGAATTTTTCGTCCCTGGAACCATTCTTGCAAACCGCTTCTGCACTCTCTCCAATGCGTTCACATATTTCCTATAGTGTGATGCCCAGAACTGCGCACAATATTCCAGCAACTGAGATCTAACTAGTGACTTGTAGAAGATCAGAATAAACTCCTTGCACTTGTACTCTATGCCTCTATTAATAATGCCCAGGATACGCTGTGCTTTATTAACTACTCTCTCCATCTGTCCCGCCACCTTCAATGATCTATGCCTTTTTGTTCATAATCTACTACCGTCTTTTAACTATCCTTTTACATTTCTATGTCTAGAAGAGATATTTGTATTCCCTTTTGCGTTACCCATTAATCTTTTCTCCTATTCTCTCCTTGTTTTTCTTTTTTTTAAAAAAAATATTTATTAAAGTTTTTTAACAACACAATTTTTTCCCCTGACAAACAATAACCCCCCCACGTAACAAAATAACAAGAAATCGCACTGAGCAAGATATATACATGGCAAAATGGTATATTTACATAGCTTTATACACTGGCTCTCTCCCGCACGTGCCAGTTTCCCCCACCCTTCATGTTATGTCTTGCTCATCCATCCCCCCAAGCAATCCCCCATTCGCCCCCCCCCCCCCTCCCACGACGTGTCCCCCCCCCCCAGGGTTGCTGCTGCTGCTGACCGACCTTCCTCTAACGCTCCGTGAGATAGTCTAGGAACGGTTGCCACCGCCTGTAGAACCCCTGCACAGACCCTCTCAAGGCAAACTTAATCCTCTCCAGCTTTATGAACCCAGCCATGTCGTTTATCCAGGCTTCCACGCTAGGGGGCTTCGCCTCCTTCCACATTAGCAAGATCCTTCGCCGGGCTACTAGGGACGCAAAGGCCAGAATGCCAGCCTCTTTCGCCTCCTGCACTCCTGGCTCGTCCACTACCCCAAATATTGCTAGCCCCCAGCTTGGCTTGACCCGGACTTTCACCATCTGAGATATTGCTCCCGCCACTCCTCTCCAGAACCCCTCCAGTGCCGGGCATGACCAAAACATATGGGCTGTTTAGCACACTGGGCTAAATCGCCCAGTGTGCTAAAAGTGTGCTTTGAAAGCAGACCAAGGCAGGCCAGCAGCATGGTTCGATTCAGCCTCCCCGAACAGGCGCCGGAATGTGGCGACTAGGGGCTTTTCACAGTAACTTCATTTGAAGCCTACTTGTGACAATAAGCGATTTTCATTCATTTCATTTCAACATATGGACATGGTTCGCCGGGCTCCCTGAGCACCTTCCACATCTGTCCTCTACCCCAAAGAACCTACTCAACCTCGCCCCCGTCAAGTGAGCTCTGTGGACCACCTTAAATTGCATCAGGCTGAGCCTGGCACACGAGGAGGAGGAATTAACCCTACCTAGGGCATCAGCCCACAGACCTTCCCCGATCTCCCCCAGCTCCTCCTCCCATTTACCCTTCAACTCTTCTACTAGCGCTTCCCCCTCTTCTTTCACCTCCTGGTGTATTGCAGACACCTTGCCCTTCCCGACCCATACACCCGAGATCACCCTGTCTTGAATTTCTTGTGCCGGGAGCAACGGGAATTCCCTGACCTGTCGTCTCACAAAAGCCCTCACCTGCATATATCTAAAGGCATTTCCCTGGGGTAACTCAAACTTCTCCTCCAGTGCCCCTAGGCTCGCAAACGTCCCGTCAATGAACAGGTCCCCCATTCTTCTGATCCCCGCCCGATGCCAGCTCTGGAACCCCCCGTCCATCTTCCCCGGGACAAACCGGTGGTTACCCCTGATCGGGGACCACACCGAGGCTCCCACTGCACCCCTGCGCCGTCTCCACTGGCCCCAGATCCTTAACGTTGCCGCCACCACCGGGCTCGTGGTATACTTTGACGACGAGAACGGCAGCGGTGCCGTCACCAACGCCCCCAGGCTCGTTCCTTTACAGGACGCCATCTCCAAACTCTTCCATGCCGCCCCCTCTCCCTCCATAACCCACTTGCGGATCATCGCCACATTTGCTGCCAGTAGTAGCTCCCTAGGTTTGGCAGCGCCAACCCTCCTCGGTCCCTACTGCGTTCCAGGAACCCTCTCCTTACCCTCAGGGTCTTATTCGCCCACACAAACCTCATAATACTCCTACCTACTCTCTTAAAAAAGCCCTTGGTGATCACGATGGGAAGGCACTGAAACACAAACAGAAACCTTGGAAGGACCACCATTTTGACCGACTGCACTCTACCCGCCAGCGAGAGCGGTAACATGTCCCATCTTTTAAAGTCCTCCTCCATTTGGTCCATCAACCTCGTCAGATTCAGTTTATGTAGGGCACCCCAACTCCTGGCTATCTGGATCCCCAGATACCGATAACTCCCCTCCGCCCTCCTCAGCAGTAGGTCCCCTATCCCTCTTTCTTGGTCCCCTGCCTGTAATACAAAGAGCTCACTCTTCCCTACATTAAGCTTATAGCCCGAAAACTCCCCAAACTCCCTTAGAGTCTGCATGACCTCTACCATCCCCTCCATTGGATCCGCCACGTACAGCAACAGGTCATCCGCATATAGCGACACCCGATGCTCTTCTCCCCCTCGGACCACCCCCCTCCATTTATTAGACTCCCTCAATGACATGGCCAAGGGTTCGATCGCCAATGCAAACAACAGGGGGGACAGGGGGCACCCCTGCCTCGTCCCTCGGTACAGCCGAAAGTACTCCAACCTCCGCCGGTTCGTCACTACACTCGCCACCGGGGCTCTGTAAAGGGGCTTAACCCAGCTGATAAACCCTCCCCCGAACCCAAACCTACGCAGCACCTCCCAGAGGTACTCCCACTCTACTCGGTCAAAGGCCTTTTCCGCGTCCATAGCTGCCACTATCTCCGCCTCTCCCTCCTCCGATGGCATCATTATCATGTTTAAGAGCCGCCGCACATTAGTGTTTAATTGCCTGCCCTTTACGAATCCCGTCTGGTCCTCATGGATCACCCCCGGGACACAGTCCTCAATCCTCGTGTTCAGCACTTTTGCCAACAACTTAGCGTCCACATTGAGGAGCGAAATCGGCCTGTACGATCCACATTGCAGTGGGTCCTTGTCCCATTTTAGGATCAAATAAATTGTCGCTTCCGACATTGTCGGGGGCAGGTCCCCTCCTCTCTTGCCTCATTAAAGGTCCTCACTAGTAGCGGGGCCAACAGGTCTACGTACTTTCTGTAGAACTCCACCGGGAAGCCGTCCGGCCCCGGGGCCTTCCCCGCCTCCATACTCCCCAAACCCTTGCTCAGCTCCTCCAGCCCAATTGGTGCCCCCAAACCAGCCACCTCTTGCTCCTCCACCCTCGGGAATCTCAGTTGATCTAGGAATCGTCTCGTCCCCTCTTCCCCCGCTGGGGGCTGGGATCTGTACATCTCTTCATAGAAGGCCTTGAATACCTCGTTTATTTTTGTCACACTCCGAACCGTGACTCCCCTTCCATCTTTGATTCCCCCTATTTCCCTCGCTGCCGTCCTTTTATGGAACTGGTGTGCCAGCATCCGACTAGCCTTTTCCCCATACTCGTAGGTCGCCCCCTGCGCCTTCCTCCACTGTGCCTCCGCCTTCCCTGTGGTCAACAGGTCAAACTCCGTCTGGAGCCGTCGTCTTTCACCAAGTAATCTTTCCTCCGGGGCCTCTGCGTATCTCCTGTCCACTCTCAAAATCTCCCCCACTAACCTCTCCCTTTTATGCCCTCTGTCTTCTCCCTATGAGTCCTGATGGAGATTAGCTCTCCCCTGATCACCGCCTTCAACACCTCCCATACCACCCCCACTCGCACCTCCCCGTTGTCATTGGTCTCCAAGTACCTTTCGATACACCCCCTCACCTTCCCACACACCACCTCATCTGCCAGCAGTCCCACATCCAGCTGCCACAGCGGGCGTTGGTCCCTCTCCTCTCCCAGCCCCATTTCCACCCAGTGCGGGGCGTGGTCCGAAACGGCTATGGCCGAATACTCCGTCCCCTCCACCCTCGGGATGAGCGCCCTGCCCAGAACAAAAAATCTATCCGGGAGTAGGCTTTGTGCACGTGGGAGAGGAAAGAAAATTCCCTGGCCTGCGGTCTTGCAAACCTCCATGGGTCCACTCCCCCCATCTGATCCATAAACCCCCTAAGCACCTTGGCCGCCGCCGGCCTCTTTCCAGTCCTTGATCTGGAGCGGTCCAGTGCTGGGTCCAGCACTGTATTGAAGTCCCCTCCCATTATCAGGCCTCCTACCTCCAGGTCCGGAATGCGCCCCAACATGCGCTTCATGAATCCAGCATCATCCCAGTTCGGGGCGTAGACATTTACCAACACCACCCACGTCCCTTGCAACCTACCGCTCACCATCACATATCTCCCTCCATTATCCGCTACGATAGCCTTGGCCTCAAATGACACATGCTTTCCCACCAATATTGCCACCCCTCTATTCTTCGCGTCCAGTCCAGAGTGAAATACCTGTCCTACCCATCCCCTTCTTAACCTGACCTGGTCCGCCACCTTCAGGTGCGTCTCTTGGAGCATAGCCACGTCTGCCTTCAGTCCCTTCAAGTGCGCGAATACTCGAGCCCTCTTCACCGGCCCATTCAGGCCCCTCACGTTCCACGATATCAGCTGGATTGGAGGGGCTCTCACCCCCCCCCCCGACCCGCCCCGTGTGGGAGTCTCCCAATCAATATGCGTTCCTTCGTTCCCCTTCCCGCCTTTTTTCCCGCGCTTTCCAAAGCCTGCCCCGCCCCCTCTGGCGCAGCTCCTGTCGCGGCCTTGTCTCTCTCCCCCACCCCATATAACATTTCCTGCGCGTGATTGACCCCCTATATACAACAACCATCACACATCAACCCTCAAACATCCCCCCCACCCTCACAAACCCTCAGTTAAGAGTCCAACTTTTCAGTTTGTATAAAGGTCCACGCCTCGAAGGGGCCTCCGTGCCCATCATCGCCCCGATCATCGTGCCCGCGTATGCCGCGGCATCGGCCCCCTCCACTCCTTCTGGGAGACCCAGGATCCGCAGATTATTTCTCCTCGACCTGTTCTCCAGGTCTTCGAGTCTTCCCGCCCATTTCTTGTGTAGCGCCTCGTGTCGCTCCACTCTCACCGCCAGGCCCAAGAGCTCGTCCTCATTCTCACGAAATCTTTTCTGTACCTCCTGGATCTTCACCTTGTGGGCCTTCTGGGTTATCCCTAGTCGTTCAATTACCGCCAGCATAGGCGCCAGCATCTCCTTGCGCAGCTCCTCGAAGCAGCGCTTGATGAACTCCTGCAGCTCCGGCCCGCACTCCGCTTTGTCCCCGGCCGCCGCCATTTTGATTTTTTCCCCCTCACTTCTCCTGCTGCTCCAATGCCGCTTTTTTGGCCGTTGCACTTCTGGTCCAGTCCATAAAAGTTGGAGGGGGACCTCTCTCTTCACTTCCCCACGGGTTGTCGTCAATAAAATTCCGTTGGGGCTCCGCCAATGAGCCCGAAAGTCCGTAGTAGCGGGAGCTGCCGAATCGTGCGGCTTAGCTCCGCAAAGCCGCAACCGGAAGTGTCCTTGTTTTTCTTATATCCATTTTCAACCCCCCCCCCATTTTGCTTGGTTTTGGTTGCAATCTGTGCCTGACATTTGTCACAACTGTCCTTGTGCTGTTTTATTTTAACCCACTATTTTCTTGTTATCCAGGGAGCTCTAGCTTTCGATGCCCTATTTTTTCACCTTTTTGGAAAATGCTTAGGTTGTACGCCAAGTATTGCTGCCTTGAAGAACCGCAATTGCTTACTTGCTCTTTTCTTTGCTAATCTTTGTTCGGAGGCTATCTATGCTACACCACTTCTGAGATTGCCAAAATTGGCTCTCTTCCATTTGGGTATTTAAAGGCTTAACAAATAAGAGGTAGAGAATTCCAAAGATTCATCATCCTCTGAGAAAATAAATTCCTCCTCGTACCCTTTGTGAATCCTGAAACTAATTTGAGTTTCACCCATAAGGAGAAACTCCTGCTAGTAAAACCTTATATGATTCAATAAGAATTTTCATTGTTGATTTTTCATTGACTACTTTAAACCAAATTGCAGGGAGGAGTCACCTGTACAGGCTGGTTGGGATCATTGTGGTTCAGATGGTATGCCCATTATGCTCATAAAGCACGTTAAACTCTGTATTTTCAGCTCCCAGTGGAGTTATCATCCTTTCAGACTATTGGCAACTGATGTCTTTTAGCAGCGATGCCCTTAACCTGGCGTGGATTTGGGTCTTCTCTGGAGGCCTCAGTGGGAATCAGGACAACTTTTTGCTGGCAGGCTGAAGCCTTTAATTCCAAGGAAAGTATGGAAGATCCTCAAAAGCAGCTCCATTGACATGGTACCATGGGGTGGGATTGGCATGCACAAGATCGTTCTTTCCTACCCATCATAACACCCCATCAATAGCTGCAACGGGCTTGAGCCAGGCAGAATTAGGTTGGACCCCAGGATTCCTGGTCTCCGTGGGCAGAAATATTCCTTTAAGCGCTCTCCAACACCGGCAAAAGTTTGGGGGGTTGTGGCGAAGCGGAGAGATTTGTTTTTGTAATCCTTTTTACGAGGCATTGAGCCCCTAGGATGAACGGACAGAGAAAACGAGACAGTGGAAAGGAATTTGAAACTTCTTTTTTTATAAAACCTAAGAGCGCATTTCACTAAACACAAGTGCATCAGTGACAAAGTACAAGGACTGTCACGGCATTTTAAAAACATATATTTAAGTTATTTAACTAGGCATGTTTACGAACAAAGAACATGGAATCAGTAGCATTGGACACATAATTACAGAGTCAAAATATCGGCTCCTCTTTCAAATATTTTTCTTTACTAAATTGGACCAAGAAACAATTGCTCTTTATTGGTCACCTGCTGATAGCAAGTCCGACCTAGCGCTTATCGGGAAGTTCTCTCGCTCCTGCCCTTCCCACTGTTCATCTTCCTTGCCTGCCCTTTGTTGTTGAGGGTGGTTGATCGGCGTTTGGAGTGACCATGGATAATCAGTGCTTTGTCCTGTGACAGACTCTCCTTGTGGCCTTCGGACATTTGCCGTAAATCCTGCAGGTAACATCGGGCTATCTTCAGCATCTTGGTAAGTGTGCTCTTCAACGTCACTTGTTGCCCAGTTCCTTGTACAACAAAAAGAAACACCATGTTTAATAATTGGGAAAAAAAATTCATAAAGAAATTTGCAGCATAATTTCAAAGTAAGAGGGAAGGAAGCCACGTAGGACCGAGATGCGGAGATTTTTTTTTACTCAGAGGGTTGCGAATCTTTGGAACCCTCTATCTAAGAGGGCTGTGGAAACTCAGTCATTGAGTGTGTTTAAAGCAGAGATGAACAGATTTCTAAATACCAATGACGTAAAGGGATATGTGGATAGTGTGAGGAAAGGGCATTGAAGGGGATGATCAGCCATGATCATGTTGGATAGCAGAGCAGGTTCGATGGGATGAAAGGCCTACTCCTGCTACTATGTTCCAAGCACAGAAACAGATTGTTCAGCCCAACTAACCAGTGGTAATGCTCAGCTTAAGCCTTCTCCTCTCCCTCTTCATTCATGTGTCTATCCTGGTTCCACTTATTCTGTGGCTTTTGCAGACATATGCATTTTGGTAGGAAGAATGAAGAGAGGCAATATGAGCTAATTGGGGCAATTTTAAAAAGGGGTGCAGGAACAGACTCTGGGGATGTACATACAAAAATCTTTGAAGGCGGTTGGACAGATTAATAAGGCTGTCACAAAAGCTCATGGGATATTAGCCTTTATAAACAGAGACATAGGGTACAAAAGCTATGCTAAATCTTCATTAATCACTCGTGAGGCCTCAAATGGAATATTGCACTCAGGTCTGGACACCACAATTTAGGAAGAATGTCAAGGTTTCAGAGATGTTGCAGAGGAGAATTTGCTAGGAAGGCACCAAGGATGAGGGGCTTCAGTAATGTGGAGACCTGGAGAAGCAGAGAAGCTTTAGGCCATTAAAATTAAGTTTTAATAGAGGTGCTCAAATTTAGTGAGGGGTTTTCAAGGGTCTACCAGGGATGGGCAAAAAAATGTTAGGTGCAGTTAGGGACACGCACATCTGAGAAAGGACAAGAATGAAAAATGAACATTCTGAGATGCAACCTTATAAGCGCTAGACATTAAACAGAACCTGGCACATTAAATGATACATTCAGTAAGCGGTTATGAATAAAATGAGACAGAGCTAAGTACCAATTACTTTTAATCTCACGTAATTGAGGAATCTTTTCTTTTGATGTCACCACTAAATTATGTTACGACAGGAGAGTTCAGATGAAGGCATACCAAGCATAATTCTCATCCAGACATTGAATTCCAACCTGGTATGCTCACTGGGGTGAAGGTTTGGATCCAAACATAACATTTCTTGATGACTTCGCTGCCAGGTTTCAATCCCCGAAGGTTCAAAATTTCTCCTAAATTTAGTTGTCATTATTCTAGGGGTTAATTTTGATGATACCTTCTCTGTTTTTGGTTAGTGCGGCTGTCATCGAGACCAGCAATTCAGTTCAGACCGCTTAAGATCCAAATGGGCACATGTTTCAATATTAAAGCAACTCAAAGGGTTTTAGATTTGAAATGCTTGAAGGAAGAAAAATAGCAGAGGAATGGGAAATAAGTGAGGACATTTACAAAGCAGCTGGCTTGATCAACGCTTCATCCATCGCTGTAAACATTCACACCCTCCCCCACCGGTGCACAATGGCTGCAGTGTGTCCCATCTACAAGATACACTTGTAGAAACTCGCCAAGGCTCCCTCAACAGCATTTTCCAAACCCATAAACATTACCACCTAGAAAGACAAGGGCAGCAGATTCATGGAAACACCACCACCTGAAAGTTTCCCTCCAAGCCACACATCATCCTGATCTGGAATTATATTGCCATTCATTCACTGTGACTGGGTCATAAACCAAGAACTTGCTTCCTAACAACATCATGGGTGTACTTTACAAAGGAACTGGAGTAGTTGGTTCAAGGAGGTTCAACTTCTCAAGGGCAAGTAGCCAATGCTGGCGTTGCCAGCAACTCTGACATCCCATGGAAGAATATTTTAAAAAATAAATGGAAGCATTCGTTATTATCCCTGAGCTGAGGGATTCAAACTGGAGGCTTGAAAAATCGAGGCTGTTTAATAATCTTTATTAGTGTCACAAGTAGTCTTACATTAACACTGCAATGAAATTACTGTGAAAATTCTCCAGTCGCCAAACTCCGACGCCTGTTCTGGTACACTGAGGGAGAATTCAAAAGGGGCTGGTTTAGCACAGTGGGCTAAATAGCTGGCTTTTAAAGCAGACCAAGGCAGGCCAGCAGCGCGGGTTCAATTCCCATACCAGCCTCCCCGAACAGGCGGCGGAATGTGGCGACTAGGGGCTTTTCATAGTAACTTCATTTGAAGCTTACTTGTGACAATAAGCGATAAAAAAAAAGAATGTCCAATTCACCTAACGGCATGTCTTTCGGGACTTGTGGGAGGAAACCGGAGCACCCGGAGGAAACCCACGCAGACACGGGGAGAACGTGGAGACTCTGCTCACACAGTGACCCAAGCCGGGAATCAAGCCCGGGTCCCTGCCGCTGTGAAGCAACGGTGCTAACTACTGTGCCATTGTGTGTTTGTCCAAGAGCAAAGACAGCTTGAGGAACATTTAGCAAAGGCCGTTCAAAATCATGAAGGCAAAATAAATGAAGGAAAACGGTTTCCAGTGGCGGGAGTGTCAGTAACTAGAGGACAGATTTAAGATAATAGCAACGGATGGAAAGAAAGTTTTTGACGCAGTGAGTTTTGTGATCAGGAATGTGCTGTCTGAAAGGACAGTGGTAGCAGATTCAATAGTACCTTTTGAAAGATTAATAGGTGCATATTTGTTGAGGATAAATTTGCAGGGCGATGGGGAAAGGGCAGGGGCGAGTGAGTCTAATTGCATAGCTCTTTTTAAAGAGACACAGTGGGCTCAATTATATTGATTTAATCTGTTGGGAAAACGCTCTTCACAAACTATATTATTAAAAAATTTGGAAGGACATTGCATTATTTGGACACTTGGGGCGGGACTTAATGGAAACATTTCAACGTGTCATTTTGGGTGTGATTGGCAGAGCGTTTCTCGACGGCTGCATTGGCAAGATCACGGCATGTATTTAACGGCACTTGGGGATGACACCTGATGAGCCCTCACTTGCACTTGTTGTCTCACCGTCTGATTCGCCAGATTCGTGCCTCAACGCCTCACTGCTTTTATTTTTTATTATTTTTTTTTTAATTTAGAGAACCAAATTCTTTCTTTTCCAATTAAGGGGCAATTTTGAATGGCCAATTCACCTATCCTGGGTTATGGTGGTGAGACCCACACAGGCACAGGGAGATTGTGCAAACTCCACATGAACAGTGACCCGGGGCCGGGATCGAACCCGGGTCCTCGGCTCTGTGAGGCAGCAGTGTTAACCACTGCGCCACCGTGCCGCCAGGCGGAGCTGCTTTTAAACGCTTCCTCACCACTCACTCCCAGTCAACACACAAGCATGGCAGCGCGCAGACCTACTCCTCACTTTGGGAATGCTGACCAGGCCAGGCTTCTCAACACTGTTGATGCGTAACGGGACATCCTTTTCTCCCGTGAACATCAGGGGGCCAATAGCAGGACCACCAATACCGCCCGGGAGCCAGCGGCAACACTGGTAGAGTGGGCAGCATGTCAAGGAGGACCATCGTCCAATGTTGGAAGAAGACCAATGAGATCCACCGTGCTGCAAGGGTATGTTACCACCTGTCTCATGGCATCGGCTCGTCCTGCCACTCCTGAAATTCCTTCACAAATCACTGGCTGACACCTCGCACCCCCCCCACCTCGCTCCTCAGAACCCACTAGCACCCACCAGCGCAACCCCTTCATGTCCAGGTGTGGTGCCCACACATGCCACCTGCGATAGACCTCCCTGACCCATCAAGCGCGCAACTCACAATGCCATCTCTTTGTCCCTGCAGGATTAGAGAGCTCATAATAAGCGGGAAAGGACCAAGACAGGAGGCAGAGTACCAGAGATTAGAGTCTTCACCCCCTATGAGGAACGGGACCTGGAAATCGCAGGGTTGTCCGATGAGATGCAGTCACAGACAGCAACGTTGGCCTGCGCTGCAGAGGTGAGGATCCGCTACCCCTTCACTCAGATGACCTGTCTCAAGTCATGACAGACAAAATGATCCTTTCCTCTCACTGACCACATGTGCATTTCCTCCCCCATCTCCAGTGACCCAAGAGACCAGCTCGAAGGAGAGCTCCGAGGATACTACCATTGGCACGTCACAGCTAGCATTCCTACCTTCCACCAGAGCAGGCACACACCATGGTGGGCGACATTAGTGGTCAGGCTTTTGGGGCACAATCTGGTGAGCACCATACGGCTGCTGATGCATATCAGATAGAGGAAGGAACATCCAAGAGAGTCAGCAGTCAGAGGTCTGCTGGATCCCAGGTCGCAGCTTGGTCCCAAGTCAGATGCCGAGCCTCTAGACAAGGTTATCTCAGAGCTGATGCAGATGCTAGGACACAGCCGTGAGTCTCAGAAAGGGATGTCAGTGACACAACAGCGAGTGCATAGCCAATTGGAGGAGTCCCAAAGGCCACGGGTGCAGGAGATGGTTCCGACAACGCAAGGCACCGAGGCCAACACTGATAGGGTGGTGACTGCAGTGGAAAACCCGGAGCACAATGTCAGTATCTTGAATGGTGGTGTCTAAGACATGGCTCACTCTGTGACGACCATGGCTGAGGGCCTCAACATCATGTCCCAGTCGCTGAAGGACATGTCCCATACGTAAGTGGACATTGCCGGGGCACTGCAGAGTGTAGCCCAGTCACTGAGGATGATCGCTGAGGGTGTTGACACCATGGTGCAGACAACTGGGAGGCACCAGCATGGCAGTGCCAGATGAAGTGGAGGCCTCTGGAGCTGACTCCAGCTACCCTTTTGTCCCATGGCATCCCCAAGGGCCCTAAGGGCACCATCAGGGAGGAGGAATCGCTGGAGGCCAACCCAGGGCCTGCCACCAAGGAGACAATGGTGGTCTCTCCCCCTCACTCCTTGACACCAGCGCATGCCAAGGGCAGTGGGAAGAACAAGATGGCACAGTGATGCTAGTGACAGTGGTAAGTCGGTCAGGGCCCTCTGGCGCCAGGCTCTCCAGAGGACATCCACTAAGGGCATCTAAGGTCACAGGGCGCAAAAAGCAGCCAGCTGCTTCCATCTCTGATGTGCATCCTGGGGACACACCTAGACGTAGCAGTAGACCACGTAAGATCAAGAAGATTGAGGATCACTGGGTGGAGGAGGGGTCACTATCTGTAGCTCGGTGGAATGGAAATGTCAAATGTTCACAATTAAAACATGTCACACCTGATTACGTGTGAAGCCTCTGTCACGTTAATCTTCATAGCGAGCCTGCATCAACCCCCGCCCCTTGTTGTCGTCCGCTCCCTCAACCTCTGCCCCTTGGGCACAGTGGTCGAAGGAAATCCCCCCTGCAACCCCCCGTTGAGAGGATGGGTGTGAGCACGCTGTCAGCAGAAAGATGAGTCAGACTTTGGCATAAACTGAGAAGCACCAGAGATTACCCCACAGCGAGTGATCATCACTCTCCTGCCTTATATATTGACCCACTGGCAGTGCTGACACAGACCCATCACTCCGGAGTGATCTTACATAGTCCCTGGGAGGGTGGACTGGGTAGTTGGGCGGGGTGGGGTGGGTAGAAGGGTCAGGGAAGGAGGTAAGTGGGGGGGGGGGGGGGGGGGAAGGTGGGTAAAGGGGGGAGAAGGGGGAATGGAGTTGGGGAAAGGGGGTAGGCTGATGGACAAAGCCTCCTCCTATGAGAATAGGGCAAAAGTGATGTCCACCCTTGTCCTCCAGGCATGCCGGACCCTTGCTGCCGTCTGCTCCATCTTCTGGCTCCTCCTGTGGGTCCTCCCCGGGCTTGTGCTCCATCCCCACTTGGTACACCTCCTCCTCCTCAGACAAGGCCACATGTCCCTCCTCCTTTTCCTCCAGCATGTCGTCCTGCTGCTGTGCCAGATTGTAGAATGCACAGCAGACAATCAGAAAGTGGGAAACTCTCTGGGGAGTGTACTGTAGGGCACTTTCAGAGCGGCCCAGGCATTGGAACTGCATTTTAAGCAGTCCGATGCATCGCTCAATGACAGCATGGGTGGCAAACATGGGCCACGTTATATCGGGTCTCCCCTCTGATTTTGACCACCACTGACGTCATCAGCCAGGACCTCAATGGGTACCTCTTAACCCCCAAGATCTAACTTGTCATCCTGAAGTGGTCCTCGAAGACACCGGGAATCTCCGAGTGTCCCATAATGGAACTGCCATGCATGCTCCCTAGGAAGTGTGCACACATTTGTACGATACGGACGTGGTGCTTGCATACAATCTGAACATTCAGGGAATGGGACCCTTCCTGTAATGATGGGCACACCCTGATGCCCTAGAGCTGGGCATCCCGGCGACGGTAGAGGATCCTGCAGCTCGGGCATCTTAGTGGGCTTGGTCCAGCTGAAAGTTAATATAGTCAGCTGCCTGGGCTTAAAGTGCATCCATGATTGCTCTGATGCGTTTATGGACTGTCGCTTGGGAAATGCCGCACAAGTCCCCACTCAAGCCCTGGAATGAACCGGTGGCATAAATGTTCAGGGTTGTGGCGACCTTAATGGCCACCGGGAGCGGGTGTCCTCCTCTTCCACGGGTGCCAAGTCTGCAACGATGTGGCACTGGTGCAGATTTGTCTGTTTGTTCAGACGGAGTCTCCTGCAGCACACCTAACCAACAGCGACAGGAGTGTGTACCATCTACAGTAACTCACCAAGGTTCCTTAGATAGCACCTTCCAAACTCACGACTGCTACCATCTAGAAGGACAAGAACAGCAAATACCTGGGAGCCCCACCACCTGGAGGTTCCCCTCCAAGTCACTCACCATGCTGACTTGGAAATATATCGCCGTTTCTTCACTGTCGCTAGGGCAACATCCTGGAACTCCCTCCCTAGTACACTGTGGGTGTACTACACCTCAGGGACTGCAGTGGTTCAAGAAGGCAGCTCACTACCACCTTCTGAAAGGTAACTAGGGATGGTCAATAAATGCCGCTCTAGCCAGCAACACCCACATCCTGTAAATGAATTTAAAATAAAATGTGGTCATCTCCTTGAAAGTCCAACGACGCCTGTACACCTTGGGCCGTCGCTGGCGTCTCCCTCTGGGTTCCTCCTCGGCGTAATGGAGGGGCGTGTCTTCAGGGTGTGTGGTGGCCCCCTGCAGACTGGGTGCGCCTCCAGCCTGCATCGTCGCTGCCTTGTCTGGTGTCTGCCCGCCTTGGCTGCCACCAGCACCGCGACGGCATCCTCTGGGATCAATACCACCATCCGTTTCGGTATCTGTAAGGAATTGTAGGAGGATAGAGACCACAATCAGTTAGGGATTCTACCCCGGCACCCTCAAATGCCCCATGCCTCCCCCACCCTTACATGTCCTGCCTTCTCAGAGTGCCATTCTCCGAGCCAGTTGTCCTGGAAGTCCTCGCTCCGCACACTCAGGCAAACTGTTCCGGTTTCAAAGCTTGGTTGAAATGCGACGCAAAAATCATCGCCTGAGATGTGGCACGTTTATCCACGAGAATGCACTTGATATTTTGTTTATTAAATGGTGAATAGTAACAAAGATTTGAAAATCAACTATGTAACATTCCACATATCACACTAACCATTAAACAAGGAAACATCACTGTTCCATATTGGTACCAATACAAAGCTGTATCAGCTCATTTTCACAAAAACAAAACCACACAGTATCACCTCTCACAGGTCCCTCAACAGAAATGCAGGATAAGCCTGAGAATGCGTTATAATGTCTTGAACTTTGTCATAGAAATGATCTGTCCACCACTGTGTTACTTGTTCCATGCATCAGTGCTCTTCTCCATCCAGGAGCCGCAGCTGTGCAGGGCCTCCCACACAGTCCAATCCCAGCAAAACCAAATCCTAGCATCCACATATTCCACTAGCGCTCTAGGTGCAGTTGAACAACCTTGACTTCCAGCGTGTTTAACCACAGTGACATGCCAGCTACATGCTGCGCTCACCACACCAGCAGCAGCAAAAGCATCAGCAATCTGCGAAAGCATTTCATAGAATTTACAGTGCAGAAGGAGGCCATTTGGCCCATCGAGTCTGCACCGGCTCTTTGAAAGAGCACCCTACCCAAGGTCAACACCTCCACCCTATCCCCATAACCCAGTAACCCGAGCCAACACTAAGGGCAATTTTGGACACTAAGGGCAATTTATCATGGCCAATCCACCTAACCTGCACATCTTTGGTCTGTGGGAGGAAACCGGAGCACCCGGAGGAAACCCACGCACACACGGGGAGGATGTGCAGACTCCGCACAGACAGTGACCCAAGCCGGAATCGAACCTGGGACCCTGGAGCTGTGAAGCAATTGTGCTATCCACAATGCTACCGTGCTGCCCTTCAACAACATCATCAGTTGGCCCATTTGGATCAATGCCGTGCACCAGGTTCCGCAGCATCTTCTTGCTTCAAACCAAATTGTCTTCTGGACTCATACGTCCCCGAGCCCAGTGTAACACGACCCAGTTATCTTAGAAAAATCATTCTTTCCAGCTACAGAAAAAGTAAGGAAACAATAAGAGCAGCCAATAGCAGGAGCAAACAACAAACACAACCTGTAGCTGTGAAGTGCTCTCGCAACTAACAAGGCCAATTCCTTATTAGCAATAGCCTTCAGCTGTGACGCTAGAGGCTACTCACAGTCAAAGGGAGTTAAAGTGACCGTCAGCGTATAACCAAGAAGTGTTTGGTAGGACAGACAAGCAGCAGTAGTAGTTGTTCCTGTTATGGGTATCCACTATATTTAGATTTGGCTTGAAGGCCTCATAGACAAAAAGCCCCCCCATCCCTCGGCCCTGGGGCAACCCTCCCCCCGACCAGGTCCAGCCCCCCCGGAGCAGTACCCCACCACACCCCCAGCACTGGGGCAGCAACTTCACTGCTCTTGAGCTGCATGCCCGAAAATAGAAATGGCTACTCACCTCCTCAAATCCCCATAGCAGCGATTGGACCAGCTTCACGTTTTAAAAAAGGAGTCCTAAGTGACACCTGCGTGATTTCTCACTGGAGATCTGGTTAATTCCTTGGAGGCTGTTACATTCAACTACAATCTTGCAATAAGATGGAAATTGGGGTCAATGATATTCTCGCCATATTTGGGCGTGGTCCGGAACTCACCATCGGGAACGGACTGGTTCGATGGCAAACTCATCCACGCCTGGTACAAATCTTGATTTTGACCCGTCCCGCTATTTAACCGGTACGTCCAGATCCGCGCCGGGAAACATCTTTTCTACATGGACCCCATGAAACACCTTCATAATTGAAAATACTTCTTTCAGGTCACCCTTCAGCCTTCTCTTTTCTAGAGAAATGATTCCCAGTCTGTTCATTCTCATCTATTATAGAACCATAGAATTTACAGTGCAGAAGGAGGCCATTTGGCCCATCGAGTCTGCACTGGCCCTTGGAAAGAGCACCCTACTTAAGCCCACGCCTCCACCTATCCCAGTTATCCCACCTAACCTTTTGGGCACTAAGGGGCAATTTAGCGGGGCCAATCCACCTAACCTGCACATCTTTGGATTGTGGGAGGAAACCGGATCACACGGAGGAAACCCCGAAGCCGGAATTGAACCGGGTCTCTAGAGCTGGAGAAATTCTCTCAGATTTGGTACCATCCTTGTAAATAATTTTTGCACCTTCACTGATTCGCCTGTATCTGTTTTGTAATATGGTTCAGTATTTTAACTGGCCTAACCAAAGTTCTATACAAATTTAACATACTTTCTTTGCTTTTGAATTCTTCTGCAAATGAGTCTATGTCGTGCTTACATGGGTGATCACTTTGCTAACCAGCATTACTGCTTTCAGTTATTTGTGTATCTGTACGTGTTAGGGCTCAACCCTATGTGGTTATATGTGGCCTCCTTATTCATCCTACCAAAGTGCACCACCTTGTACTCATCTACGTAGTGAAATACTTGGTTGGCACTTCAGGTGTTGACCAAAGGATAGCAGAAATCTGAAATGGTCTTCCCTAAAAGCTGCTGATACTGTAGGAGAGGCAGTGGTGTAGTGGTATTGTCACTGGATAGAACCCAAGGCAAGATCTGAGGTGTGAATCCCGGGTTCGAATCCCGCCCTAGCAGATGGCGAAATATGAATTCAACAAAACAATCTGTGGCACAGTGCAGTGGTTAGTACTGCTGCCTCACGGCGCCAGGGACCCGGGTTCAATTCCGGCCCCTGTGGAATTTGCACGTTCTCCCGGTGTCTATTTCCTCAGACGGTCTCCTCTCACAATCCAAAGATGTGTACGTTATTTGGATTGTCCATGATAAATTGCCCCTTCGATGTGCAGGTTATGGGGTTACAGGGATTGGATGGGGGAGCGGACATGGATAGAGTTCTCTTCAGTGCAGACTCGATGGGCCAAATGATTCAATTAAAAAGTTGATGATTACACACACATTGTAATCACCCCCACCCCCACCCCAAACACACACATTGTAATCACCCCCACCCCAAACACACACATTATAATCACCCTCACCCCGCACACACATTGTAATCACTTACCCCCACCCCACACACACATTGTAATCACCTACCCCCACCCCAAAAGTTGATTAAAAAGTTGACATTTATGACCATTGTCATAAATGTCCTTTAGGGAAGGAAATCTGCCATCTATACTTGGTCTGGCCGACATGTGACTCCAGATCCACAGCAATGTAGTTGACTCTCAAATGCCTTCTGGAACAGGCTTGATGTTGAGAGCTGATTTAGTCATTATAATGCTGGCCCAATCAGCAATGCCCACAATGAACTCAGATTGAAAAACTTTTCTTGGAAGGGATGAACTCCATTGGAGGGATTTTTGCGTCGGCGGTAAATGGCCTTTCTCCGCTGCCAGTAGAAAGATGCTGCCGGGGGGCGGGTGGGGTGGAAATCCAGATGTGAAACTAATCTTAAGCCATTGAGTAATTCAGCGCCCCTTTCAAAACAGGCTTGATGTTGAGAGCTGATTTAGTGATTATAATTAATCATGAAAGATTTTGATAGTCGATAGGGAGAAAACCTTTCACTGGCAGGAGGATCGGTAACCAGAGGACGAAGGCAAACAGGGGTGAGAGTGACTGCAGGCAAAAAGATCTGAAAATCTTTTGTGACAAGAAATCATGGCCGCGATATTCCCGCCCCGGAGTGGCAGATGCGGCAAGGCACTCAAAAGTTCATTGACTTCGACAGGACCAGAGGATCCTGCCGGTGGGAGGGGCCAGAAAAATATAATCATAGCACATTTTATGATCTGTAGTGAGTGCAAATGACTCTAGGCCACTTCAAATAGGTGAAATAATTAGACTTCAAGTAGGTAGAACCATTAGTTTTCTATTTACTTTCTATTACCATCAAGAATGTAAACCAATGCCTTTGTATCAAATCACTAAAGTAACCTCAGCATTTCAGCATTCAATGCAGTCAATGCAATTAGTGCCTGCAAAACAGGATGAAGTCGATACTGACAACGAAAGGTGATCTTGCTGGATTATGTACAATGCAATGTGAAGTGAAGGACTATGGAAGAACTGATTTCCAATGTGACCCCGTTTGAATGTATCACCATCTTTACAACCAATTAGGGGTGGGCAACAAGTCCCAGCGATATGCGTGTGTTCCATGAACAAACACATAAAACTCTTAAAAATTAACATTACCTCCAGTAAAAAAGTGGCACAATACCATTCAGTATAAAATCATTAAAGTTTCTGAGTTATAGACTGACATATTACACGTTATACAAATATGAAAATGTAGTTTTAAGTACTTTAAAAAAGTTGTTTTATACATTCAGGTAGGATTCAGCCAACCTTTCCACATTCCCTACTGACAGAAGACGAATTGAAGCTCCTCTCTTCTCCAACACCCCCACCCACCCAGACACATTGTAATCGCCTAACCCCCAACTCCACACACACTGTAATCGCCTATCCCACCCCACACATTATAATCACCTATCCCCACCCACCCCGAACACACACATTGTAATCACCTACCCCCACCCCGAACACAAACATTGTAATCACCTACCCCCACCCCGAACACACACACATTGTAATCACCCCCATACCAAACACACACATTGTAACCACCTATCCCCCCCACCCCACACACACACATTGTAATCACCCCCACATCACACACACGCACATTGCAATCCCCACCAGCCCACACATTGTAATCACCTATCCCCCCCACCCCACACACACATTGTAATCACCTACCCCCATCCCACACACACACATTGTAATCACCTATCCCCCCCCACCCCGAACACACACATTGTAATCACCCCCACCCCAAACACACACATTGTAATCACCTATCCCCCCCACCCCAAACTCACACATTGTAATCACCTATCCCCCTCACCCCAAACACACACATTGTAATCACCCCCACCCCAAACACACACATTGTAATCACCCCCACCCCAAACACACACATTGTAATTACCCCCACCCCAAACACACACATTATAATCACCCTCACCCCGCACACACATTGTAATCACTTACCCCCACCCCACACACACATTGTAATCACCTACCCCCACCCCAAACACTCACATTGTAATCACCTATTCCTCCCCACCCCAACCCCACACATTGTAATCACCTATCCCCCACCCACACACACATTGTAATCACCTACCCCCCCCCACCCCACACACACATTGTAATTGCCTATCCTCCCCATGCCACACATTGTAATCGCCTACCCCCACCCCACACATTGTAATTACCTATCCCCCCTCACCCCACACACACACATTGTAATCACCCCCACCCCGCACACACATTGTAATTACCGACCCCAACCCCACACACATTGTAAACACCTACCCCCACCCCACACATTGTAATTACCTATCCCACCTCACCCCACACACACATTGTAATCATCCCCACCCCACACACACACATTGTAATCACCTATCCCCCCACCCACCCATACACACACACGCATACATACACATTGTAAACATCTATCCCTCGCCACCACACACGAACACGTCTCCAACTCTCTCCCCCCCCCCCCCCCCATTCAGCAGCCTGCCCTTCCCAACAGCATAACTGCAACACTGCGCCCCTCTGGGACCCCACAAGTCCCTTCATTGCCTGGCGATTGCAACTGAAAACTGGCACTGATTCATCATAACCAGTTGAGACTTGGGCATCGCTGTACCCTCCTGAGTAGTTAGTTGTACTGGGTCAAAGCGTGTCAGTTAATATGTCCTACCCTGCTGAATCTGCTGCCCCCTCCCCTCTCCCCCAACCCTCTCCCCCAACCCCGAGGGTGGCACTGTCAGGGTGCCCATGTGGCAGTGCCAAGGTGCCCAGAGCCCGATGACCCGGGGGTCTGCAATGGCCTGAGAGACCCTCCAGGTGTCGTTATGACTAGTCCACGTTTGTGTGGACCAGTACTAAACGGCGCCAATCGAGGCCTCGCTGGGGAGGCTGTTAGTTCCTGGGCCTGAGAGAATACGGCGCAGGCAGATTTAAATAAGCCATTAGTCTCACTTAAATATGCTGATCTGGATCACGCCCAGTGAGGGCAAGATCCAGATCGCCACGTTTCACGAGGTTAGGTTAAATCTTGTGCGAAGTCTCAAGCATCGCGAATCTCGCGAGAGGCCTCTCGTAATGGCCTCCTCACGACACCAGGTCAGGTGCGACGAGGCTGGTAAATCTCGCCCTACGTAGGAAAACAAACTTGGTTACCGAATAACATTTTTCACAACTGCACGATTGATTCTGAATATGCACATGTTGTATTGTTTAAGAAAGATTAATATTTTGTTGTTGTAATGGACAACCATTGCAACATCTTGAATTTTAAATCTAATTACTGTACAATATCTCACTAAATGAAGAAAAATGTTCGTCTCTTGTGAGCTTCTGTAATTAATTTTTTTCTGGAGAACAGAAGTGATCAACCATCACATTTACCTTTCCAGTGCACAAGTTTAAACACTTCATTCTCTTTGGACTTTGACAAATCAATAAATCACACACAGGGCAGAATCTGCCTCACCAACTTTGGAATTTCAAGTTTCGACACATTTTCATTACATCCTCTGCAGTCACTTTCGGTCTTCCAGAGAAATAAATACTTACGCATCAGAGTCGGACTCCACTGCTCCCTCTCCCCTCCTACCCTGCTGAACCTGCTGCCCCCTCCCCTCCCCCCCCCCCTCCCCCCCCCCAACCCACCCCTGGGCCTGCTGAATCCAGGTTCCGCTGCTCTCACTCCCTGCCACCCCTGTCGGGTCTTCTAAACCCCAGCTCCTCTGCTCCCTCTCGCTCCCACTGTGCCATCCGGATTCCAGCTCCGCTACTCCCTCCCCTCCCCCCGCCAAACTCTGCGGCTCCACTGTGGCCCACAGCAGAGCATAGATCATAAAATTTACAGTGCTGAAGGAGGCCATTCAGCCCATCGAGTCTGCACCGGACCTTTGAAAGAGCACCCTACCCAAGCCCACACCTCCACCCTATCCTCAGTAACCCCACTTATCCCAGTAACCCCACTTATCCTTTTTGCACACTAAGGGCAATTTAGTATGGCCAATCCACCTAACCCGCACATCGTTGGGCTCCTTGGACATGTGCCCCTAGTGGGAGCGGGATGTGTGGTGGCCTCCCCCCCCCCGACCCACTGAGCCCTGCCCCTGACCTTGTCATTGGCAGATTTCTCCGGATTTCTGAGATTTTCTCCTCCCGGCTTTGATGAGGCAGCGATGGCCAAGGGGACGTGGAGGTCAGAAAAAGAAAACTTAAAGGAGGATTTCCATCATGAAAATGTCAGAATTTTCCACATTCCAGAAATCTCTCAATCCTGGTAAGGGGAGATGAGGGAAATGCTATTTTGTGGTGAGTGGAAGGGCAGTAGAAAAAGATTTGATAGTAATTTTCAAACGGAATTAGAAAAATAATTTAAGTGAAAAAAATGCAGGGCTAAATGGCAAGATTGGGGATGGGGGGTGGTGGGGGGGCGGGGTTGGACTAATTGGTTTGCTCTATCAAAGGGCCGGCACAAGCAAGGTGGGCTGAATGGCCTCTTTCTGCGCAGTATGATTCCTTCAGTGCCTTGGGAGTTCCATTCGCAAGGTCAGCTTCTGAACTTTACCAGTATATTGAGGCTCCTACTGCCTAAATCAGAGGTCAGTGGGTGCTGGGGAGGTGTGTAGTCCTGCATCCTCCTCCACTTACTCATTCAGCACTCGCTTCATCTCCGTTCCACCAGCAGTTTGGGGCCCTTCAATGTCCTCTGAAGTAGCACAGTAAGTCACTCAGCTGCGCAAACTGTGGCTGCTGGAGGGTGAGGCACCCCACTGCCACCATCTCATGGCAATTAGGGATGGGCGATTGCCAGTGAAGCGCACACCACAAGAAAGAACATTAAAATAGAAAAAAAAAATCAGGTCATGGAGATATGTGTGAAGAAAAGAAACCTGCTCCCCCCCAAAAAAAAACACCACACAAACTTGGCAAGATTAACTTCAATCAAAACAAAAACCACCGCTAATCTTTCAACAACTGAGTCACTTTGTACAAGTTCAAGCTTTGAATAGGTTACAGGATTTAACTGAAGAGAAAATCTATCCATGGAAAAGTGAATGGGTAAAACATTCAGTTGTGACTTTAGATAAACAGGAGCAGATTTTTACCCATTTGTTAGCAAACCACAGCACAGGACACCTGCACAGATTAAAAACTTAACAAAGCCCTCATTGGCCACAGCAAACAAATCTTCAGCTGTTTTTGTAATCTCAATACCTAGTCTCAGTTGGCAGTGTTTTGTTCTGGACTCGTGTTTAAATCTACGTCAGATAGATGGGTGAATTAAACACCCCCCCCCCCCACCGATGTCCCACTCCAACCTTCACCAAAAAAGACACTTTGCAGTAGCTTGTTGCCAACTCTGTTCGGATGCATTTCTTGAGGATTCCATCATTAGGCCGAGCTACGTATAGTTGCCCATTGACTTTACGGTAACATTGTGAGTTCCAGTGCCAGTATGATGATTGAGGGGACAAAATATATCAATTACATCAAACGTTAGACATTTCTAGATTGTGTGCAACTATTGAGAAAGAGGTAACAAGGTCAGTCGATTCACCTGCTCATGAGAATTTTCCATGGTTTTTCTCCTGGGTGTTGCTCACTTTAGTATCTCGGGGTTTAATCTTTCATTCTTGGAAACTCCAGGACAATCATGAAGGGTGGGTGACCCTAACCACATGGTATGTAGATCAGGATGTCCCAGTGTGCTCCTTGTTGTCTTTTCACATGGTGTGTGTTGAGTTAACCCCACTCATCCAGTTGCATTTCAAACCAGATGTTGTTGGGTTGCAAGAGATTCTAGAGATAGGGAGAGGTGAGACCATGGACGGATTTGATGAAGGGACTTATTGATTGGATAAGGGAATGAGTTATCCTCCATCTCTCCTATTGTGTCGCGAAATACCTGTCTTCTAGACTGAATATCACTGTTTCATAGGACGATACGACACTGAAGGAGGCCATTTTGCCTGACACATTTGTGCCAGTACTTTGAGTCCCACTTTCCCTAATAGCTCCAAAAATGTTTTCCTTTTCAACTCTTCATCCAATTCACTTTTGAAAGTTACTAACAACTCCAGCCCTACAGCCTTCTGTGCTCCTCTAGCATTGGTCTCTTACAAACCTCCAATTTTCATTGCTTTACACTGGCTGTTCATTCAGCAGCTTGGCATTAAATGTTAAAAATCCGCCCCTAAATCTCTCTTCCTTTACGACATTCCTTCACACCTACAGTTTTGACCAAGACTTTGATTGCCTTCCCAAATAGCTCCTCAATGGCTCACTGTCAAATTTGGTCTGATAAATTTCCCCTGAAGTGCTTTGGGGGTGCTGTATAAAGGCCCGTTATCATTGAATCTGCGTTCACCACCCGGTTTTTTTTTGTGGAATGTGAAATGAAAAATGAATGAAAATCGCTTATTGTCACAAGTAGGCTTCAAATGAAGTTACTGTGAAAAGCCCCTAGTCGCCACATTCTGGCGCCTGTTCGGGGAGGCTGGTACGGGAATTGAACCGTGCTGCTGGCCTGTCTTGGTCTGCTTTAAAAGCCAGCTCATTAGCCCTGTGCTAAACCAGCCCCTGGTTAGCCAGCCAACACATTGCTGGTGCTTATATATGTTGAAATATCCTCTACTTGCTATTCATGACCAATATTCTGTTTAAATCCTTTAAATAAAAATAGTCTGTAGTTCTAACTTAAGTCGGAAAAGGCAATATTTAGAGCGGAAATTTACCTCTTCCCACTGATGCACTTGACCTCGTTGACCTCTTCCCGCCTGTTCCGTTTGAGTCAGGTGCATTTTTCCCATTTAATTTTGTCACCTTTTCCATAGCAGCTGCTTGAATTGACCGTCTCCCTGTAAACATATCAAAGAACATTAGATCATGAAACATATGTCAGCCAAATCTCTGGGCAGCATTTCCACCCCTCAGAAGGTCATGGGTTCAGGTCCCACTCCTACTTGAGCACAAAGTACAGGCTGACTTCCCCCGCCCCCCCAGCAGTACTAAGGAAACACTACAAAGTCAGTTGTGATGTCTGACGTAACTAGTGTGCCACAGGATCTGTGTCGAGCTTTAACAATTCACCATATTTATGGGATAGAAAACCACAGGGGCTGGTTTAGCACAGTGGTCTAAACAGCTGGCTTGTAAAGCAGAACAAGGCCAGCAGCGCGGGTTCAATTCCCGTGCCAGCCTCCCCGAACAGGTGCTGGAATGTTCCGACCAGGGGCTTTTCACAGTAACTTCATTTGAAGCCTACTTGCGACAATAAGCGATTTTCATTTAATTTAATTTCATGTCCAAGTTTGCTGATGAAATATAAAGACTTGCATCTATATCATTCTTTTCACAACCATCAGTAGTCTCAAAATGCTTTACAGCCAATCAAGTGCTTTTAAGGTGTAGTCACTGTCATAGGGAAACGCATTATGCGCTCTGCAAATTCCCACACACAGCAATGCGATGATCACGTGATAATTTGTTTTTGTGATGTTGACTGAGGGATAAATATTGTCTAGGGCACCAGGGAGAACTCCCTGCTTTTCATCAAAATAGTGCAATGGGATGGATCCTTTACATTCACCCAAGCCTACAAATGGGGCCTTAGTTTAACAACCGATCTGAAAGATGGAACCTCTGACAGTGCAGTACTCCCTTAACATAGGACAAAGTGCCAGCCTTCATTTTTATGCAAGTCCTGGAGTGGGACTTGAACCCAGAACCTTGTGATACATAGGAGAGAATCATAGAATCATCTTACAGTGCAGAAGGAGGCCATTCGGCCCATCAAGTCTGCACCGGCCCTTACAAAGAGCACCCTGCTGAAGCCCATGTATCTACCCTATCCCTCTAACCCCCACTTAACATTTTTCGGACATTAAGGACAATTTATCATGGCCAATTCACTTAACCTGCACATCTTTGGACTGTGGGAGGAAACTGGAGCACCCGGAGGAAACCCACGCAGATATAGGGAGGACGTGCAGACTCCGCACAGACAGTGACCCAGCCGGGAATCGAATCTGGGACTCTGGAGCTGTGAAGCAACTGTGCTAATCACTATGCTGCCGTGCTACCTATGCTTTGTAAAAATTATTTCATGGGACGTGCGTGTCACCGGCACGGCCCACGTTGAATTTCCCTTGAACTGACTGACAAGTCCTTTTTTGAGTCAACCACCTTGCTGTGGATTTGGAGTCGCATGCAGGTCAGACCAGGGAAGGACAGCTTTCTTCTCTCAAGGACATTAGTGAATAAAATGGGTTTTACAACAATCAATAATCGCTTCATGGTCACCACTACTGAGATTAGCTTTCAATGCCAGATTGAATTTAAATTCCACCTGGTGTCATGGTTAAACTCAAATACCCAGAGCTTCAGCCTGGGCCTCTCGATCATTAGGCCAGTGACATGACCACTACGCCATCATCTTCCCATACTCAACTATAACCGAGTTTTGGCTGACACACAGAGAGGTGATATTGTAAACCGTACAATTGGAAACATAAAATTACACAGAGATTAAATAGACGGGCAAAATTGTTGGAAACGGATTTCACTGTAAGAAAATGTGCTAAAAACTAGAAACAGTGGAGATTTGCGGTCCAGAAACAAAGATCATTACAATGCCATGATCGGGTACTGAAAATAATCAAAAAGGTAAATGGAATGCTGGTTTTTATAGAGGAATAAAAGATTAGAATACAAAGGGATCATAGTTCTTCTGCTATAGTTCTTCTGCACTGAGAGCTCTTCCGGGGCAGGTGTGACCTGTATAAGAAGGACGGGTTGCATCTAAACTGGAGAGGCATAAATATCCTGGCCGCGAGGTTTGCTAGTGTCACACGGGAGGGTTTAAACTAGTATGGCAGGGGGGTGGGTACCAGAGCAATAGGTCAGAAGGTGGAAAGATTGAGGGAAAACTAGGAAATAGGGCCACTATGGCTCTGAGGAAGAGCAGACAGGCAGATGTTGCTGAAAACAGCGGGACTGGTGACCTGAAGTGCATATGTTTTAATGCAAGAAGTATAACAGGTAAGGCAGATGAACTTAGAGCTTGGATTAGTACTTGGAACTATGATGTTGTTGCCATTACAGAGACCTGGTTGAGGGAAGGACATGATTGGCAGCTAAACATTCCATGATTTAGATGTTTCCGGCAGGATAGAGGGGGATGTAAAAGGGGTGGAGGAGTTGCGCTACTGGTTACACAGCTGTACTGCGGGAGAACACCTCAGAGGGCAGCGAGGCTATATGGGTAGAGATCAGGAATAAGGGTGCAGTCACAATGTTGGGGGTTTACTACAGGCCTCCCAACAGCCAGCGGGAGATAGAGGAGCAGATAGGTAGACAGATTTTGGATAGGAGTAAAAGCAACAGGGTTGTTGTGAAGGGAGACTTTAACTTCCCCAATATTGACTGGGACTCACTTAGTGCCAGGGGCTTGGATGGGGCATAGTTTGTTAGGAGCATCCAGGAGGATTTCTTAAAACAATATGTAGATAGTCCAATTACGGAAGGGGCTGCACTGGACCTGGTATTGGGGAATGAGCCCGGCCAGGTGGTAGAAGTTTCAGTAGGGGAGCATTTTGGGAACAGTGACCACAATTCAATAAGTTTTAAAGTGCTGGTGGACAAGGATAATAGTGGTCCTAGGGTGAATGTGCTAAATTGGATGAAGGCTAATTATAACAATATTAAGCGGGAACTGAAGAACATAGACTGGGGGCGGATGTTTGAGGGTAAATCAACATTTGACATGTGGGAGGTTTTCAGATGTCAGTTGAAAGGAATTCAGGAAGAAGGATAAATATGGCAAATTTCGGGATCCTTGGATAACAAGAGATATTGTAGGCCTCGTTAAAAAGAAAAAGGAGGCATTTGTCAGGGCTAGAATGCTGGGAACAGACGAAGCCTGTGTGGAATATAAGGAAAGTAGGAAGGAACTTAAGCAAGGAGTCAGGAGGGCTAAAAGGGATCATGAAAAGTCATTGGCAAATGGGGTTAAGGAAAATCCCAAGGCTTTTTACGCGTACATAAAAAGCAAGAGGGTAGCCAGGGAAAGGGTTGGCCCACTGAAGGACAGGGGAGGGAATCTATGTGTGCAGCCAGAGGAAATGGGCGAGGTACTAAATGAATACTTTGCATCAGTATTCACCAAAGAGAAGGAATTGTTGGATGTTGAGTCTGGAGAAGGATGTGTAGATAGCCTGGGTCACATTGAGATCCAAAAAGACGAGGTGTTGGGCGTCTTGAAAAATATTAAGGTGGATAAGTCCCCAGGGCCTGATGGGATCTACCCCAGAATACTGAAGGAGGCAAGAGAGGAAATTGATGAGGCCTTGACAGAAATCTTTGGATCCTCACTGTCTTCAGGTGATGTCCCAGAGGACTGGAGAATAGCCAATGTTGCTCCTTTGTTTAAGAAGGGTAGCAAGGATAATCCAGGGAACTACAGGCCGGTGAGCCTTACGTCAGTGGTAGGGAAATTACTGGAGAGAATTCTTCGAGACAGGATCTACTCCCATTTGGAAGCAAGTGGTCGTATTAACGAGAGGCAGCACGGTTTTGTGAAGGGGAGGTCGTGTCTCACTAACTTGATAGAGTTTTTCGAAGAGGTCACAAAGATGATTGATGCAGGTAGGGCAGTGGATGTTGTCTATATGGACTTCAGTAAGATCTTTGACAAGGTCCCTCATGGCAGTTTGGTACAAAAGGTGAAGTCACAGGGGATCAGAGGTGAGGTGGCAAGATGGATACAGAACTGGCTAGGTCATAGAAGGCAGAGAGTAGCAATTGAAGGGTGCTTTTCTGATTGAAGGGCTGTGACTAGTGGTTTTCCGCAGAGATCAGTGCTGGGACCTTTGCTGTTCATAGTATACATCAATGATTTGGAGGAAAATGTAACTGGTCTGATTAGTAGGTTTGCGGACAACACAAAGGTTGGTGGAATTGTGGATAGTGATGAGGACTGTCAGAGGATACAGCAGGATTTAGATCGTTTGGAGACTTGGGCGGCGAGATGGCAGATGGAGTTTAATCTGGACAAATGTGAGGTAATCCATTTTGGAAGTTCTAATACAGGGAGGGATTATACAGTGAATGGTAGAACCCTCAAGAGTATTGACAGAGAGACTAGGTGTACAGGTCCACAGGTCACTGAAAGGGGCAATACAGGTAGAGAAGGTCGTCAAGAGGGCATACAGCATGCTTGCCTTCATTGGCTGGGGCATTGAGTATAAAAATTGGCAAGTCATGTTGCAGCAGAAAGAACCTTACTTAGGCCACACTTGGAGTATAGTGTTCAATTCTGGTCACCGCAGTACCAGAAGGATATGAAGGCTTTAGAGAGGGTGCAGAAGAGATTTACCAGGATGTTGCCTGGCATGGAGGGCATTAGCTATGAGGAGAGGTTGAATAAACTTGGTTTGTTATCACTGGAACGAAAGAGGTTGAGGGGTGACCTTATCGAGGTCTACAAAATTATGAGGGGCATAGACAGAGTGGATAGTCAGAGACTTTTTCCCAGGGTAGAGGGGTCAATTACTAGGGGGTATAGGTTTAAGGTGCGAGGGGCAAGGTTTAGTGGAGACGTACGAGGTAAGCTTTTTTACACAGAGGGTAGTGGGTGCCTGGAACTCGCTGCCGGAGGAGGTGGTGGAAGCTGGGACGATAGTGACGTTTAAGGGGCATCTTGACAAATACATGAATAGGATGGGAATAGAGAGGAAGGATCTTCTAGGCCCAAGCATCATCAATCTGTTTTCTCAATGACCTCCTCTCCATCTTAAGGTCAGAAACGGGGATGTTCGCTGATGATCGCATTTTGTCCAGGATCATTCTGATACTGAAGCAGTCATGCCCATATGCAGCAAGTTCTGGACAATATTCAGGTTAGGTTGAATTCCGCTATGATCTCAATGAATAGTCCGAAACAGGTTTGAGGGGCTAAATGGCCTCCCCATATCACTTAATACCTTTGACTAACAAAAATCTAACACAATCTTAGGTTAAAAATTCAGATGGTCTAATATCAACTGCCAATTGAGGAAGAAAGTTCCAAACTTCTACCACCTTTTCTCTATAAACAAGTGTTTCCAAAATTCATTCCCAAAGGTTCTGGACCCAATTTTTTGGTCAATGATCCCTAGTCCTAGATTCCCCAATCAGCGGAAATAGTTTACCTCAATCTCCATTATCTAATCCACTAAAAACCTGGAAAACATTACTTACATCAACCCGTAACCAGTCTAAATTCCAGAGATTACAACCCTGGTTTGTGTAATCTCTCCCTGTAATATAATCCTTGGAATCCAGGAATTCTGGTTAACCTATGCTGCATTCCTCCAAAGCCAATACATTTTCTGTATTCGTTTATGGGGTGTGTGCATAATTGGCTAGGCCAGCATATATTGCCTGTTCCTATTTGCCCTCAGGAAGGTGGCTGCCTTCTTGAACCACTGCAGTTTAGGTGATCCTATGCTAATTTAGATGAGGTGCCAAACTGAGGCACCATCTGCCCCCTCATTTTGAAGAAGGGCAGGGGATTCTCTCTGGTGTACCGGACCAACTCAGTCAACATCATAAAAATTACCTGGCCATTTGTCACATTGCTGTTGTGGGAGCTTGTTTCCAACATTACAACAATGATTTACTTCATGGGCTGAAAGGTGATATGTAAACATACGTCCTTCTTTCTTTCTGAATGCAAAATTCTTGTTCTTTTGTTCAAAACTCAACTGTCATCACGCCTTTCTTAAAATTTCAGAGGAGCAAAATGTATATTGTCTGCCACAGGAACAAGAGGAGATCCATTTGTAAAGGAGGGAAAAGATGAAGAGTAAGGCAGAGAGGTTTAGGGAGGGGACCTCCGAGTGGGGACAAGGAGACTGAGTATTCTAGGGGAGAAAAACTTCAAAAAAAGGACATTGGCGACAAGTACTTCTTCAACATTCCGAGGGTATGAAAAGGTGCTAGATAAATGCAAGCTATTTCTCAATTTAAAAACTTACATTGAATTTTCCCTTAGCCTGCAATGCTCTAAAGCAAATAAACCCAGCCTAGGATGGGGAGGGTTAAAAATCACCAAAATAAGGAGTAAAGAATACTACAAGTGTATAGTTTAGTGCCTTGGTCATACTATCACCAGCTGCCCACATGGGTCCATGGGGCTGTACAAGTCATCAAGTCATCAGTATGAAACATATATGAAGATGTGACCATACATCTGCAACTGTTGGCATGGAGGTGGTCATTCTTGCATGACTATAACACTGACTGTAGAACAATTAATTTTAAAGTGTACGACAGCAGCGACAGTAAAGCCAAGAATGATACCTTATATTAAACGCTAGAGAAATTTCAGTTAAGAGCATTCTTTTCTTTCTATAAAAGTCATCTGGATTTTAAAAAAACTTTCAGTTCTATTTTTAATTAAAAATAAATATCTGGGGCAAGAGTTACGAGCAGGGAGTGTAGAGTCAGCAATGATTCTCACAGGGCAGGACACGTTTATTTCTTTAACATTGTGAACTTTCATTGAAATAAAAAAGCATTACGTTTCACAGGCCCAAATTAGCATGGTGGTCCTTTGTTTCGTTGTTATCTCCACGTCCATCAGCTGTGGGTGCGCAGACATGTGTGCGGAGCTGTAGCAGTGCAGACAAAACCACAGCAGTCTCTGTGCTAAATTATGATAATAAAGGTGAACTCCTCCTATTGCGCATCCGCTCTTCATGTGGGTGAGTGACAAATATTACACTACCTGCCCTGGGAATAAGCACTGCGGGAGCGTATGCTGCTACTTGTGAATGAGACATAATATGGGAAGCTCATTGTTTTGTAAACAAACTTGTTTCAAGACAATGGTGAGGAGACGTTGAGACAACCACAACCATCTCCAAATATTTTTATGCGGCTCAGAGAGCTTTAAATTCAAATTCTCCAAATATTTTTTTTCTCTAAACAAATCAAGGGCCTTCATATTTTAGTTGAGCAATTTGACAAACCAACCTTTGCTGTTTAAAGAGTCATAAGAGATCAACAAAAGCAAAGACAGCTTTTTAAAGGTGTCACTGCGAATTATACCCAAATAGAACATGCAACCAGCTCATTTCAAAATGACATAATAGCGATGCCAAATCTTTTGACATTCTTAATCAGGATATGGTCATTGCTGACTGTCCCTAGTTGCGTTGAGAACGGGCTGCTGGGCCTTCTTCTTGCACTGCTGTAGTCTGTGTGGTGAAGGTACTCAGCATTCTGCTAGCCCACATCAGAGATAGTTAAAGAGTCAACTATGTTGGTGTGGTTCTGGAGTCACATACAGTCTGGGGCTGTTTAGCACAGGGCTAAATCGCTGGCTTTGAAAGCAGACCAAGGCAGGCCAGCAGCGCGGTTCAATTCCCGTACCAGTCTCCCCGAACAGGCGCCGGAATGTGGCGACTAGGGGCTTTTCACAGTAACTTCATTTGAAGCCTACTTGTGACAATAAGCGATTTTCATTCATTCATTTCACATACTATCTCAGACTGGGTTAGAACAGCATGTTTTCTTCCCTGAAGGTTACCAGTGAACCAGATGTTTAAAAATGATAATCCGACAACTTCATAGCCGCTGTCACTCTTACCAGTTTTTAAATGTACAGATTTATAAAATCGAATTCAATTCTTAAGCTGCCATAGTGCAGGCTGAACTCAGTAAGGATAAATGTTGGCCTGGATACCACGAGAATTTCCATGCGTTTCTTTGGCATTGAGCCATGGGGTCATTTATGTCCAATTTATCATGAAATTGGGACTGAGGTGGTTTGATGGATAAAAGAGGGTGTTAACCTTGTTCAAAATTGTCTTGTTGAATGGGAGCCTGCTGCAACAGGCTTAATTATACATAGATTTACAACATAGAAACATAGCATTCAGCCTAAACGGCCTTCATTGGTGTTTATTTATTTTTTATTCGTCCTTTGGATGTGGGCATCGTTGGCTGGGCCAGCATTTGTTGCCCATCCCTTATTGCCCTTGAACTGAGTGGCTTGCTAGGCCATTTCAGTGGGGGGGCAGTTCAGAGTCAACCACATCGCTGTGTGGGTCTGGAGTCACATGTAGGCCAGACGGGGTAAGGACGGCACATTTTCTTTCCTAAGGACATTAGTGAACCAGATGGGTTTTTACGACAATCGGCCATGCTTTCATGGTCATATAAGACTTAATGCTTATTGAATTCCAATTTCAGCATCTGTCATAGCGGGTTTCGAACCCGGGACCCCAGAGCATACCTGGAGGCGGTGGGCTAGTGGTATTGTCACTGGATTAGTAACCAGTGACAATACCACTAGCCCACCACCACCCCACACAAGACTTTCCACATCTAACCCTATCAGCTGATCTTTCTGTTATTTTCTCCCTCATGTGCTAACCCAGTTTACCCTTAAAATAGATCTATGCTGTTGGTCTCAATCACTCCTTGTAGTAGCGGAGTGTGTGGTAGCATAGGGGTTATGTTATGGACCAGCAATCAAGAAACCTGGACTAGTGGTGATGCAGTGGTTAGCACTGCTGCCTCACAGCACCGAGGTCCCAGGTTCGATCCCGGCTCTGGGTCACTGTCCGTGTGGAGTTTACACATTCTCCCTGTGTTTGCGTGGGTTTCGCTCCCACAACCCAAAGGTGCGCATGGTAGGTGGATTGGCCATGCTAAACAATTGCACCTTAATTTGAAAAAATGAATTGGGTATTCTAAATTTATAAAGAAAAATGAAAAAAAAAGATACCTGGACTACTGATCCAGAGGCAACAGTTCAGATCCCACGACAGCAACCGGGGAATTAAACTGCAGTTAATTAAATAAAATTTGGAATGAAAAAGTTAGTTTCTTTAATGGTGATGTGACGGACTCTGAAATCGAATAGCAAGCCACCCAGTGGTATCAAATTGCTATGAGAATTCTTGTAAGAACAAACTGGAGAGACCCACCAGCATTAACCCAGGCACTAGGCATGCCCAGTTTACCTTGCAAAGTCCTCACTAATATCTGAGAACTGATGCCAAAGTGTGGCTGTCTCATAGACTAGTTAATCAACAGACTCACAGTCACACTCACAGAATCATACCTTGCAGCAAATGACACTGACTTCTCTATCATCATTCCTGGATTGTCCTGTCCCACTGACAGACCCACTAGAGATGACAGCACAGTTGCGCTTGGCCCTGGAAGTCCTCAACATTGACTCCAGAATCCTTTAAGTCTCATGGCACGAGGTCAATCATCGGCAAGGAAATTTACCAAGTTTACCATTTACTGCCCTCCTTCAGTTGATGAATCAGAACTTCTCCATTTTGAACGTCATTTGGAAGAAGCACTGAGGGTGTTGGCATGGGTGCAGAATGTGTGGGGGAACTTCAATGCCCATCATAACGAGTGACTCAGTAGCACCACTACTGACCAAGCTGGTTAGGTCCTGAAGGACATATCTGCCAGATTGGGTCTGTGGCAGGTGGTGAGAGAAGCAATGTAAGGAAAAACTTACTTCACCTTCCCCCCACTAATGTACCAGCCGCAGATGCACCTGTCCATAATAGTACTGGTGTGAGTGACCATTGCAGAGTATTTGAGGAGATGAAGTCCTGTCTTCACACTGCGGATACTCCGCATTGTGTTGTGTGGCATTATCATTGTGCTAAATGGGGTAGATTCAGAAAAATGCCAGCAACTCAAAACTGAGTATCCATCAGGGGCAGTGGGCCATCAGCAGCAGCAGAATCATTATTTTTTTTAAAATTTAGAGTACCCAATTTTTCCAATTAAGGGGCAATTTAGCGTGGCCAATCCACCTAACCTGCACATCTTTGGATTGTGGGGCGAAACCCACGCAAACACAGGGAGAATGTGCAAACTCCACATGGACAGTGACCCAGAGCCGGGATCGAACCTGGGACCTTGGTGCTGTGAGGCTGCAGGGCTATCCCACTGCGTCACCGAGCAGCAGCAGAATTATTATCACCCACAATCTGTAAACCGCTGGCCTGGCATATCCTTCAATCAAACCATTACCATCAAGTCAGGGGATCAACCCTGGTGAAATGTGGCATGCAGGAGAGCATGCCAGAAGCAACACCAATCCCTTGCTGTCACCAGCTCCACCTCCTACATGTGCCATCCGGGTCCCCCGGCTTAAACCAGTGGTTCCCACACAACAGTTAACACTGACATCCCCTCCATCCTAAAGTGTCTCCTCAACTGGTTCCATACCCCAATTGTGGACCGCACCTCTGGCTCTCCGTGTATCTCCTTGGTGCCAACGGGAGCCATGGTGACCGCCGTCACCATGGCCCTCAGGCTGGACCCCCTACAGGACTCCTCCTCCGCCCTAACCCATTCTAACTGCTCTCCTTCCCATCACCACCTCACCTGCTCTGCATTCGCCGTCCTACAGTGGTGCAGCAGATTTGGTAGCACTAACCCTTCTGCCTCTGCCTCTGTGACAGGGCTGTCTTCACCCTAGGTACCTTCCCCACCATATAAACCCCAAAATCGCTGCATCCAGTTTACGGAAAAAGGCCTTTGGAATGAAGATCGGGAGGGTCTGGAATTCAAACAGGAACCTTGGCACAACATTCATTTTTAACAGCTGGAACTTCCCCGCCAGTGTCAGGTGTAACGTATTCTAGTTCCTAAAGTCCTCCCTAACCTCCTCCACCAACTTTGTTAGGTTCCATTTGTGCATCGTCGCCCACTCTCCCATCACCTGAACATCCAAATACCCGAAACTGTTCCTGGAAACCCTAAATGGCAACACCACCAGATTGGCACCCGACCCTCCACATTCACCAGAAACATCTCTCTTTCTGACATTCAGCTTATAGCCCGAGAAGGCCCTGAACCTCTCTAGTATGCTCATAATTCTCCCCATACTCTCCAGTGGGTCCGATACGAACAGCAGTAGGTCATCTGCATACAGCAACACCTAGTGTTCCCTACTCCCCCTCACAATCCACTTTACTGACCCCCCTGAGGGCCATCGCCGAGGGTTCTATCGGAGTCCTGTTTGCGTGAGGAGAGAAGGCCGGTCTGCTCTTAGCTGATCAGCTGAAACAGCAGGCGGCTTTCCGGGAGATCATACAGGTACATAACTCAAACGGCAGCCTGGTTTCCGCCATTCCTCAGGTCAATGCGGCTTTTGAATCATACTATCGGGGTCTCTATAGATCAGCGATGCGGCTGAGGGATTGGTCATGACCGATCTTTTGGCCAGCCAATCCATTCCAGTTGTGGAAGGGTTGAGGAGGTGGAATCCCCGTTGGGCCCAGAGCAAATTATGAAATGCATTGAGTTGATGCAGACTGGTAAAGCCCCTGGTCCGGATGGCTTCCTCATTGAATTTTATAAGAAATATGCTGAGCAGTTGGTACCTTTAATTTTAGATATGTTTAACGATCCATTTTTTCGGGGTTCATTGCCTGATACCCTCACACAGGCCTCTATCACCTTGATTCTTCAGAAAGACAAAGACACAACAGAGTGTGGGTTGTATCGACTTATATCACTCTTAAATGTGGTTAAGTTAATTGCCAAAGTGCTGGCGCTGCAGCTGGAGCCCTACCTCCCAGAGGGGATCTCGGAAGTTCAGACAGGTTTTGATAAGGACCGGCCAATTACCGGAAAATGTCGCCTTCTAAATATTATCCTTTTCCCCTAATCAGTGCCTGAACTGGAGGTGATTGTTTCCCTAGATGCAGAAAAGGCATTTGATAGAGTGGAGTGGGAATATCTGTTTGAGATACTTGGGAAGTTTGGATTTGAACACAAATTTATCTCCTGGATTCGACAATTGTATAGGGTCCCACTGCTAATTTTCATACAAATGCTCTGAACTCTGGCTACTTCCCATTGAATAGGGGCACAGGGCAGCGATGTCCATCATCTCTACTCCTGTTTGCTTTAGCAATAGATCCTCTTACTTATAGTGCTGAGGTCTTCTGTTAAGTGGAGGGGGATAAATCAGGGCGGGCTAGAGCATCAGGTTTCCCTTTACTCGGATGACCTACATCGTTATTTTATGGACTCAGTACCCTCTGTGGTCGAGTTAATGAAACTGCTTCGGAGTTTTGGCTCCTTCTCTGGGTACAAGTTGAACTTGGACAAAGAACAAAGAACAAAGAAATGTACAGCACAGGAACTGGGCCTTCGGCCCTCCAAGCCCGTGCCGACCATGCTGCCCGACTAAACTACAATCTTCTACACTTCCTGGGTCCGTATCCCTCTATTCCCATCCTATTCATGTATTTGTCAAGATGCCCCTTAAATGTCACTATCGTCCCTGCTTCCACCACTTCCTCCAGTAGCGAGTTCCAGGCACCCACTACCCTCTGCGTAAAAAACTTGCCTCGTACATCTACTCTAAACCTTGCCCCTCTCACCTTAACCTATGCCCCCTATAATTGACCCCTCTACCCCGGGGAAAAGCCTCTGGCTATCCACTCTGTCTATGCCCCTCATAATTTTGTAGACCCCTATCAGGTCGCCCCTCAACCTCCTTCGTTCCAGTGAGAACAAACCGAGTTTATTCAACCGCTCCTCATAGCTAATGCCCTCCATACCAGGCACCATTCTGGTAAATCTCTTCTGCACCCTCTCTAAAGCCTCCACATCCTTCTGGTAGTGTGGCGACCAGAATTGTACACTGTACTCTAAGTGTGGCCTAACTAAGGTTCTATACAGCTGCAACATGACTTGCCAATTCTTATACTCAATGCCCCGGCCAATGAAGGCAAGCATGCCGTATGCCTTCTTGACTACCTTCTCCACCTGTGTTGCCCCTTTCAGTGACCTGTGGACCTGTACTCCTAGATCTCTTTGACTTTCAATACTCTTGAGGGTCCTACCATTCACTGTATATTCCCTACCTGCATTAGACCTTCCAAAATGCATTACCTCACATTTGTCCGGATTAAACTCCATCTGCCATCTCTCCGTCCAAGTCTCCAAACAATCTAAATCCTGCTGTATCCTCTGACAGTCCTCATCGCTTTCCGCAATTCCACCAACCTTTGTGTCGTCTGCAAACTTACTAATCAGACCAGTTACATTTTCCTCCAAATCATTTATCTATACTACAAACAGCAAAGGTCCCAGCACTGATCCCTGTGGAACACCACTGGTCACAGCCCTCCAATTAGAAAAGCATCCTTCCATTGCTACTCTCTGCCTTCTATGACCTAGCCAGTTCTGTATCCACCTTGCCAGCTCACCCCTGATCCCGTGTGACTTCACCTTTTGTACTAGTCTACCATGAGGGACCTTGTCAAAGGCCTTACTGAAGTCCATATAGACAACATCCACTGCCCTACCTGCATCAATCATCTTAGTGACCTCCTCGAAAAACTCTATCAAGTTAGTGAGACACGACCTCCCCTTCACAAAACCATGCTGCCTCTCACTAATACGTCCATTTGCTTCCAAATGGGAGTAGATCCTGTCTCGAAGAATTCTCTCCAGTAATTTCCCTACCACTGAAGTAAGGCTCACCGGCCTGTAGTTCCCTGGATTATCCTTGCTACCCTTCTTAAACAGAGGAATAACATTGGCTATTCTCCAGTCCTCCGGGACATCCCCTGAAGACAGTGAGGATCCAAAGATTTCTGTCAAGGCCTCAGCAATTTCCTCTCCAGCCTCCTTCAGTATTCTGGGGTAGATCCCATCAGGCCCTGGGGACTTATCCACCTTAATATTTTTCAAGACGCCCAACACCTCGTCTTTTTGGATCTCAATGTGACCCAGGCTATCTACACATCCTTCTCCAGACTCAACATCTACCAATTTCTTCTCTTTGGTGAATACTGATGCAAAGTATTCATTTAGTACCTCGCCCATTTCCTCTGGCTCCACTCATAGATTCCCTCCCCTGTCCTTCAGTGGGCCAACCCTTTCCCTGGCTACCCTCTTGCTTTTTATGTACGTGTAAAAAGCCTTGGGATTTTCCTTAACCCTATTTGCCAATGACTTTTCGTGACCCCTTCTAGCCCTCCTGACTCCTTGCTTAAGTTCCTTCCTACTTTCCTTATATTCCACACAGGCTTCGTCTGTTCCCAGCCTTTTAGCCCTGACAAATGCCTCCTTTTTCTTTTTGACGAGGCCTACAATATCTCTCGTTATCCAAGGTTCCCGAAAATTGCCGTATTTATCCTTCTTCCTCACAGGAACATGCACCAACGGTCCTGAATTCCTTTCAACTGACACTTGAAAGCCTCCCACATGTCAGATGTTGATTTGCCCTCAAACATCCGCCCCCAATCTATGTTCTTCAGTTCCCGCCTAATATTGTTATAATTAGCCTTCCCCCAATTTAGCACATTCATCCTCGGACCACTCTTATCCTTGTCCACCAGTACTTTAAAACTTACTGAATTGTGGTCCCTGTTACCGAAATGCTCCCCTACTGAAACATCTACCACCTGGCCGGGCTCATTCCCCAATACCAGGTCCAGTACCGCCCCTTCCCTAGTTGGACTGTCTACATATTGTTCTAAGAAGCCCTCCTGGATGCTCCTTACAAACTCCGCCCCGTCTAAGCCCCTGGCACTAAGTGAGTCCCAGTCAATATTGGGGAAGTTGAAGTCTCCCATCACCACAACCCTGTTGTTTTTACTCTTTTCCAAAATCTGTCTACCTATCTGCTCCTCTATCTCCCGCTGGCTGTTGGGAGGCCTGTAGTAAACCCCCAACATTGTGACTGCACCCTTCTTATTCCTGATCTCTACCCATATAGCCTCACTGCCCTCTGAGGTGTCCTCCCGCAGTACAGCTGTGATATTCTCCCTAACCAGTAGCGCAACTCCGCCTCCCCTTTTACATCCCCCTCTATCCCGCCTGAAACATCTAAATCCTGGAACGTTTAGCTGCCAATCCTGCCCTTCCCTCAACCAGGTCTCTGTAATGGCAACAACATCTTAGTTCCAAGTACTAATCCAAGCTCGAAGTTCATCTGCCTTACCCGTAATACTTCTTGCATTAAAACATATGCACTTCAGTCCACCAGACCCGCTGTGTTCAGCAACTTCTCCCTGTCTGCTCTGCCTCAGAGCCCCACTGTCCCTATTCCCTAGTTCTCCCTCAATGCTCTCACCTTCTGACCTATTGCTCCCGTGCCCACCCCCCTGCCATACTAGTTTAAACCCTCCCGTGTGACACTAGCAAACCTCGTGGCCAGGATATTTATGCCTCTCCGGTTTAGATGCAACCTGTCCTTCTTATATAGGTCACACCTGCCCCGGAAGAGCTCCCAGTGGTCCAGATAACGGAAACCCTCCCTCCCACACCAGCTGTTTAGCCACGTGTTTAGCTGCTCTATCTTCCTATTTCTAGCCTCACTGGCACGTGGCACAGGGAGTAATCCTGAGATTACAACCCTAGAGGTCCTGTCTTTTAACTTTCTGCCTAGCTCCCTGAACTCCTGCTGCAGGACCTCATGCCCCTTCCTGCCTATGTTGTTAGTACCAATATGTACAACGACCTCTGCCTGTTTGCCCTCCCCCTTCAGGATGCCCTCTACCCGTTCGGAGACATCCTGGACCCTGGCACCAGGGAGGCAACATACCATCCTGGAGTCTCTTTCACGTCCACAGAAGCGCCTATCTGTGCCCCTGACTATAGAGTCCCCTATTACTATTGCTCTTCTGCGCTTTGACCCTCTCTTCTGAACATCAGAGCCAGCCGTGGTGCCACTGCTCTGGCTGCTGCTGTTTTCCCATGATAGGCTATCCCCCCCGACAGTATCCAAAGGGGTATACCTGTTTGAGAGGGGGACAACCACAGGGGATTCCTGCACTGACTGCCTGCCCTTTCTGGTGGTCACCCATTTCTCTGCCTGCACCTTGAGTGTGACCACATTTATATAACTGCAATCTATGACACTTTCCGCCACCTGCATGCTCCTAAGTGCATCCAATTGCTGCTCCAACTGAACCATGCGGTCTGTGAGGAGCTCCAGTTGGGTGCACTTTCTGCAGATGAAGCCACCCGGGACGCTGGAAGCCTCCCGGACCTGCCACATCTCACAGTCAGAGCACTGCACCCCTCTAACTGACATTGCGTCAATTAATTAAAATTAAAAGTTTAAAAAAATTTTTTAAAATATTTTTTTTACATTTTTTCAAAGTTACTGTTAACTATCTGTTTCTTCGCACTAGATTTCTAATATAAATGCGAAAGCTAAATATAGCACTCTCCTATCTCTGGCTTAGATACCCCTCTAAATTATAATTAAGTAATTATGTTTAATTAGTTACCAAAGCTTAATCTTTTTAATATAGTGTAGATTCCCAACCAGCCACTCAGGTCACAGCTTTTCTGTGATGCCACTTCAGTTTCCCCCCGACACACACAATTTGAAAAAGGTATAAAAGTAAAAATGAGTAAAAATCACTTACTTACTTTCTGAGTGTCTTAGATGTTCTCAGGTTCTCTCCCTGACAGAGACTGCTCCTCCTCCTCCGACGGGAAGCCCAACTGGGGACACCACCTATTTGCCTTACTAAGACTAGCTTTTGTTATCCGAGTCCACTTGGGCCTCGTTTCATAAATTAAATTATACTAGTCTGGTTGATAGTGTCAAGTCCGACTTAGAGATAAACTCCCTGCCCTTGGCGGGCAGGGCTCAGACTATTCAAATGAATGTACACTTGAAATTTTTATTTCTTTTTCAATGTCTCCCCCTTTTTCACCCAAGTTCTTTTTTTTTGTCAAAATCAATAAATTAATGTCCTCCTTTATTTCGGCGGATAGGACTCCAAGGGTCTGTGGGGCTTTGCTCCAAAGAGATAGGCAGTCAGGGGGCTCGGCACTATCCAGTTTATTGTTCACTAATGGGCAGCCAATATTCAATCGATATTGTCGTGGTTCAGTGATCCAGGTTCCACATGGAGACAAATGGAGGCGAACCCCCGCAAAGTTTCTAGCTTTGGTGCAATGCTAACTGCATCATTGCCTTTCTCTCTGGTAAGATTTTGCCTGAATCCACTAGTGGTGTCCACTGTGAGAATCTGGAAGCAGTTCAGATATCATTTTAATCTCTGTTCCATGTCTTCACTAGCCCCCATCTGCAATAACCACCTTTTTCTGCAGCGGGTTCAGACTTGATGTTTAAGTCACGGCAGGGGAAGGGTTTGGAGACCTGTTTGTGGAGGGGATGTTTGACAGCTTAAAGGAGCTGACAGAAAATTTCTAACTTCCTGGTTCCAGGCTTTTCAGATACTTTCAGATTTTTGATTTTTCGTGTCAGGCTTTTCCCTCCTTTTCCTTGGCACCACCTTCCTCCCTGATGAAGAAGATTTTGTCTTTGGCGGGTCTGGTGGGGGGACTATTTCGGGCATATACAGCCATATCCTCTCAGTGGAGTCAGTTCCTTTGACTGAGGTGAGGGCGAAATGGGAGGGTGAGTTGGGTCTCTGATGAGGTATGGAGTGAGGCCCTTCGCAGGGTCAACTCCACATCTTCATGTGCTCAGCTAAGTCTGATCCAATTCAAGGTGGTGCACAGAGCATATCGGATTAAAGCGAGGATGAGTAGATTTTTCTCTGGGGTAGATTATCAAAGAATTTACAGTGCAGAAGGAGGCCATTCAGCCCATCGAGTCTGCACGGCTCTTGGAAAGAGCACCCTACCCAAGGTCAACACCTCCATTCTATCACCATAACCCAGTAACCCCACCCAACACTAAGGGCAATTTTGGACACCAAGGACAATTTATCATGGCAAATCCACCTAACCTGCACATCTTTGGACTGTGGGAGGAAACCGGAGCATCCGGAGGAAACCCACGCACACACGGGGAAGATGTGCAGACTCCGCACAGACAGTAATCCAAGCCGGAATCGAACCTGGGACCCTGGAGCTGTGAAGCAATTGTGCTATCCACAATGCTACCGTGCTGGAGGACAAGTGTGAGCGTTGTTCTGGGGGCTGGCTAACCATACATATGTTCTGGTCTTGTCCCAAGTTAGTTAGCTTTTGGGCCTCTTTCATCAACACCATGTCGGAAATACTCGATGTTGATTTGGATCCATACCCACTGGCGGCCACTTTTGGGGTATCAGATTCACCAGTGCTTCAGACGGGGCGGGGGGGGGGGGATGTCCTCACCTTCCCCTTTTTAATAGCCCGGAGATGTGTTATGCTGGTGGAGGTCTCCTACTCCGCCCAGTGCGTTGGCTTGGTTGGGTGACCTTGAGTCTTTCTTACATTTGGAGAAGGTTAAGTACATCATTAGAGGGTTGGTAAAGGGGTTCTACCTAAGATGGAAGCCATTCACTTCCTTTTTTAAGGAGCTAGTCGCCGTCAGCTGTTAGGGGGTTTAGTTTAGTTTTTGGGGTTAAGTTAATATGGGCTTTTGCTTGTTAGTCTTGTTCTTTTATTGCATAACTTTAGTTAATTGCTTTTTCTGATTTCATTTATTGTGAACATTTTTTAATAAACATATGTTTTTTAAAATTACTGCCGATCAGTCTACTTTCAATCATCAACAAACTGATTACGGCAGTGCTGTCAAGCAGTATTTACTAAACAATAACTTGCTCACTAATCCTCAGTTTAGGGTATGATAGGAGTGCATAGCGGCTGACTTTATTATAGCCTTAGTTCAAACATGACTTGAATTCAAGTGGTGAGGTGAGAGTGACTGCTTTTGACATCAAGGCAGCATTTGGCTGTGTGTGGCATCAAGGAGCCCAGGCAAAATTAATGTCAATGGGAATCAGGGGAAAATTCTTTATTGGTTTGATTCATACCGACCACAAAGTAAGATGGTTGTAGTTATTGCAGATCATTCATCTCAGCCCAGGATAATCTGCAGGAGTTCCTCAGCTCAATAATCTTCAGATGTTTAATCAATGACAGTCCCTCCATCATAATGACAGAAGTAGGAATGTTTTCTGATGATTGCAGTGTTCATTATCATTTACAACTCCTCAGATACTGAAACAGTCTGTGCCGCCATGCAGCAAGACCTAAACAGCATTGAAGCTGAGGCGGATAGGTGGCAGGTAAAACACACCCCAGGCAATGACCAATTCCAACAAGACAGAATCTAATCATCTCCTCTTGACGCTTAATGGCATACCATTGCCAAATCTTTCACAATCAATATCTTTGGCGAGATTGGACAATATATTATTGATCAGAAACTTAGCTAGACCAGCCATATAAATACTGTGGCTACAAGAGTAGGTCGATGTCTGGAAATTCTATATGACCTAAAGTCTGTCCACCATCTAGAGTATGGTGGAATACTCTCTACTTTCCTGGATAAATGTAGTTGCAAGAAGCATGACCCAGGACAAAGTAGCCTGCTTGATTGACACACCATCCGCAAACATTCAATCCCTCCATTACTGCCGCACAAACGGCTGCATTGTGTACCATCTGAACCATTACTGCAGCCACTCGAAGCTTTTTCAACAGCACCTTCCAAACCCACAATCCAATTCTACCTAGAACAGTGTTCTTCAAACTTTTTTTCCGGGGACCCATTTTTACTAACCGGCCAACCTTCGGGACCCAACCCGGCTGTCCTTCACGACCCTCGCCGGCCGACCTTCGCGACCCACGCTGGTCGACCTGTGCAACCCACCATTTTCTCTTACCTTGTTTGCTGCTGACAAAAATGGCCCTCGTACACGCTTCTCCAATGGAACCTGTTGGATGAAGGTGAAGCCTTCCGGTGTCGGAAAGTATGGTGTCTCCATCGGTCCAAAGTTCTGCATTTTTTTCTTGTAAAGTTTTATCAAATAAACCCCCCCCCACGAACTTGTAAAAAAATGAAGAAAATAAATGAAAAAAATAAAAATTTAATTAATAAAATAAATGAATAAAACCCCCCCAAATTTGTACAACAAAAAGCTGCGACCGTTTAAAAAAAAAGCGGCCATACTGCACATATGTGCCCGATCATCGGCGCGCATAGTTTTGCGCATGCGCGATGAACTGGCACGCATGCGCAATGCGGCCGCATTTTTTTTTACATGTTCACGGCCATTTTGAAGGCCGCTTGCACCCGGCGTTAGTAACAGCCAGCTACTGCGGCTGTTGTGCGCAGGTTTGCGTGATCGGGAGCGCTGCGACGGACGGCTCCCTGACCCTCCCGAGGCCCCCGAGTTTGACAATGCCTGACCTAGAAGGTCAAGGACTGCAGATGCATGGGAACACCACCATCTGCATGTTCTTCAAGTCACACACCATGCTGACTTGGAAATATATTGCCATGGGATAAAATCCTGGAACTCCTTTCCGAATAACATTGTGGGTGTATCGACACCAGGTGGACCGCAGTGATTCAAGAAGGTGGCTCACTACTACCGTCTCAAGCGCAATTGAGGATGGACAGTAAATGCTGGCCTAGCCAGTGAGGCCACATCCCATGAAAAAATTAAAGCAAAGTTGTCCTTCTCTGTCCTTCTCCTAGAGAAACAGTTTAATACTTGGAAGCTGGGGAAGGAGTATGGAACAGGGAAAGTAGAGGCCCCAGCTAGAGATTTAGAAAGAATTTTCATTACCAGCTCTAGGTATCTCAGTATCCCGAACCAGATCATTATAATAATAATAATCTTTACTGTCACAAGTAGGCTTACATTAACACTGCAATGAAGTTACTGTCTAAAGCCCCTAGTCGCCACATTCCAGCACCTGTTCAGGTACACAGAGGGAAAATTCAGAATGTCCAATTTACCTAACAGCACATCTTTTGGGACTTGTGGGAGGAAACCGGAACATCCCAGGAAACCCATGCAGACACGGGGAGAATGTGCAGACTCCGCACAGACAGTGACCCAAAGCCGGGATTCGAACCTGGGACCCTGCGCTGTGAAGCAAGAGTGCTATCCACTGTGCTACCCACTTTGTGCTAGTTGGTGCTGAGAGTTTAAATCGAGGCAGGTCAGAGTTGGACTTCATCTCATTACAGTTCAACCTCATTCAAGGGGGAGACAGTCAGATACAGGGAAAGCTACAGCTACCAGAGGGCGAGGAAAAGAGGTAGGCTGATCAGCATGGAGGAAACCAGAGAGCCTACAGGACTAGCATCTGAGGTTGGCTTAAAATAGAGGCAATGTCTAACTGCATTACTCCATACTGCATTGGGACTGTCGGCCTTCAGGTCTATAGAGTGGGACGTGAACTCAAAAGCTTCTGACTGAGGGGTGAGAATGCTCCTCACTGACCAACGGCAGGCATCTGCTAAAATAGAGCTGAACTTATCTTGTTAAGAAAAAACACTTTAAAGTTGTTATAAAATCGACTTTTCCCACACTGATCCAACAAATGGATAAATTCCGTAGCACTAGACAGCTTCCAGCTAATTTGAAATGTTATAGGATCGGAAGGTTGATATTGCATCATGTTATTACTAACCAGTAACATAACTTATGTCCCCGATTATAGTAAATATAATTACATTGATGAAATACAATATTCTCTCAGTGTATTAACAACAATGTTTTTAAAAAGGTGCTTTTCTCATTTTTCATTGAGCACATCATGATACCTGGCAGTGTACAGGATGAATAGTGTTTGAATAAACTTCAGTTACGACCTTGCCTTGGAGTAAATGGCTCGTAGCCAACTCTATTCAGTAACAGCACTTCAAACACAGGAGCTGTAGCCTCATCAAATGCTTACTTTTAAGTTCCTTAGAAGAATTATTTAAAATTATATGTCATGAATATTTAAAGTTATTTACTTGGCTGAACCGCAATCATATTTAAATGCAACTATCTTTCAAAGAGGTCCTTATCAATATCATACAATTTTTGGGCTGAGTGAGAGATGTTTCTCAAAGCAAATGGGGGAGATTTCCCCCTTATATGGATTTAAAAGATCCCCAGGCACTATTCCAAAGAACAGCAGGGGAGTTCTTCCAGGCCATATATTTCTCACTTGACCAATGTCACGAACACATGATTGCAGTTTGTGGGAGTTTGTTATGTCCAAATTGATTGCCATGTTTTGCTACATTGTAACATAGGAACAAAGGGGGATTAGGCCATTCAGCCCAAATCTGCCTCGCCATTCAATACAATCATGGATGATCATCCACTTCAATGCTGTTTTCCCTACACTATCCCAATATCATTTTCAATTGTTGCTATTTAGAAATCTGTTAATCTCTACTTTAGATCTACTTAATGGCTGAGTTTCCACAACCCTCCGGGGTAGAGAATTCCAAAAACCCACAGCCCTCTAAGTAAAAAGGTTTCTCCGCATTCCCAAGTGGTTTCCCCCTTTGAAATTGTGTCTCCTGGTTCTAGACTCCACAACCAGTAGGAACATCTTACCTGCATCTATCCTGTCTACCCCTTTAAGTGTAATAGGAACATAGAAGCAGGAGACATTCAGCCCGAACAATGACTACATTCAAAAACAATTAAATGACTTTGAAGGTTTTGGGATGTCCCATGTTCGTGAAAGGCTCTGTTAAAATGCAAATTCTTCTGACATGGCTAGCTTTCTCAGTTTGGAGAAAATCAAGTTCACCTTGAAAGGGTCACTGTTAGGGTTCGCCCGGAGGTGGCAACCGTTCGTCGACTTCTTTGTAGAAAATTAATCGTCAGCAGAAAGGGGAGGGGGGAGCGGTTAGTTTAGCTTAGATTAGGGGGTTAATAAAAGTGGGACCTGTAAGGGAGGAAGCAGGCTTTTTGCACTATGTTTATAGACTCATGTATATTGTTTATTTTGTCATTGTTGTAAAACCAAAAATACCTCAATAAATTGTTTATTTAAAAAAATGCAAATTCTTTCTCAGTGATGAAAAGATATTTTGGTTGATATCATTTCACTGGAAAAATGACAATGTCTTCTCAGTAACAAATAGCAGAGTCAAACATGATCCCGCGAGCCAGCAAGACAGAAAGGCTGCAATTATTCATCATGAGACCCTTTTAACGTTTTCCTTCAGGCTTTCCTTGAATCTTTTCAATAGAGTTGAAACAACAAAGGTACTCAGATTGCTACAGGGACTTTCCCTCGTGAACTGCCGTGCAATTATTGTGCCATTCTCTGGACGTCTGATAAACAGGACAGGTTCCCGTGGGCCTAGTCAAGCTCTCACTGTAGTCCTGCTCACTGGGCTTTCTTCACATCTCCAAGATAGCTCAAGGATCACAATTAGGAGAGTATAGGATTTCAAGTACTTCTGAAGAACCCGGGGGAGTAGGATCATGATTTCAACGTCTGAAAGGTTGCAAGATATTGGAAGCCAAGGTGAACGACTTGATCAGATTATTTTTCCAAAAGGTTTTCTGTTCAAAATAAAATCCGAAAACTGAATTCATGAATACGTCGTTATTTTAATATTTTACAATGTCCTGTAAAATTGGTCTCGGTATCACAAGCATCTCCAAAGAGAAATAATGGTGACCAGAATGCTTCCAGTCACCTCTGGCACAGTCTGCATGGCACGTCTACCAGGGACATGCAGATTGGGTGGATCATGACGTCAACCAATTCTGTTAAATTGGATCGTGGAGGTCCAGTTATCCTATTTAGTCCCAGCTGCACGGGAGAACACCCTCCCCTTCACCAGCATTATTTAAACGACCAACCATCCAGCTTAGAAGGTGTTTTTTCCGTACTTTTGCTCTTGCGATTTGTGTAATTACTCTGGCCTATTCTTGGAGGTGTCTTGGTGACCTGTCAAATTATGATGGGAATGTGGTAGTTTCCTGGCAGGAAGTTCAAAAGAGTTTACTCTCAGGTGTAGAGAAAGCCTAGAGCCATGGGGCTACAGCTGTAGTTGACTTGGATAGCAACACAACATGGGACAGTTGCAGAGAGAGTACATTGTGTGCAGAGGAAGAAGGTTCTCCCCAGTAGGCTCAATCTATCATAGGTCATCAGGGAACACTTCTCCCATCTCTGTCTCAGCCAAGAGCAATGTGAGAGGAAAGTGTATTATATCCTTCAACAGAACCAGGATGAGGACAGCACTGCTAGTGGCCATCAAGTTGGCTGGGCTCAATTTCTACTCAAGCAGATTCAGCCAGTCAGAAGGTGTCATAGACAACTTCACTTTCCATTTAACTCTGTATCGGGGGCTGTGCACCAGGAGAGGGGACTTCATTGACTTTGTTCTGACCAAAGGGAAGCAACAGGGGTGGACACATAGTTTTGCCAGGGGAGTAAGATTCCAATGCTCTGAGCACGGACCATGTAAACGATCAAATGTACAAGAACTTAAGAGTTACCATTTCAGCAATATGCAGTTGGTGTGGGACCGTGCACAGAACATCATGTCAGTAAAAGCCCAATATCTAGGCGGTAACCTCAATGCTTTCATTCTGGGGAAGACTGTTCCTACTGTCTTTTGGGCTACCAAGACAAACCAGAGGCTGGCTGTTTGGTGATAAGGGATACCCGCTGTACAGTTGGTTCATGATTCTGCTCTGTCACCTTACCTCACAGAACTGCATGCCTACAATGAGGGCCAGGGAGTCACAAGGAACATTGTAGAGCAAAGCTTCAGCAACCCGAAGCACCTCTGCTGCTGCCTGGACCACTCAGACAGAGCCCTGCAGAACTTGGCAGAATGGGTGTCCAAGTTCGTACTTGTCTGCTTCATCCTCTCCAATCTTGCTACTGTCATGTGAGAGTACCTTTAAGAAATGGGTGTTTATAAATGGGTATGTATATAAATATCTGTAGTGAGAGTACCTTTAAGAAATGGGTGTTTCCTACTGCAGTGATGTCAGAGAGTGGGTGGAGCTGGGCTGTCTGTCAGCTTTTTACTTTTGTTTTAGGCTGTTTGCTGCAGGGTGTGTTTTAGTTTTGTTTTCAGAGCTGGATAGCTGCAGTCACAGCCAGAGGGTTTATGAATTTCCCTCTGTAATCTAAAGACTGTAAATCGATCCTGGTGATTTAAAATTAATAACAGTAATGACTTTAACCTGTTGTGCGTCTGGTAAAAGGTGTTTTATGTCTTATGGATGTTAAAAGGAAAGCTTAAAGGATTACTTAGTGTTGTATTCTTTGGGGGTTGTATTTGAATTAATGGTTGCTAAGATGTTCACTGTATGTTTTAAAAAGGTTAATTTGAGTTCATAGAATAAACATTGTTTTGCTTTAAAAAATACTTTTCGATTTCTGCTGTACCACACCTGTAGAGTGGGCCGTGTGCTCCCCATACCACAATCTATTAAAAGTTGTTGGTCAGGTGAACTCCATGATACACTTTGGGGTTCTCTAAACATTGCAATTAACATTATCTGACAAAATGTAAAAAGATGAGGTAATTATGGCAGTGGCTAAGCATTTAAAGTTGCCTGAGATACAGTTTGACTCATTGGAAATGGCAATGATTCAGTTACAATTTAAACACATGGCACATGGGTAAGAATTAAAGCAGCTTGAATATGAAAGAGAGGAAAAAGAAAGAGAGAGAGAGGAAAAAGAAAGTGAGAGAGAGGAAAAAGAAAAGGAGAAGAAAGGAGAAAAGAAAGAATAGCCCTAGCAGAACAAAAAAAAGAGAAAGGGAGATACAGTTCAGGGAAAAAGATAACGAGAGAGAGTTTGAACTTCAGCAAATGGCCATGAAACATGACAGTCAGTTAAAATTGGCAGACGTAAAGGGAAACATACAGTTGGATGATAGTGATGAGGATAGTGAGAAAGAGCGTCAAAGTCTAAAGCTTGGTGGGAATCTATTTAAATATGTCCAAGCATTGCAAAGGTTTGACGAGAAGGAGGTAGCAGCCTTTTTCATTTCATTTGAGTATGGTGGCTAAACAAATGAAATGGCCACAGGACATGAGGTATTACTGATTCAAACAAAGCTGATCGGTAGGGCTAGTGAAGTGTTTGCATCACTACCGGAGGAGGTATCTGGGACGTATGAGGTGAAAAAATCCATCTTGGGTGCATAGGAACTAGTGCCTGAAGCCTACAGGCAAAGGTTTAGAAATTTAAGGAAAGAATTTGGTCAAACATACATGGAGTTTGAAAGGCTCAAACAGAGTAATTTTGATGGGTGGATAAAGGCTTTGAAAATAGACCAAACGTATGAAGCTCTCCGAGAAATTATACTTTTGGAGTTTAAAAATTCAATTCCTGATGTAGTGAGAACTCATGTGAAAGAACAGAGGGTTAAAACTGTGAGATTAGCAGCAGAAATGGCAGATGATTATGAATTAGTTCATAAATCAAAGATTGGTTTCCGATATCAGTTTCAGCCTGTGAGGGATAGAAACTGGGGACATGAGAAATACTCAAGTGGTAAAGGTAAAGGTGATCTGATGGGAGATAATAAGGAGTATTCACCTCAGATTAACAAAGATTTCCAGGAGGGGGGAAAAGAAATGAAAAGTTTCAAATGTTTTCATTGTAATAAACTAGGCCATGTAAAGTCACAGTGTTGATGGTTGAAGAAAAGCACTGGGAAGGCTGATGTGATCATCAAAACAGGATAAGACAGTGGGGTTTGTTAAAGTGGTAAAGGTAAGCCCAAGTGAAGCGAAGGAGGTGCAAAAGATTGTACAGCCTGATCAAGAGGTAATTGATAAGAAGGTGCCAGATCTCTTTAAAGAATTTACTTGTGTGGGTAAAGTTTATTCGTGTGTATCAGGAGGAGCAGGTAAAGAAGTCACAATTTTAAGAGGTACAGGAGCTAGTCAATCATTAATGGAAAGAGATGAGGAGTTATGTAGTTTGGGAAGAATGTTGCCAGAAAAGGTGGTAATATGTGGAATTCAGGGTGAGAGGAGTAGTGTTCCATTATATAAGGTAAGGTTGGAAAGTCCAGTGAAGAGTGGTGAAGTGGTAGTAGGAGTAATAGAGAGACGATCTTGACCAGGAATATATTTATCTTGGGTAATGATATAGCTGGATCGCAGATGGGAGTGATGCCTACTGTGGTTGATAAGCCAGTGGAAAATCAGACATCTGAAGTGTTGAAGGACAAATATCCTGGGATTTTTCCGGATTGTGTAGTTACAAGGTCGCAAAGTCACAGGTTAAGACAAGAGAAGAAATCAGAGAGTGAAGATAAAGGTGAAGTGCAATTATCAGAAACGATTTTTGATCAGATGGTTGAAAAAGAACAAGAACAGGTGGAGGATGAGGCAGATATTTTTAGTTCAGGAAAATTGGCGGAGTTACAACAGAAAGATGTAGAAATAAAACAGATGTATCAGAAAGCATACACGAAAGAGGAATCTGAGTGTATACCAGAGTGTTATTACCGTAAAAGTGATGTTTTTATGAGAAAATGGAGACCTTTACATATGCAGATGGATGAAAAGTGGGCAGAAATTCATCAAGTAGTATTGCTGGTAGGGTATAAAAGGAGGTGTTGCGAGTTGCACATGAGGTACCAGTGGGAGGTCATTTAGGAATAAGGACAACTCAAGCTAAAATCCAGAAACATTTTTATTGGCCTTGACTACATAAAGATGTAGTTAAATTTTGTCAATCATGTCACACATGTCAAGTGATAGGGAAACCTCAAGCAGTGATAAAACCAGCACGCTTAATACCCATTCCAGCATTTGAGGAACCTTTTACAAGGGTCCTAATTTATTGCGTAGGACCGCTTCCTAAAACAAAAAGTGGGAATCAATATCTTTTGGCTATAATGGATGTGTCTACTAGGTTTCTGGAGGCCATTCCAGTATATAATATTACAGCTAAAAAGATTGTGGAGGAGTTACTTAAATTCTTTACTAGATATGGACTACCCACAGAAATACAATCAGATCAAGGATCAAATTTTACCTCAAGGTTATTCAAAGAAGTTATGGATAGCTTCGGAATAAAACAATTTAAATCAACTGTGTACCATCCAGAATCGCAGGGAGCGTTAGAAAGGTGGAATCAGACATTAAAGACAATGCTGAGGGCTTATTGTCAAGATTATCCAGATGATTGGGATAAAGGAATTCCATTTGTATTGTTTGCAATTAGGGATGCACCTAATGAGTCAACCTTTTGAACTAATTTTTGGTTATGAGGTAAGAGGACCATTTAAATTGATTATGGAAATATTGGTGAGTGAGAAATCGGAAATTACATGATTGGATTATGTGTCAAATTTTAGGGAACGATTAAATAGAGGTGAATTGGCTAGACAACATTTAAAAGTTGCACAAAATTTGATGAAACGGGTGGCGGACAAGAAATCCAAAGTTCGTAGTTTTGCCTGTGGAGATAAAGTTTTAGTATTGTTACCAGTGGTGGGTGAACCTTTAAAAGCTAGGTTTTGTGGACCTTATCAGAATGAAAGGAAATCAAGTGAGGTGAATTATGTGGTAAAAACGCCAGATAGAAGGAAAACTCACCGAGTGTGTCATGTGAATATGCTTAAAAGGTACTTTGAAAGGGATGGAGAGGAAAAGGAGGAGGTTTTAATGATTCTAACTCAAAGTGACAAACCAAATCCAGATGACTGTGAATTTGACATACCTCAAATTAAATTGGAAAATGAGGATGTTCTTAAAAATTGGGATAAATTGTTGAATTACCTTCCAGAGGAAAAACGAACTGACCTGAAAGAATTATTGATATCACATGGGCATATTTGTGGAGATAAGTTGGGAAGTACTAAAATGGTTATCCATGATGTAGATATGGGAAATGCGGTTCCAATCAAACAACATCCATACAGACTTAACCCTTTAAAATTGGCGCAGGTTAACAAAGATATTGAGAGTATGCTTAATAATGGCATAATTGAAGTGGGTTGCAGCCAATGGAGCTCACCCATAGCGATGGTACCTAAAACAGGCGGTACCCAACGGTTGTGTGTGGACTATAGAAAGGTTAATGCAGTTACAAGAACGGACTCTTATCCTATCCCACATTTGGAGGATCGCATTGAGAAAGTGGGACAATCAGCTTTTGTTTCTAAACTGGATTTACTTAAAGGTTACTGGCAGGTACCTTTATCCAAAAGGGCGAAGGAGATTTCAGCTTTTGTGACTCCAGATGGTACATACCAATTCGAAGTTCTGCCATTTGGCATGAACATGCCCCAGCCACATTTCAACGGTTACTAACAAATTTGTTTCAGGATTACCCAATTGTGCGGTTTACATCGACGATCTGGTAATTTTCAGCCAGATATGGACAGAACATTTGAAACATCTGATGAAATTATTTGATCGACTTCAGGAGGCGGGTTTGGTGCTAAACCTAGCCAAAAGTGAATTTGGAAAAGGCCAAGTAATTTTCCTTGGCCATACATTCGGACAGGGTCGAATGGTCATACGGGATGTGAAACCTACAGTTATTGAGGAGTTTTCAATACCCTCGAGTCGAAGGGAAATAATGTGATTTCTTGGCATGAGTGGATTTGATCGAACATTTGCGCAAAATTTTTGTGGCGTGGTGACTCCACTGATGGACGTGCTGAAGAAACGTCAAAAAGTTTGGTGGACGTCGGACTTTCAACAGGCATTTGACTGCCTGAAAGCTGTGATAACCAATGCTCCTGTGTTGGAGTATTACAAGGGACTCTGTGATCAGATTGAACTTAAGTATCTGACTTTAAAGAGACATGCTGAGGCGTAGAGGAATGGATGGATCGTGCAGAGACCTTCTTGTTCAATGAGACTGTCAATCAAGAAGGATTTCAGTTGGAAGAAGAAGAACGAAAAAAAAATGGACTATATTATTATGCCTGTTTGCGTGTGTTGTTTATTTGAAACAATAAAGTATATTTATTGTGTGCATTTCTTAAAAGTTGGAGAAAAGGTGAAAAATGAAACCATCTTGAAGTTGATGGTTTATTTTGTTTTCTTGGGGGGAGGTGTCATGTGAGAGTACCTTTAAGAAATGGGTGTTTATAAATGGGTGTGTATATAAATATCTGTGGTGAGAGTACCTTGAAGAAATGGGTGTTTGCTACTGAAGTGATGTCAGAGAGTGGGTGGAGCTGGGCTGTCTGTTAGCTTTTTACTTTTGTTTTAGGCTGTTTGCTGCAGGGTGTGTTTTAGTTTTGTTTTCAGAGCTGGATAGCTGCAGTCACAGCCAGAAGATGTATGAGATTCTCTCTGTAATCTAAAGACTGTAAATCGATCCTGGTGATTTAAAATTAATAACAGTAATGACTTTAACCTGTTGTGCTTCTGGTAAAAGGTATTTTAAGTCTTATGGATGTTAAAAGGAAAGCTTAAAGGATTACTTAGTGTTGTATTCTTTGGGAATTGTATTTCAATTAATGGTTGCTAAGATGTTCACTGTCTGTTTTAAAAAGGTTAACTTGAGTTCATAGAATAAACATTGTTTTGCTTTAAAAAATACTTTTCGATTTCTGCTGCACCACACCTGTAGAGTGGGCCGTGTGCTCCCCACACCACAATCTAGTAAAAGTTGTTGCTCAGATGACTCCATAATACACTTTGGGGTTCTCTAAACCCTGGCCCATAACACTACCATTAGCAGCTCTTGCCACCAGGCATTTGGAGGCCACCTTGGGGGTGGGTGGAGAGGGGGAGGAAAAGGAGGATGAGAAACTGGAGGAAGCTTCAAGGGACCCCTTTGCTCCAGCATGCTGTCCGTGAGACTGTTCCCCAAGATGTCATTCCATCATCACCATTGCCCTGAAATTTCACACCTTTCAGTCCCTCTGCTGCAGCTCATCACCGTGTCCACTTGGCCAAAATCCTGAAATTAAAGCCACTAACAAAGACCCTTAAGGTGGTGGATGGAGTGCTAATGAAGCGGGCTGCTTAGGCCTGGATAGTTCAAGTTTCTTGAATGTTGTTGGAGCTGCACTCATCCAGGCAAGTGAAGAGTAGTGTTCTAGCACACTCCTGACTTAGATAAGGGCATAAAAAATAGCAGAAGACCACACAGCCCATCGATCATAGCTGATCTTCAGTTTCAACTCCACTTTTCCGTCCACTCCTCTGATTCCCTGAGAGATCAAAATCTGTGTCTAGCCCATTGGCGCATCCATAACCCTCTGGGGTAGAGAATTTCAAAGATTCACAACACTTTGAATAAAGAAATGTTTCCTCATTTTAGTCCTAAATAATTAGCCCCTTATTTCCTGCCTTGTATATGGTGGAAAGGCTTTGGAGAATCAGGAAACAGGTTACTTGCTGAAGAATTCCCAGCCTCTGACTTGCTCTTGTAGCCACTGTATCTACCTGGCTGGTCAATTAAGCTTTTGGCCAGTGTTAACTCTCTGTTCCATATATATTTTTATTAAAGGCATTTTGCATACATACAAAGAAATATCAGTAAAAAGCAGATACCAAAACACAAGCCAACCGCGATCACTGATAACAAGCACACAACTTTCGCCGCCCCCGTAACACCTTAATTTGGTAAATGGCTTCCACCTCCGGGTGAACGCCTCCTTTGCTCCCCATAAGGCGAAAGTAACCGTTTCCCAAGTGCAGGAATTCAGCCAGGTCACTCACCCATACCCCACCTTTGGCGGCTTCGAGTCGCACCAGCTGGACAGAATCCGTCTTTGGGTGATCAGGGAGGAAAAGGCCAAGACATTGGCCTCCCTCCCCACCTGGACTCCTGGCTCTTCAAACAGTCCGAATATCGCCACCTCCGGACCCAGGGCCACCCCTTCACCCAGATCTCGGACATAATTTGAGAAACCCTGCTAGAACCCCCGCAGCTTTGGACACGCCCAGAACATGTGGATGTGACTTGCGTGTCCCTCCGCACACTGCCCACACCTTTCCTCCACCCCTGCAAAGAACTGGCTCATCTTTGCACCCGTCATGTGGGCCCTGTGCACCACCTTAAATTGGATGAGGCTTAACCTCGCACATGAGGAGGAAACATTCACCCTCCGCAGGGCTTCCCTCCACAGCCTGGCCCTCACCTCTCCACCCAACTCCTCCTCCCATTCACGCCTCATCTCCTCCACCGGTGCCTCCTCCCTTTCCATCAGTTCTCCATAAATGTCTGCCACTTTCCCCTCCCCAATGTCATCTTCAGACAGCAACTTATCTTGTAGCACGGGCGGTGGCAGTCCCGGGACATAGGGCATCTCTCTCCTCACAAAGTCCCTCACCTGCAGGTACCTGAACCCGTTGCCCTTTGGCAACTGATATGTTTCCTCCAGCTCTTCCAGGCCTGCAAACATATCCCATACAAACAAGTCCCTGAAGTACTCTAGCCCCACGTGCCACTATCCCTGGAACTTCACATCCAGCCTCTCTGACACAAATCATACGCTCTCCCTGTAACTGCGTGGGTTACCCCCCACAAGTCCCGATGCTGTTAGGTGAATTTCACATTCTGAATTCTCCCTCTCTGTACCCGAACAGGCGGCGGAATGTGGCGACTAGGGGCTTTTCACAGTAACTTCATTGCAGTGTTAATGTAAGCCTACTTGTGACAATAAAGATTATTATTATCATCGGTGCCCATAGAGACATGTCTTCAAACCGGAAATGTTGCAAGCATTTGTTCCCGACCCTCAACACTGAGACCACCACTGGGCTCACTGAATACCGGGTCTGCAAGAACGGGAGGGGGGCCTCAGGTTCATCCTCCGACAGGATGCTGCCTCCATTCGACCCAAACTGACCCCCTCGTCCCCTCCTCGCCTGCGGGGTCTTCCCTGCCCACAAAACCCCCCAAAGTATCACATTCATCTCCCTAAAAAAGGACTTGGGAACAAAAATGGGGAGGTTCTGGAACATAAACAGGATCATGGGCAGCACCGTCATTTTAACCGTTTGCACGCACCCAGCCAGTGACAAAGGCAGCACATCCCCCTCTTAAAGTCGGACTTTATGCTCCACCGGTCGTGCCAATTTCAATTTATGCAGCTGGACCCAGCTCCACGCCACCCCGAGATATCGAATACTCTCACCCACCTACCGGAATGCAAACTCCCCCAACCTCCTCTCCTGTCCGCTGGCATTAATTGGGAACACCTCACTTTTATCCATGTTCAATTTATACCCCACAAAACGGCCAAATTCCCTCAGGATCTTCATAATCCTATCAAAACTCCCCACTGGGTCCGTGTTATATAGCAGAAGATCATCTGTGTACAAATCTCTGTGCTCTACCCCTCCAACTCAATTCCTCTCCAACCCCTTGATGTCCAAGCGTCATTATGAACAGCTCTATCGCCAGAGCAAAAAGCAACAGTGAGTACGGGCACCCTTATTCTGTCCCCTGATTCAGCCCAAAGTACCCCAAACTCATCCTGTTCATCCGGATACTAATCATCGTCGCCCTATACAGCAACTGAACCCAATCCACAAAACCCTGGCCCAACACGAACCGGCCCAGCACCTCCAACAAATACACCCACTCAACCTGATTGAAAGCCTTCTCTGCATCCATCGCCACAGACACTTCTGCCTCCTGTCCCTCCAAGGGCATCATAATGACATTGAGCAACCTGCGCTCATTTGTTGACAGCTGCCGCCATTCACAAACCCCGTTTGGTCCTTGTCTAGCACCCCCGGCAACTCCCAGTATATTAATGGTAGAGGATTCAGCATAGTGGTATCATTGAATGCCAAGGGAAGGTGGTTAGATATTCCTCTTGTTGAAGATGGTCATTGCCTAGCACTTTGTGTGGCACAAATGTTAATTAACACAAGTCTGAATGCTGCCCAAATCTTGTTACATGAGGGTTTGATTGCTTTAGTATCTTGGGAGTTGCGAATGGCATTGAACAGTGTGTAATTATTGGTAAACATCCCCACTTCAGAGTTCACGTTGGAGGGATTGATGATTGAGAGTAGACTGATGGAGTAGTTATTCACCAGATTGGACTAGTCATGCTTTTTGTGGACAGGACATACCTGGGCAACTTTTTTAATTGTTGGATAGCTCTACTGGAACAGCTTGGTTAGAAGTATGGCTAGTTCTGGGGCACAAGTTATCAGGGCCCAAAACCTTTGCTGTATCCAATGGCTGTATCATGGGCTGGATTCTCTGTCACCTGTTTCCAGTAGCGGAGTTCCCGATGTGGTAGAGAATCCAGCGTGGGGGGAAAAAAGCTGATCCGTTTCCGATGCTCCCTTCTCCCACTGGTGGCAGCATCGAGGTACGCAACCATTTGCATTCTATCAGTGGGCGGGGTAAAAATGACCCATTTGCATCCTATTAACGGTTGGGGACCACATTCCCCATGCCTCCTTGATTCTCCGACCCTCTGGGCGGCATTCACGCGGTTGTGGATTGGTGCAAGTATTTGGCTGCGTGGTCCTGATGCGGTGGACCTCACGGTGGGCCAAAGGGGTAGGTATTTTAAGATAGGTGCCCTCCAAGTCCATCGGAGAGCCCCCTCCCCCCCTACAATACAAATCCTCCCCACCAGAGATCCCCAATAGAAACATAGAAAAAATAGGAGCAGGAGGCGGCCATTCGGCCCTTCAAGCCCACCTCACCATTCATTATGATCATGGCTCATCATCCTCTGCATTCTCCCTCCGTGTACCCGAACAGGCGCCAGAACGTGGCGACTAGGAGCTTTTCACAGTAACTTCATTGCAGTGTTAATGTAACAACTTGTGACAATAAAGATTATTTTTTAAAAACCTCACTAGCCTAAACCCACTTAACCCCCATATCCTTTGATCCCCTTTGCCCCAAATGCTATCTGCTTCTTGAAACCATACAATGATTTCAGGATGTAGAGCTGGGCTGAGAAGTGACAGATGGAGTTTAACCCTGAAAAGTGTGAGGTTGTCCATTTTGGAAGGACAAATATGAATGCGGAATACAGGATTAACGGTAGGGTTCTTGGCAATGTGGAGGAGCAGAGAGATTTTGGGGTCTATGTTCATACATCTTTGAAAGTTGCCACTCAAGTGGCTAGAGCTGCGAAGAAGGCCTATGGTGTGCTAGCATTCATTAACAGAGGGATTGAATTTAAGAGCTGTGAGGTGATGATGCAGCTGTACAAAACCTTGGTAAGGCCACATTTGGAGTACTGTGTACAGTTCTGGTCGCCTCATTTTAGGATGTGGAAGCTTTGGAAAAGGTGCAAAGAAGATTTACCAGGATGTTGCCTGGAATGGAGAGTAGGTCTTATGAGGAAAGGTTGAGGGTGCTAGGCCTTTTCTCATTAGAACGGAGAAGGATGAGGGGCATCTTGATAGAGGTTTATAAGATGATCAGGGGAATTGATAGAGTAGACAGTCAGAGACTTTTTCACCGGGTGGGACAAACCATTACAAGGGGACATAAATTTAAGGTGAATGGTGGAAGATATAGGGGGGATATCAGAGGTAGGTTCTTTACCCAGAGAGTAGTGGGGGCATGGAATGCACTGCCTGTGGAAGTAGTTGAGTCGGAAACATTAGGGACCTTCAAGCAGCTATTGGATAGGTACATGGATCAAGGTAGAATGATATAGTGTAGATTAATTTGTTCTTAAGGGCAGCACGGTAGCATTGTGGATAGCACAATTGCTTCGCGGCTTCGGGGTCCCAGGTTCGATTCCGGCTTGTGTCGCTGTCTGTGCGGAGTCTGCACATCCTCCCCGTGTGTGCGTGGATTTCCTCCGGGTGCTCTGGTTTCCTCCCACGGTCCGGGGATGTGCAGGTTGGGTGGATTGACCATGATAAATTGTCCTTAGTGTCCAAAATTGTCCTTAGTGTTGGGTGGGGTTACTGGGTTATGGGGATAGGGTGGAGGTGTTGACCTTGGGTAGGGTGCTCTTTCCAAGAGCCGGTGCAGACTCGATGGGCCGAATGGCCTCCTTTTGCACTGTAAATTCTATGATAATCTATGATTAATCTACGACAAAGGTTCGGCACAACATTGTGGGCCGAAGGGCCTGTTCTGTGCTGTATTTTTCTATGTTTTGGACTCAACTACTTCCTGTGGTAACGAATTCCACAGGCTCAGCACTCTCTGGGTGAAAAGCTTTCTCCTCGACTCTGTCCTAAATAGTCTACCCCGTATCCCCAGACTGTGACTCCTGGTTCTGTACACACCCGCCAGCAGGAACATTTTTACTGCATCTACCCTGTCCAGTTCTGTTCGAATTTTATAGGTTTCTGAGATCCCCCCTCATTCTTCAGAACTCCAACGAATACAATCTGAACCGATTCAATCTCTCCTTGTACGTCAGTCCTGCCATCCCAGGAATCAGTCTGGTAAACCTTCGCTGCACTCCCTCTATAGCTAGAACATCTTCCTCAGATAAGGAGACCAAAACAATATTCCACGTATGGCCTCACCAAAGCCCTGTATAATTGCAGCAAGATATCCCAGCTCCTGCAATCAAATCCTCTTGCAACGAAGGCCAACATACCATTTGCCTTCTTTACCGCCTGCTGTACCTGCATGCTTGCCTTCAGCAACTGGTGAATGAGGACACACAGGTCTCAGTGTACGTTTCCCTCTCCTAATTTATGGCCATTCAGATAATAGTCTGCGCCTCTTGTTTATGCTACCAAAGTGGGTAACCTCACATTTATCCAAATTATATTGCATCTGCCATTCATTTGCCCACTCACTCAACTTGTCCAAATCACACTGAAGGACCTCTGCATCCTCCTCACAGCTCACCCTCACACCCAAATTGGTGTCATCTGCAAATCTGGAGATATGACATTTTGTTCCCTCATCTAAATCAGTAATATATATTATGAATAGTTGGAGTCCGAGCACCGATCCTTGCGGTACCCCACTAGTCACTGCCTGTCAATTTGAAAAAGATCCGTTAATTCCTACTCTTTGTTTCCTGTCTGCCTATCCATCTCAATACACTACTCCCAATCCCATGCGCTTTAATTTTACACGCTAATCTTTTATGCGGGACTTTGTCAAATACAATTTGTCAATAACAGGGAGCCCCACCATAACAAAGGGTCCCCTCCATAACAGAGAACCTCCCCCCCCTCCCCCCCCCCGCCATAGCAGAGAACCCCAAGCCCCTGGAAGCTAAAGAGCAACCCAGGCAGAAACAGTGGAACCAAATCACTGTTTTTTCACTCACCTGTGCCTTACATCTGCTGCCTCAGACAGATGTCTAGAAATCAACAGCTGTAAATTAATAGAAAGTCAAAACCACATCACAAGGCTTCAAATCCCCTCAGAACCTTTGATCTGTAAGGCTTCTATTAACTTCAAAGAGAAATAGCTTTTAATAGCCTGTAATTAACATATTCCAGACAGCCAATGTCTGGATTGATTATTTTCATTTCCCTTCACGCTGGAATGGATCTCAAGTAGCCTGCTGTGAAACTAACTGCAAGTTTGTAAACATCTAGGAGTTAAGTGCTTTCACTTCCGCTTTTCCTCAACAGAAAGCACTTAATTGCTTTTTATGGAGTCTTGAGCTGTCAATCATAGCTCGATGTTTATAAACATTAATGGGATCTCTGGTGGGGGGTGTTCTCTGGTGTGGGATTGGTGGGGAGTTCGGGACACCCACATGCATGCGTTCTTTTGTGGGAGGTGTTGACCAACAATTCCCATAGTGGGGTGCTTGTCGGCGGGGGGTGGGAGGCAGCCACTGAACTTCACTATTGGCCCATCTGCACAAAATGGCGGCCCGATAATGTAATTCACAATGGAATCCCTCAAGATCCCTGCCATGCGTAAACCTGCATATTGCTTTGGTTGGACGGTGGCACAATGGCTAGCAGTGCTGCCTCACACAGCTCCAGGGTCCCAGGTCCAATTCCCGCCTTGAGTGACTGTCTGTGTGGTGTTTGCATTTTCTCCCCGTGTCTGCATGGGTTTCCTCCGGATGCTCCGATTTCCTCCCAAAGTCCAAAGGTATGCAAGTCAGGTAGATTGGCATGGCTAAATTGCCCCTTATTGTCAAAAAGGTTTGGTGGGGTTACGGGGATAGGGTGGAGGTGTGGGCTTAAGTAGGGTGCTCTTTCCAGAAGCCGGTGCAGACTCAGTGGGAAGAATGGCCTCATTCTGCACTGTAGGGATTCTATGATTCAAAGCGAAGGTTCACTGAATCGTTTCTGGCAGCCGCTCCCACTGCCCGCATGAAACAGAAGACATTCAGCTCTGGCAGGAGAACATAGAATCAGAGAATTTACAGTGCAGAAGAAGGCCATTCGGCCCATCAAGTCTGCACCGGCCCTTGGAAAGAACACCCTACTCAAGCCCACGTCTCCACCCTATCCCCATAACCCAGTAACCCCACTTAATCTTTTTTGGACACCAAGGACAATTTAGCATGGCCAATCCACCTAACGTGCGCATCTTTGGACTGTGGGAGGAAACCGAAACACCCGGAGGAAACCCCGCAGACACGGGGAGGACGTGCAGACTCCGCACAAACAGTGACCCAAGCCAGGAATCGAACTTGGGACCCTGGAGCTGTGAAGCAACTGTGCTATCCACAATGCTACCGTGCTGCCAAATGGAGAATCCTGCCCCACATTACAGTACAATTTGCAGTTACTGGATTACAGTACGATGTAACTGATGGTGGAAACATTAGCAGACAAAAGCTTAACACACTAAAGCGGCATGCCTCTGTCTGTTTTTTTTAAACAGAGTTGTTAAGGGAATGAATGGTTTAATGCTGGAAAGGCCCACATTGAGAATCTGCTCTACGACTTCCGGGTACGGCGATGACCAGCTGAGTCGCACGTTTCGGCAGCTCCCTGTGAAACGGACTTTTGGGCTCTTGATAGGAGCCCCAACGGCAATTTTAACGGCTGAAAACACCGTGCGGTAAACCAGAAGGGTGTTCCCCCTGGACACGGATGGAAAAAGGAGAGGAAAGTGGCCGGATTGCAGCGGATCCTTTGGAACAACGGCAAGGAAGGCAAGCAGAAACCAAGATGGCGTCGGAAGGTGGCAGTTTCATATGGGGCCCTGAACAACAAGAGTTTTTGAAACGCTGCGTGGAGGAGATAAAAAAGGAAATGAAGAAAGAGTTGTTGGCCCCGATATTACAGGCAATTGAAGGGCTGAAAGAGGAACAAAAGACCCAGGAGCAGGAGCTTCGGGTCGTGAAGGCGAAAGCAGCAGAGAATGAAAACGATATACAGGGCCTGGTGGTGAAGTCGGAGATACAGGAGGCACACCAGAAACGATCTGTGGAGAGGTTGGAGGCACTGGAAAATAACGCAAGGAGGAACAACTTGAGGATTCTTGGCCTTCCTGAAGGTGTGGAGGGGGCGGACGTCGGGGCATATGTGAGCACGATGCTGCACTCGTTAATGGGAGTGGAGGCCCCGACGGGTCCGTTGGAGGTGGAGGGAGCATACCGAGTTATGGTGCGAGGATCGAGAGCAGGAGAAGCTCCCAGAGCCATAGTGGTGAGATTTCTCCGTTTTAAGGACAGAGAAATGGTCCTTAGATGGGTGAAGAAAACTCGGTGTAGTAAATGGGAGAACGCGGTGATCCGCGTCTATCAAGATTGGAGTGCGGAGGTGGCGAGAAGGAGGGCGAGCTTTAATCGGGCCAAAGCGGGACTTCACAAAAAAAAGATAAAGTTTGGAATGCTGCAACCGGCAAGACTGTGGGTCACATATCAAGGGAGGCACCACTACTTTGAGACGGCGGATGAAGCGTGGACTTTTATTGTAGAAGAAAAATTGGAATGATTGGACTACGAAAATGAACGTTAGGACAAAGTGGTGGGACGAGTGGGGGGGGGGGGGGGGGGGGCGAAGAGGGATTGTATGATTAATCCTGCGGTATGGTAACTTTTCTTTCTCCCACAGGTGGTGATGGGGGGAGGTGGGGAGGGAGAGGAGATGGGGCGTTGGCCATGGGAGGCGGGGCCGAGGGAGAGGCGCGGGCTTGGTTCCCGCGCTATGATAATTATGGCGGGAATAGAGAAGCAGGAAGGAGGGGGCACCGCACGGGGCGAGCCGTGATCACGGGGGGAAGCCGAGGTCAGCCAGAGTTTGCTGACTTCTGGGAGCAACATGGGGGGAGTAATTACGCTAGCGGGGGGTCTAGCGGGGGGGGGGGGGGGAATTACTGGGTTGCTGCTGCTGGGGAAAGGGGGGAGTGGGTACGGGAAAGGATGGGCGGGGGGGCACCGTCTGGGAGAAATACAGCTGCGTGGGAACTGGGCGAGAAGCTGGAAAAAGATGATGGCTAACCGGCAAGGGGGGGGGGGGGGGGGGGGGGGTGGGAAGCCCCCCAACTCGGCTGATCACATGGAACGTGAGGGGGCTTAACGGGCCGATAAAGAGGGCACGAGTACTCGCACACCTTAAGAAACTTAAAGCAGATGTGGTCATGTTACAGGAAACGCACCTGAAACTGATAGATCAGGTTAGGTTGCGCAAAGGATGGGTAGGGCAGGTGTTCCATTCGGGGCTGGATGCGAAAAACAGGGGGGTGGCTATATTAGTGGGGAAGCGGGTAATGTTCGAGGCAAAGACTATAGTGGCGGATAACGGGGGCAGATACGTGATGGTGAGTGGCAAATTACAGGGAGAAATGGTGGTGTTGGTAAACGTGTATGCCCCGAATTGGGACGATGCCAATTTTATGAGGCGAATGCTAGGACGCATCCCAGACCTAGAGACCGGAAAGCTGATAATGGGGGGAGACTTTAACACGGTGTTGGAACCAAGGCTGGATAGGTCGAAGTCCAGGACTGGTAGGAGGCCGGCAGCAGCCAAGGTGCTTAAGGATTTTATGGAGCAGATGGGAGGGGTGGACCCGTGGAGATTCAGTAGACCTAGGAGTAAGGAGTTCTCGTTTTTCTCCTATGTCCATAAAGTCTATTCACGCATAGACTTTTTTGTGTTGGGTAGGGCATTGATCCCGAGGGTGAGGGGAACGGAATATACGGCTATAGCCATTTCGGATCATGCCCCACACTGGGTAGACTTGGAGATAGGGGAGGAAACAAGAGGGCGTCCACCCTGGAGAATGGACATGGGACTAATGGCGGATGAGGGGGTGTGCTTAAGGGTGAGGGGATGCATTGAAAAGTACTTGGAACTCAATGACAATGGGGAGGTTCAGGTGGGAGTGGTCTGGGAGGCGTTGAAGGCGGTGGTTAGGGGGGAGCTGATATCAATAAGGACACATAAAGGGAAGCAGGAGAGTAAGGAATGGGAGCGGTTGTTGCAAGAACTTTTGAGGGTGGACAGACAGTATGCGGAAGCACCGGAGGAGGGACTGTATAGGGAAAGGCAAAGGCTGCATGTGGAATTTGACTTGCTGACCACAGGCACTGCAGAGGCACAATGGAGGAAGGCGCAGGGTGTACAGTATGAATATGGAGAGAAGGCAAGCAGATTGCTGGCACACCAATTGAGGAAAAGGGGAGCAGCGAGGGAAATAGGGGGGGTGAGAGACGAAGATGGAGAGACGGAGCGGGGAGCGGAGAGAGTGAATGAAGTGTTTAAGACATTTTATAAAAAATTGTATGAAGCTCAACCCCCGGATGGGAGGGAGAGAATGATGGAGTTTTTGGATCGGCTGGAAATTCCCAAGGTGGAAGAGCAGGAAAGGATGGGATTGGAAGCACAGATCACGGTAGAAGAAGTGGTGAAAGGAATTAGGAACATGCAGACGGGAAAGGCCCCGGGACCGGACGGATTCCCAGTTGAATTTTACAGAAAATATTTGGACTTGCTCGCCCCGGTATTGACGAGGACCTTTAACGAGGCAAAGGAAAGGGGACAACTGCCCCCGACTATGTCAGAAGCAACGATATCGCTTCTTTTAAAGAAGGAAAAGGATCCGCTACAATGCGGGTCCTACAGACCAATCTCCCTCCTCAATGTAGATGCCAAGGTCTTGGCCAAGGTAATGGCAATGAGAATAGAGGAATGTGTCCCGGGGGTGGTTCATGAGGACCAAACTGGGTTTGTGAAGGGGAGACAGCTGAACACGAACATACGGAGGTTGTTAGGGGTAATGATGATGGCCCCACCAGAGGGTGAAACGGAGATAGTAGTGGCGATGGATGCCGAGAAAGCATTTGATAGAGTGGAGTGGGATTATCTGTGGGAGGTGTTGAGGAGATTTGGGTTCGGAGAGGGGTATGTTAGATGGGTGCAGCTGTTGTATAGGGCCCCAGTGGCGAGTGTGGTCACGAATGGACGGGGATCGGCATATTTTCGGCTCCATAGAGGGACAAGGCAGGGATGTCCTCTGTCCCCATTACTGTTTGCACTGGCGATTGAGCCCCTGGCGATAGCGCTGAGAGGTTCCAAGGGATGGAGGGGAATACTTAGGGGAGGAGAAGAACACCGGGTATCTTTATATGCGGATGATCTGCTACTATATGTGGCGGATCCAGCGGAGGGGATGCCAGAAATAATGCGGATACTTGGGGAGTTTGGGGATTTTTCAGGGTATAAATTGAATATGGGGAAGAGTGAGCTGTTTGTGGTGCATCCAGGGGAGCAGAGTAGAGAAATAGAAGACCTACCGTTGAGGAAGGTAACAAGAGACTTTCGTTACCTGGGGATCCAGATAGCTAAGAATTGGGGCACATTGCACAGGCTAAATTTGACGCGGTTGGTGGAACAGATGGAGGAAGATTTCAAGAGATGGGATATGGTAGCATTGTCAATGGCAGGGAGGGTGCAGGCGGTTAAGATGGTGGTCCTCCCGAGATTCCTCTTTGTGTTTCAGTGTCTCCCGGTGGTGATCACGAAGGCTTTTTTCAAAAGGATAGAAAAGAGTATCATGGGTTTTGTTTGGGCCGGGAAGACTCCGAGAGTGAGGAAGGGATTCTTACAGCGTAGCAGGGATAGGGGGGGGCTGGCACTACCGAGCCTAAGTGAGTATTATTGGGCCGCTAATATTTCAATGGTGAGTAAGTGGATGGGAGAGGAGGAAGGAGCGGCGTGGAAGAGATTAGAGAGGGCGTCCTGTAGGGGGACCAGCCTGCAGGCTATGGTGACAGCCCCATTGCCGTTCTCACCAAGGAACTATACCACGAGTCCGGTGGTGGTAGCTACACTGAAGATTTGGGGACAGTGGAGACGACATAGGGGAAAGACCGAAGCACTGGGGGGGTCCCCGATAAGAAACAACCATAGGTTTGCCCCGGGGGGAATGGATGGGGGATATGGAATGTGGCAAAGAGCAGGTATAACGCAATTGAAAGATCTATTTGTGGATGGGAAGTTTGCGAGTCTGGGAGCGCTGACCGAGAAATATGGGTTGCCCCAAGGGAATGCATTCAGGTACATGCAATTGAGGGCTTTTGCGAGGCAACAGGTGAGGGAATTCCCGCAGCTCCCGACACAAGAGGTGCAGGACAGAGTCATCTCAAAGAAATGGGTGGGGGACGGTAAGGTGTCGGATATATATAGGGAAATGAGAGACGAAGGGGAGACTATGATGGACGAACTAAAAGGGAAATGGGAAGAAGAGCTAGGGGAGGAGATTGAAGAGGGGATGTGGGCAGATGCCCTAAACAGGGTAAACTCGTCGTCCTCGTGCGCCAGGCTAAGCCTGATTCAGTTTAAGGTATTACACAGGGCACATATGACTGGAACACGGCTCAGTAAATTTTTTGGGGTGGAGGATAGGTGTGCGAGGTGCTCGAGAAGCCCAGCGAATCATACCCATATGTTTTGGTCATGCCCGGCACTACAGGGGTTTTGGATGGGGGTGACAAAGGTGCTTTCGAAAGTAGTAGGAGTCCGGGTCGAACCAAGCTGGGGGTTGGCTATATTTGGGGTTGCACAAGAGCCGGGAGTGCAGGAGGCGAAAGAGGCCGATGTTTTGGCCTTTGCGTCCCTAGTAGCCCGGCGCAGAATATTGCTAATGTGGAAAGAAGCCAAGCCCCCCGGGGGTGGAGACCTGGATAAATGATATGGCGGGGTTCATAAAGTTAGAGCGGATTAAGTTCGTCCAAAGGGGGTCGGCTCAAGGGTTTACTAGGCGGTGGCAACCGTTCGTCGAATATCTTGCGGAAAGATAGATAGGGGAGAACAAAGAAGGCAGCAGCAGCGGCCCAGGACTTGGGGGGGGGGGGGGGGGGGAGGGATGGGGGGGGGATGGGGGGGCCTGAGACAAGGCAGTTGCCAATTAGGGCTAGTTTTTATTTTTTGTTATTTAATATTTATTTATTTGTTGTTGTTTTTGTTTAAATTTAAAAAGGTCATTATTATCTGTATTGTTACAATGTTGTGTAAAGGATGCACAATGTACTGTGTTGGTTGACCAAAAATTTTCAATAAAATATTATTAAAAAAAAAAAAGAGAATCTGCTCTACATTGTTGATAGCAGATGATTTCTAGGCCATACTTTCAACTGGTGACAAATGCATGTTGTTCGCAGCATATGAGTTAAATAGAGTTAAACAAAAGACAAGCAATGCTGGAACAGAAAAAAAATCTTTAAATAAACACAAATTAACAGCAAAGTATAAGCTGTACAATTCAATCAGGAGCCCTCCAGAGAGAAGAGAAATGATCATGCCTTGGGGCCAGTGGGAGGGGAGGGATGAACTCAAGTAATTTCAATAATTATTTAAAAGAATAATTTTGGCAAAGGCAGAAACGTAACTTAACATTTGCAACACAGTCATGCTCAGAGGGCCCAATTGGTTAGATGACTAATTATGGCTCATCTAAGGCTTTATTGATGTGGACTTCAATAGGCAGGGACTGGCATGTCACATTACTTGATAAATTATTGACTTAAGTTTGAAAAATTATCGTCTCAGGCATAGAAAGAATAGTTTCAGCTGCCGGCTTGCTAATAAATCATGTCGTCCATTAAGATACCATACTACTGCTCATGAAGCATTTAATAGGTAAAGGCATCAAGGTGTTTTAGATCATGGAATGTAGCATGCAGGCACAATACAGTAAATTCAATTGGTTAAAACATACTGATGGGAATGCAAGCACAAGGTGGGATACGTGTTCAATTTTAAAACTTGGTTTCCAGCGCCTACATGTGTTTATGTAATCCAGTAACGATACTAATTAGTAATTGGCACTCATTTGGGAGTACATTCAAAATTAAATCAATCCACGTCAGGCTGGGCCTCATTCGACTGGTTTTGACCATAAAAACTGGGCACAGCAAGGGAGAAAGTGGGAAAAATACCCCATCAAACTGAAAGCAGGAGGACTCTCTTGTGCCCATTCTAATATTCAATTAAATTATGGCACCTCAACTCCATTCACTTGCCTTTGATCCAAATGAGCAGTATAGAATCATACAACACAAGAAGAGGCCATCCTTCCCATTGTATCTGTGCCATTCCTTTGAAAGGGCAATACCATTAGTCACATTGCTCCTGCTCTTTCCCCATAGTCGTGCAAGTTATTTTCTTTGCATGAATTTTCTTGTGAAAGTTATGAGTGAACCAACTTCCACCACCCTTTCAGGCTGTGCCTTCCGAAAAACTGGCTGACACAAGAAATTAGATCGTGGAGACCAAAGTGTAACGTGTGCATGTGACATTTCTTTGCCCGCTATTTTAACAAATGGTATTCTTCATACCTCTTTCAGAACAACAAACAAAGGACTAGAACTATCAGGAACTACAGGACTGGGAAGACTGCATTATATCCAGGTGACTCCAAGACAATCAGACCAAGTGCACTAAACATCTGACCAGCAGTCAGCAAGGTGAATGTTCACAAACTCCAGTCCACACAAACAAGAACAAAGAACAAAGAAATGTACAGCACAGGAACAGGCCCTTCGGCCCTCCAAGCCAGTGCCGACCATGCTGCCCGACTAAACTACAATCTTCTACACTTCCTGGGTCCGTATCCCTCTATTCCCATCCTATTCATGTATTTGTCAAGATGCCCCTTAAATGTCACTATCGTCCCTGCTTCCACCACCTCCTCCGGTAGCGAGTTCCAGGCACCCACTACCCTCTGCCTCGTACATCTACTCTAAACCTTGCCCCTCTCACCTTAAACCTATGCCCCCGAGTAATTGATCCCTCTACCCCGGAAAAAAGCCTCTAACTATCCACTCTGTCTATGCCCCTCATAATTTTGTAGACTTCTATCAGGTCGCCCCTCAACCTCCTTCGTTCCAGTGAGAACAAACCGAGTTTATTCAACCGCTCCTCATAGCTAATGCCCTCCATACCAGGCAACATTCTGGTAAATCTCTTCTGCACCCTCTCTAAAGCCGCCACATCCTTCTGGTAGTGTGGCGACCAGAATTGAACACTATACTCCAAGTGTGGCCTAACTAAGGTTCTATACAGCTGCAACATGACTTGCCAATTCTTATACTCAATGCCCCGGCCAATGAAGGCAAGCATGCCGTATGCCTTCTTGACTACCTTCTCCACCTGTGTTGCCCCTTTCAATGACCTATGGACCTGTACTCCTAGATCTCTTTGACTTTCAATACTCTGGAGGGTTCTACCATTCACTGTATATTCCCTACCTGCATTAGACCTTCCAAAATGCATTACCTCACATTTGTCCGGATTAAACTCCATCTGCCATCTCTCCGCCCAAGTCTCCAAACAATCTAAATCCTGCTGTATCCTCTGACAGTCCTCATCGCTATCCGCAATTCCACCAACCTTTGTGTCGTCTGCAAACTTACTAATCAGACCAGTTACATTTTCCTCCAAATCATTTATCTATACTACAAACAGCAAAGGTCCCAGCACTGATCCCTGTGGAACACCACTGGTCACAGCCCTCCAATTAGAAAAGCATCCTTTCATTGCTACTCTCTGCCTTCTATGACCTAGCCAGTTCTGTATCCACCTTGCCAGCTCACCCCTGATCCCGTGTGACTTCACCTTTTGTACTAGTCTACCATGAGGGACCTTGTCAAAGGCCTTACTGAAGTCCATATAGACAACATCCACTGCCCTACCTGTATCAATCATCTTAGTGACCTCCTCGAAAAACTCTATCAAGTTAGTGAGACACGACCTCCCCTTCACAAAACCATGCTGCCTCTCACTAATACGTCCATTTGCTTCCAAATGGGAGTAGATCCTGTCTCGAAGAATTCTCTCCAGTAATTTCCCTACCACTGAAGTAAGGCTCACCGGCCTGTAGTTCCCTGGATTATCCTTGCTACCCTTCTTAAACAGAGGAACAACATTGTCTATTCTCCAGTCCTCCGGGACATCCCCTGAAGACAGTGAGGATCCAAAGATTTCTGTCAAGGCCTCAGCAATTTCCTCTCCAGCCTCCTTCAGTATTCTGGGGTAGATCCCATCAGACCCTGGGGACTTATCTACCTTAATATTTTTTAAGACACCCAACACCTCGTCTTTTTGGATCTCAATGTGACCCAGGCTATCTACACACCCTTCTCCAGACTCAACATCTACCAATTTCTTCTCTTTGGTGAATACTGATGCAAAGTATTCATTTAGTACCTCGCCCATTTCCTCTGGCTCCACACATAGATTCCCTTGTCTATCCTTCAGTGGGCCAACCCTTTCCCTGGCTACCCTCTTGCTTTTTATGTACGTGTAAAAAGCCTTGGGATTTTCCTTAACCCTATTTGCCAATGACTTTTCGTGACCCCTTCTAGCCCTCCTGACTCCTTGCTTAAGTTCCTTCCTACTTTCCTTATATTCCACGCAGGCTTCGTCTGTTCCCAGCCTTTTAGCCCTGACAAATGCCTCTTTTTTCTTTTTGACGAGGCCTACAATATCTCTCGTTATCCAAGGTTCCCGAAAATTGCCGTATTTATCCTTCTTCCTCACAGGAACATGCCGGTCCTGAATTCCTTTCAACTGACACTTGAAAGCCTCCCACATGTCAGATGTTGATTTACCCTCAAAAATCCGCCCCCAATCTATGTTCTTCAGTTCCCGCCTAATATTGTTATAATTAGCCTTCCCCCAATTTAGCACATTCATCCTCGGACCACTCTTATCCTTGTCCACCAGTACTTTAAAACTTACTGAATTGTGGTCACTGTTACCGAAATGCTCCCCTACTGAAACATCTACCACCTGGCCGGGCTCATTCCCCAATACCAGGTCCAGTACCGCCCCTTCCCTAGTTGGACTGTTTACATATTGTTTTAAGAAGCCCTCCTGGATGCTCCTTACAAACTCCGCCCCGTCTAAGCCCCTGGCACTAAGTGAGTCCCAGATAATATTGGGGAAGTTGAAGTCTCCCATCACCACAACCCTGTTGTTTTTACTCCTTTCCAAAATCTGTCTACCTATCTGCTCCTCTATCTCCCGCTGGCTGTTGGGAGGCCTGTAGTAAACCCCCAACATTGTGACTGCACCCTTCTTATTCCTGATCTCTACCCATATAGCCTGACTGCCCTCTGAGGTGTCCTCCCGCAGTACAGCTGTGATATTCTCCCGAACCAGTAGCGCAACTCCGCCTCCCCTTTTACATCCCCCTCTATCCCGCCTGAAACATCTAAATCCTGGAACGTTTAGCTGCCAATCCTGCCCTTCCCTCAACCAGGTCTCTGTAATGGCAACAACATCATAGTTCCAAGTACTAATCCAAGCTCGAAGTTCATCTGCCTTACCCGTAATACTTCTTGCATTAAAACATATGCACTTCAGGCCACCAGACCCGCTGTGTTCAGCAACTTCTCCCTGTCTGCTCTGCCTCAGAGCCCCACTGTCCCTATTCCCTAGTTCTCCCTCAATGCTCTCACCTTCTGACCTATTGCTCCCGTGCCCACCCCCCTCCCACACGTGGGTGCCTTTAATTTTGAGAGGCAGAGAAAGTTCTCCCCTGAAAATCACCGACAAGAAATAGGGCCCAGCACTCAGGCCTTGAAATAGAGGGGGCCTCACAACAACTTATATTTACATAACATCGTTAATGTAATATAACATCCCAAGATGCTTCACAGGAGCATCTTAAAACATAATATGACAACTGAACCACATAAGGATTTATGTAAAATGAAATAAAGCTGGTTATATAGGTAGTTTTAAGGTGTGCCTTAAAGGAGGAAAGCGAATTGAAGAGGTGGAAAGGGGTGGGGAGGGATTTTCAGATCTTAGGCAGCTGAAGATGTGAACACCAATGGTTCAGTAATTAATATTTGGGATGCACCACAAGAGGCCAGAATTAGAGGAACGCAAGTTACTCTAAGGTTTGAGGGGCGGGAGAAGATTACAGAGAAAGGGAGAGGCGAGGCCAAGGAGCGATTTGAAAACAAGGATGAGAGTTTCACCCCCACAACCCAAAGATGTGCAGGTTAGGTGGATTGGCCACGCTAAATTGTCCCTTAATTGGAAAAAGAAAATAATTGGGTACTCTAATTTTATTTTTAAAAAGAATTTAAAAATCCAGACACATTGGATTGCAGCATTTGTTGCAAGCAATAGTGGAAGACTAGATCTGACAAAGCTCTGTTTAACTTTTATTGGAGGAAGTGATACTTATAGGAGCCAGGAAACTATTAGAAAAGTTTACAATACAATAACAATAAACATGCAATGTTATATTTAAAGCTAAGGTTTAGGTCTTTACAATGAGGGTCCCATTGACTTGCATGAATACCAGCAGATCTTAAGGTTCTTCCATTACAGACCAAGTTGCATATGCTGCATCGCTCATGTGAACTCGATTTGCTCCTATACACTGTACTAGGTCATAGCAGAAGGAGGATCGTAGGGGCAATATTGCTAGCCAGGGCAGTGGTGCTCAGAGTGTGCTTCCTGGGAGAAGTCTGATCGCCCCAGTGCATAAGGTTAAGTGGGAGACTAATGGAGACATTTAAATGGGAGTCTAATGAAGACATTCAGGGGTGTGGTTAGATTAAATAAAGGGGGAAAAGGGCCTTTCTTTTGCAAATGGTTGATAACCAGAGGTCACAGAGTGAAAATAATTGACAAAAGAACTAGACGGCAACAAGGAGAATTTGTTTCACACAGGAGGGTTGTTAAGATCTGTAACACACTACCTTAAACTTTAAAAAGACAATCGGACAAATCACTGGCATAGACCTGCTGGGCCGAATGGTCTGTTTTTGCATTGGAAAATACGTTGTAAATTTGCAAGGTTGAGGTGTTGGACTAAATCGAACAGCTTTGAAATGAATTGGCATGGACATTATTGGCAGAATGGCCTCCTTCTGTACCGTAAGATCTATATGGTAGACAAACCCTGTGAACTTTTATTTTTTTCTTGTCGAAACAAGTAATCCAAGCAGAATGTTTGGCTCCAGCGAATGAAACAGTTACCTTAGGGGCTGGTTTGATGCATGCTTTTGGGACGACTAATCTGGAAAGAAATTAATATCTACTGACATGGCGCTTTGGGAGGAAATGGGTGCTCTTTATTCTTTGTACCTACACCTTCGAGGCTGCAACACAGAAGGAGACACTGTCCACCTGTGACAGGACAAGGTTCTCGACTGGGGCTCTGTTGTAAAAGATCAGATGCAAACGTTGGGGATGTGTTTGCATAATTCAGCCATTTGCTGACTGCTCACTTTGGATTCGTTCCCGGAATAAAAAAGCAAAGAACTTGCACGAATATATCACCAACACAATCTTGGGACTTCCCAAGGAGCTTTACAGCCAATTGTATACTTTATTTTACAACTGTAGTGACTGGTGTATTTTAGGAAATGGGACAGCCAATTTGTGCACCCACAACTTGCATTGACCGGAAAATCTGTTCCTTTTTAGTGGTGCCAGTTGAGGGATAAATATTTTGAACTAGTGGCCTGGGACCTTTTACATCTACCAGAGTGGGCAGACGGGGTTTAACGTTTCATTCAAAAGAACGTTAGAGCATAAGACGTAGCAGCTGGAGTAGGCCATTCGGCCCTTTCAGACTGCACTGTTATTCAATTAAATCATCGCTGATCTTCTTTTTACCCTAACTCCACGTTCCAACCTATCCCCATTTTCCTCTATTTCCTTCACACCCAAAAAGCTGTTGACTGCTGCCTTATATATGCTGAACAAATGAGTATCCACAGCTCTCTGGGATAGAGAATTCCAAACATTCACAATTCTTTGAGTGAAGACATTTCTCATCTCGGTCCTAAATGGTTGACCCTTTATTCTGAGACTGTGACCCCCTTGTTTTAAGATTCTCCAAGCAGGGAAACATTTTCCCTACCCTGTCAAGCTCCTGAAGAAATGTATATGTTTCAATTAAATCTCTTCTCATTTTTATAAACACAAGGAAATATAGGCCTAGTCTACTCGATCTCTCCTCGTGGGGCAATCCCCTCATCTCAGAAACCAGTCTAGTGAACCTTCAGCATACCCCCCTAGGGAAAAACTACACAAAGTATTCCAGGTTTTGTCTCACTGTATAATCATGGTAAGACTTCTTTACTTGTATACTGTAATCTCATTGTAACAAAAGCTTACATTTAATTTACTGTCCTAATTGTTTTCTCTATCTGCATGTTAACTTTCTGTGACTTGTATGAAGGACACTCCGCTCCCTCAGAATACCAAAACTATCCAGTCCCTTGCCGTTCAAAAAATATTCTGCATTTTCATTTTTCCTACCAAAGTGGATAACTTCATACTTTGCCACATGGTATTTCATCTTCCATGTTCTTGTCCACCATCCTTCTGCAGACTCTGCATCTTTCTCTCTGCTTATTTTCCCACCTAACTTTGTATTGTCAACAAAGTGAAATGTGTTACACGCAGTCCCCTCCTCCAAGTCTTTATATTGATTGTAAATAGCTGAGGGCCACGCACTCGTCCTTGCAACACCCTACTAGTTAATTTTATTGTTTTAATAAATACTTTTATTCTCCTTTTTCACATTATCATATTTACAACAACAAATAATTAACAACAAAAAATAATTAACAATAACAACAAATACAATGGCAATCCCCTAGCCAACAATCCCCTCATCCCCCCCCCCCCCCCCCCACAATGTTCGATGATATTCAATTTGTAAAAATGCATGATGAACAAGGCTCCTGAGTTGTAGAACCCTTTCATCCTCCCCCTCAACTTGAACTTTACTTTCTCGAGCGTTAAGAACTCCCCGCAGGCCCCCCCACCACACCGAGGCACAGGGCGGAGAAGCCAATTTCCACCCCAACAGACTCCGCATTCGGGCAATCAGCGAAGCAAAGACGAAGACATCTGCCTCCGCACCCGCTTCCAACCCCGGCCGGTCCGACACCCCGAATATGGCTTCTATGGGGCCTGAACAACAAAGAACAAAGAAATGTACAGCACAGGAACAGGCCCTTCGGCCCTCCAAGCCCGTGCCGACCATGCTGCCCGACTAAACTACAATCGTCTACACTTCCTGGGTCCGTATCCCTCTATTCCCATCCTATTCATGTATTTGTCAAGATGCCCCTTAAATGTCACTATCGTCCCTGCTTCCACCACCTCCTCCAGTAGCGAGTTCCAGGCACCCACTACCCTCTGCGTAAAAAACTTGCCTCGTACATCTACTCTAAACCTTGCCCCTCTCAACTTAAACCTATGCCCCCTAGTAATTGACCCCTCTACCCTGGGGAAAAGCCTCTGACTATCCACTCTGTCTATGCCCCTCATAATTTTGTATACCTCTATCAGGTCTCCCCTCAACCTCCTTCGTTCCAGTGAGAACAAACCGAGTTTATTCAACCGCTCCTCATAGCTAATGCCCTCCATACCAGGCAACATTCTGGTAAATCTCTTCTGCACCCTCTCTAAAGCCTCCACATCCTTCTGGTAGTGTGGCGACCAGAATTGAACACTATACTCCAAGTGTGGCCTAACTAAGGTTCTATACAGCTACAACATGACTTGCCAATTCTTATACTCAATGCCCCGGCCAATGAAGGCAAGCATGCCGTATGCCTTCTTGACTACCTTCTCCACCTGTGTTGCCCCTTTCAATGACCTATGGACCTGTACTCCTAGATCTTTTTGACTTTCAATACTCTTGAGGGTTCTACCATTCACTGTATATTCCCTACCTGCATTAGACCTTCCAAAATGCATTACCTCACATTTGTCCGGATTAAACTCCATCTGCCATCTCTCCGCCCAAGTCTCCAAACAATCTAAATCCTGCTGTATCCTCCGACAGTCCTCATCGCTATCCGCAATTCCACCAACCTTTGTGTCGTCTGCAAACATACTAATCAGACCAGTTACATTTTCCTCCAAATCATTTATATATACTACAAACAGCAAAGGTCCCAGCACTGATCCCTGTGGAACACCACTGGTCACAGCCCTCCAATGAGAAAAGCATCCTTCCATTGCTACTCTCTGCCTTCTATGGCCTAGCCAGTTCTGTATCCATCTTGCCAGCTCACCCCTGATCCCGTGTGACTTCACCTTTTGTACTAGTCTACCATGAGGGACCTTGTCAAAGGCCTTACAGAAGTCCATATAGACAACATCCACTGCCCTACCTGCATCAATCATCTTAGTGACCTCCTCGAAAAACTCTATCAAGTTAGTGAGACACGACCTCCCCTTCACAAAACCGTGCTGCCTCTCACTAATACGTCCATTTGCTTCCAAATGGGAGTAGATCCTGTCTCGAAGAATTCTCTCCAGTAATTTCCCTACCACTGAAGTAAGGCTCACCGGCCTGTAGTTCCCGGGATTATCCTTGCTACCCTTCTTAAACAGAGGAACAACATTGGCTATTCTCCAGTCCTCCGGGACATCCCCTGAAGACAGCGAGGATCCAAAGATTTCTGTCAAGGCCTCAGCAATTTCCTCTCCAGCCTCCTTCAGTATTCTGGGGTAGATCCCATCAGGCCCTGGGGACTTATCTACCTTAATATTTTTTAAGACACCCAACACCTCGTCTTTTTGGATCTCAATGTGACCCAGGCTATCTACACACCCTTCTCCAGACTCAACATCTACCAATTTCTTCTCTTTGGTGAATACTGATGCAAAGTATTCATTTAGTACCTCGCCCATTTCCTCTGGCTCCACACATAGATTCCCTTGTCTATCCTTCAGTGGGCCAACCCTTTCCCTGGCTACCCTCTTGCTTTTTATGTACGTGTAAAAAGCCTTGGGATTTTCCTTAACCCTATTTGCCAATGACTTTTCGTGACCCCTTCTAGCCCTCCTGACTCCTTGCTTAAGTTCCTTCCTACTTTTCTTATATTCCACGCAGGCTTCGTCTGTTCCCAGCCTTTTAGCCCTGACAAATGCCTCCTTTTTCTTTTTGACGAGGCCTACAATATCTCTCGTCATCCAAGGTTCCCGAAAATTGCCGTATTTATCCTTCTTCCTCACAGGAACATGCCGGTCCTGAATTCCTTTCAACTGACACTTGAAAGCCTCCCACATGTCAGATGTTGATTTGCCCTCAAACATCCACCCCCAATCTATGTTCTTCAGTTCCCGCCTAATATTGTTATAATTAGCCTTCCCCCAATTTAGCACATTCATCCTAGGACCACTCTTATCCTTGTCCACCAGTACTTTAAAACTTACCGAATTGTGGTCACTGTTACCGAAATGCTCCCCTACTGAAACATCTACCACCTGGCCGGGCTCATTCCCCAATACCAAGTCCAGTACCGCCCCTTCCCTAGTTGGACTGTCTACATATTGTTTTAAGAAGCCCTCCTAGATGCTCCTTACAAACTCCGCCCCGTCTAAGCCCCTGGCACTAAGTGAGTCCCAGTCAATATTGGGAAGTTGAAGTCTCCCATCACCACAACCCTGTTGTTTTTACTCTTTTCCAAAATCTGTCTACCTATCTGCTCCTCTATCTCCCCCTGGCTGTTGGGAGGCCTGTAGTAAACCCCCAACACTGTGACTGCACCCTTCTTATTCCTGATCTCTACCCATATAGCCTCACTGCCCTCTGAGGTGTCCTCTCGCAGTACAGCAGTGATATTCTCCCGAACCAGTAGCGCAACTCCGCCTCCCCTTTTACATCCCCCTCTATCCCGCCTGAAACATCTAAATCCTGGAACGTTTAGCTGCCAATCCTGTCCTTCCCTCAACCAGGTCTCTGTAATGGCAACAACATCTTAGTTCCAAGTACTAATCCAAGCTCGAAGTTCATCTGCCTTACCCGTAATACTTCTTGCATTAAAACATATGCACTTCAGGCCACCAGACCCGCTGTGTTCAGCAACTTCTCCCTGTCTGCTCTGCCTCAGAGCCACACTGTCCCTATTCCCTAGTTCTCCCTCAATGCTCTCACCTTCTGACCTATTGCTCCCATGCCCACCCCCCTGCCATACTAGGGGGGTGGGCCACTGCCACCAGAGCCTGATTCGAGTCTCACTTGTACCACCTTTGAGATTACCCTAAAGACCTCCCTCCAACAGCCCTCCAGTTTTGGGCAGGACCAAAGCATAATGTGGTTTGCGGGACACCCTCACAGCGTTCACAAACATCCTCCACCCCCTCAAAAAGTCGGCTCATCCTTGCCCTCGTGATGTGCGCTCTATGCACCACCTTCAACTGTATCAGCCCCAACCTCGCATACGTCGTTGAGGCATTCATCCTCAGGAGCACCTCATATCACAACCCCTCCTCCATGCCCTCCCCAATTCTTCCTCCCACTTTGCCTTAATCCCATCCAGTGATACCTTATCTACTCCCAGAAATTGCCGACACCACCCCTTTCTCCAATTCCACCAGTTGTCAATATCTCTTCCAACAGTGTGGGGGACAGTGCAATTGGAAAGCTCAGTACCTCCTTCCTGGCAAAATTTCGGACCTGTATATATCTAAACATCTCCCCCTGCCCCAATCCAGATTTTTCCCCCAGCTCCTCCAACTTCGTAAACCGGCCTCCCAGAAACATATCCTTTAATCCCCTCTCCTCCCAACTCTGAAAATTCCCATCCCGCCTCCCAGGTTCAAATTTATGATTCCCTTGAATTGGCATTTCCCTTAACCCCGGCCACAACCTAAAGTGCTGGCGCAACTGCCACCAGATCCTGAGCGTCGTCACTACCACTGTACTCCGAGTATTTCCCCGGGGCCATCGGGAGCGGTGCCGTTTTCAACGCCCTCAGTCCCGACCACCTGCACAAACATTTCTCCATTCTAACCCACTGGGAGATCCCCCCCCATCCAGACCCGCACCTTCTCAGCATTCGCCGCCCAGTAATAATACAGTAAATTCAGGAGACTTAACCACCCTGACTGCCGTCCTCTCTGCAACAGCACCTTCTTAATCGTAGCCACCTTACCCCCCCAAATAAATAAGGTAATCATCTTTTCTACTTCCTTAAAAAACGCCTTTGATAAAAAGAAAGATCGGCAGGCACTGAAAAATGAACAAAAACCATGGCAACACATTCATCTTAACTGCCTGCACCCGACGTGCCAATGATAGAGGAAGATAATCCCATCTTGCCAAATCCGCTTTCACCCTCCCCACCAAACTAGTGATGTTATATCTACGGAACTCCACCCCCAATTTCGTGCCACCTGCACCCCCAGGTATCTAAAGTGGGTTACTGCCCTACAGAATGGCAGTACTAGTTAATTTCTACTGACTGAAAATGTCCCATTTATTCCTACTCCCTATTTTCTGTCCATTAAACAATTTTCAATCTCTTCGGATATATTATCCCCCATCCTATGAGTCCTAAGTTTGCGTAACAACCTCTTGTGTGGCACATCATCGAATGCTACTGAAAATCTCCTATCATTCTGACAGATATTATATAATGATAGTCTCCAGAAGCAGGTCATTCGGCCCATTATGCCAGTGCCGATGTCAGCTCTAGCACTGATGCTATCTGCTCCCATTGCATTTTCCCACATCCTTCTCACATACCTATTCATTGACCTTTCAAATAGAGGGTTCAACGTGGATACGAAACCACAAGAACCGCAGTATACAAGGACAGACTATCTTTGTATCTTGCACTGGTGGATCGGAGCTTTGCCAGCCCAAAATGCATTTTAGGTTTTAAGGAGTGTCTTAATGAAGCAAGAGAGAGAGAGTTAATGAGTCGAGGGGGGGGGGGGGGGGGTGATTGGGTGATTCAGCAGGAAAATCTACAGTGTATGGCCTATTTCATCGTTAGACCATTTAGTCAGTGCAAAAGAACATGCATCAATCTACCTGTTCTGTAAGTAAAGTCGCCATAGTCCCAGGTGACCATTGGCTGCTTTCCCCTTTGAGGAAACAAGATGGGCCTAATGGCCTCCTTCTATGATTCTATGACTGGAGGATAGCCAATGTGGTACCATTATTCAGGCAGGGATAAACCAGGAAACTATAGGCCAGTCAGTGGTGGGGAACTATTGGAATCAATTCTGAGTGGCAGATTTAACCTGCATTTGGAGAGGCAGGGATTAATCAAACATAGTTAGCATGGTTTTGTTAAGGGGAGCTCGTGTCTGACCAACTTGATTAAACTTTCCGAAGTGGTGACCAGGTGTGTAGGTGAGGGCAATGCATTTGACGTTGTCTACTTGGACTTCAGCAAGGCTTTTGATAAGGTCCCATATGGAGACTGATAGTGAAGGTAATAACCCATGGGACCCAAGGAAATTTGGAAAATAGGATCCAGAATTTGCTGAGTGGCAGGAAACAGAGAGTGATGGTTGAATTTTCTGACTGGAAGACTGCATCCAGCGTGGTCCCGCAGGGATCAGTGTTGGGGTCCTTGCTGTTTGCGATTTATATAAATGATTTAAACTTGAATGTAGGAGGGTTGATCAGTAAGTTCCCGAATTATACTAAAATTGCTGGGGTGGTAAATAGTGAGGAGGATAGCGTTAGATTACAGGAGGATACAGACGATATGGTCAGATGGGCTAATTGGTGGCGAATGGAATTTAATCTGGATAAGTACGAGTTGATGCACCTGGGAAGGATAAACAAGGCAAGGGAACACATGATAAACAGCAGGATCCTGGGAAGCACCAAGAATCAGAGGGACCTTGGTGTTCGTGCACACCGGTCCCTTAAGCTGATCAGGGCAGGTGGATAAAGTGGTTAAGAAGGCATATGGTATACTTGCTTTAACTAGCTGAGGCATAGAGGTTTTTTTTAAAATTTCAATTAAGGGGCAATTTTGCATGGCCAATCCACTTGCCCTGCACATCTTTGGGTTATGGGGGTGAGACTCACACAGACACGGAGAGAATGTGCAAACTCCACACGGACAGTGACCCGGGGCCGGGATCGAAGCCGGATCTTCGGCACCGTGAGACAGTAATGCTAATGTGCCACGTGCCGCCCTAGCTGAGGCATAGGGTTTAAAAGCAGGGAGGTTATGCTAGATCTATATAAAACATTGGTTAGGCCACAGCTAAAGTATTATGTGCAGTTCTGGAATCCACATTATAGGAGGGATGTGACAGAACTGGAAAGGGTACAGGGGAGATTTACCAGGATGTTGCCTGGGTTGGAGAGTTCTAGTTATGAAGAAAGATTGGATAGACTGTGGTCGTTTTCCTAGGAGCAGAGGAAACTGAGGAGAGACATGATTAAGATTATGAGGGGCATAGATACAGTAGACAGTAAGAAACCTTTCCCCTAGGTGAAGGGATCAATGACATATTTCCAGGGGGCATAGATTTAAGATAAGGTGCAGGAAGTTTAGAGGGGATGTGGGGAAAAGCGTTTTCACCCAAAAGGTGGTGGGAGTTCGGAACTCACTGCCCGAAAGGGTGGTGGAAGCAGAGACCCTCCTTTTAAAAAAGATTTAGAGTACACCCAATTAATTTTTTTCCAATTAAGGGGCAATTTAGCGTGGCCAATCCACCTACCCTGCACATCTTTGGATCGTGGGGGTGAGACCCACGCACACACGGGGGGAATGTGCAAACTCCACGCGGACAGTGACCCAGAGCCGGGATCGAACCTGGGACCTCAGCGCCGCGGGGTAGCAGTGCTAACCACTGTGCTACCGTGCTGCCCTAAAGCAGAGACCTTCATAACATTTAAGAAGTATTTAAATGTGCACTTGCGATGCGGAGTTACACAAGGCTATGGACCAAGTGCTGGAAAAAGGGATTAGAGTGCTTAAGTGGTTGTTTTTGACCAGCGCAGATGTGATGGGCTGAAGGGTCTTTTCTGTGCTGTAGACCTCTATGACCTCTATGACACTAGGTTTCCTTCTTCAGCAATGCGCAAGGAGTAGAAATTTAATTTGGAGGCACTAGGCTGCTGTATAAGTCAGCAAAGACAGAATGATGAATGAGTGGGTATTGAGAAATTCCAGCAGCGAATGCGCGGAGTATGTTTAACATACAGTAATCCTTCTGTGTCAGTGGGTAAACAGCTACATTTCAAGAAAGGTATAAAGCTATAGAATACTGAAAAAAGATTAATTGCTAAATTATTTTGAAGCTTAATATGACAGCTGCATTCTTAGTCACAATTTACAAGTTTGGGTATAGGTTGCTCACCTAGTGTAGTAATCATCACTGACAACAGGAAATGAGACTCCACCCTCTCTCTCCCACACACAAGGGAACATATTGGCACACAGATTTTGATATAGTGAGGCATCCCAAATATGGGGCGGGATTCTACCGCAACTGGCCGGATGGCCCGACGCCGGAGTAGTTCGCGCTGCTCTTGGCGCCGGCGTCAGAAGCACTTCCGGGGGCTAGGCCGGCGGCGGAGGGGTTGGCGCCGCGCCAACCGGCACCGAAGGGCCGGTGCGAGTTGGCGCATGCGCAGAACCGCCGGCGTGGTTCTGCGAATGTGCAGACCGGCTGGCGTGTATCCTGCGCATGCGCAGGTGGGTTCTTGTCCGCGCTGGCCATGGCGGAGCCCTACAGAGGCCGGCGGTGGAAGGAAAGAGTGCCCCCACGACACAGGCCCGCCCACAGATCGGTGGGCCCCGATCGCGGGCCAGGCCACCGTGGGGGACCCCCCGGGGCTGGATCCACCATCGCCCACCCGAGGACTCACCTAGCCGGCCTACAAGCCAGGTCCCGCCGTGATGGACCATGTCCATTTCACGCGGGCAGGACTGGCCAGGAAACGATGGCCGCTCGGCCCATCGGGGACCGGAGAATTGCCGGGGGGGGCCGCTGCCAATGGCCCCCGACCGGTGCGGCGTAAACCCCGCCTCCGCCCAAAAACGGGCGCCGGAGCGGCAGGGCGGGATTCGCGCCGCCCCCCGGGGATTCTCCGACCCGGCGGGGGATCGGAGAATCCAACCCATGCTCTTTCAAATTGAGTTTTCCTCACCGTTTAGATTGAATTCTTTTTGTCCTGTAACTTGCTGAGTGTGACCTGATAATGATAGTGAGTGTGACAGGGCACTTGGGGTCTCAGTGAACAACACAAGCAACTGTCCATCCCTTAACCAACGAGATTTAAGGATTGAGACAGAACAATGAAGGAGAAGTAAATCAGATGAATTAAGAGTCAAATCTAGTCTAGAAAGGGAAAGACAGCGAGGGAAGAAAAAGTTGGATTAAGCGGGAGAGTGAAGAAACAGAGAGAAAAATAAGGAAAATTAAAACACGTAAAAAAATTTAAATCTCAAGCAACAATTTACCGCCTGTAAGCCGGAGACTCCACGGTTAAATTTGTCCCTTTCAGTTTGAAGAGCTTGGGTGGAATTATATGAGCACAAAGCTTCTCATTAAAAGGGTCTTTACAGTATAACGTTCTGACCTTAACTTGTGGCATGTTCAATGGGTAATTAATGTGGCAACTTCATTAAACGTGGGGAAGGCGGAGGTGAGCTGTCATTTTTGCGAGGCTAATCGAGGAGCATTCAAATCGTCTAGCAACTTGTGGGGATTTATAATGAGTTTTCTCTTCCTTGTGACAAAGTTGCCGGACAATTTATACAACTTTGCTGTTAGCCCCACATCAATGCAGCACTCGTGATGGTACAGCAAACCAGCCACTGTGCAGCATGCCCTACCTCCCCATACAGAAGACTCTCCACATCATGAAGAGCACCCACTCCCCCAACCTCCCTGTACAGCAGGCCCTCCCACCGTGCAGCATTCCCTCAGCGCAACATTGGAGCATCAGTTTCATTTCTGGGATCACATCATGGAGCGAGATTTCAACAAACTTGCCAACTGATGCACCGTCAATTACCACAAGACGAGAATGGTGGAACAATCGAGGCTTTATTGAACAAGATGTGCCTCCTGTAACTGGAACCAGAATGGCTGCAGTGCCAGAGAGCATACACTTTTATACGCCGAGTGCTGGGCAGAGCCTTGCAGGCAGGGATTTGCCATTGTACCTCTAATATACGGGCAGTGCCGTAATACATATAATATACCACTAGTGGTGACTACCACATTCACCCCCTGTTAAAAAAGAGAGTCCGGCAGGGGTGGTGGAAATATTACAAATTAAGTCTGTTGGGGGCCTTGACCCTCCGCTGCGATCGCCTCAGTTCTGGTGGTGATGAGGGCGCCGACTTGGTCACCTGCGACTCCGGGAGTGTGTTGTCCTCGTCTTCGTCACCTCTGAGTGGAACCAGTGGGAGGACGGATCCTGCTGGGGTGGGGGGGGCTGCGGTGAGGTTCGCTGGAGGGAGGGTGAGTGGCGCAGGGGTGATTGAGGTCCCGGAGGGAGACTGTGTCTTGGCACCCGTTGGGGTGTGCCACGTAGGCGTACTGCCAGTTTGCATGTAAGAGGTGGACTTTTTCGACCAAGGGGTCCGACTTATGGGTCCGCACATGTTTCCGGAGGAGGACGGGTCCAGGAACTGTCAGCCATGTTGGGAGCGAGACCCCGGAGGTGGACTTCCTGGGGAAGTCAAACACAAGTTTGTGAGGGGTCTCATTAGTCACGGTGCAGAGGAGCGATCGGATGGAGTGGAGCACATCGGGGAGGACCTCCTGTCAGCGGGTGACCGGGAGAAATTTAGACCGCAGGGTCAGCAGGACAGCCTTCCAGACCGTCCTGTTCTCCCTCTCCCCCTGCCCGTTTCCCCGGGGGTTGTAGCTGGTCGTCCTGTGATGCACGATCAATTGCACAAAGACTAAAAGTTGGGTACAACTGTGGCTTTATTACAGTCAGATGCGTGGCCTCCTGCTGCAGCTGGCGAAATGGCAGGGTACTGGAGGTCATGCATATTTATACAGTTCTCTGTGGGCGGAGCCAGCCGGCAGGAGCTACCAGCGAACCTGTAGTGCAGGACCTACCTTACATCTCCTATTACAGTGGTTCACCACATTCACTCCCTGTTAAAAATGAGTCCGGCGGGGGTGACGTGAAACTATATACAATTAGTGCAAGTATGTACAGTGGTAGCGAAAGAAAAGTCTATGTTGACGGTCCGGAGTCCGTCAAAGGTTCAGCCTGTCCGGTGCTTTGGTGCTTCGTTGGGAGCAGTGTAACGGTGGCGGCGAAGTCGGTGCTGGCGGTGGTGGAGGTGGCACCGAAGGCGGTGGTGACGGTGCTGATGCTGGCTAGTCATTGGGGAACTCCGGGAGTGTGCCAAAGTCCTCTTGTGCGGAAAAGGGGAGGGGGGGGTGATCTGGTGGGGTCAATATTGGCGGCGCGGTGGGAGGTGGGGGGGGCGCATTGGCGGGGGTGTGTGTGTTGGGGTGGAACCTGACGGTCCCTGAGTGAGACAGTATCTTGGCGGCCGTCGGGGAACTCAACATAGGCATATTGAGGGTTGGCGTGGAGTAGGTGAACCCTGTCCACCAAGGGGTCTGCCTTGTGGAGTTGGATGTGCCTACGGAGAAGGACCGGTCCTGGAGCAGCGAGCCAAGTCGGGAGCGACACCCCAGATGTGGACTTCGTGGGGAAGGTAAAAACACGTTCATGGGGTATGTTATTAGTGGCGGTGCACAATAGTGACCGGATGGAGTGTAGAGCGTCAGAGAGGACCTCCTGCCAGCGAGAGGCTGGGAGGTTCCTGGACCGTAGGGCCAGCTGGACGGCCCTCCAAACCGTCCCATTCTCCTTGCCCGTTTCCCCGGGGGTTGTAGCTGGTCGTCCTGCTGGAAGCTTTACCCCTGCTGAGCAGGAACTGACGTAGCTTGTCGCTCATGAATGAGGATCCCCTGTCACTGTGGATATAGGCGGGAAAACCGAACAGAGCGAAGATGGTACTGAGGGCCTTGATGACGGTGGCAGACGTCATATTGGGGCATGGGATGGTGAGGGGGAATCTGGAGTACTCATCGACCACACTGAGAATGTACATGTTACGGTCGGTGGAGGGGAGGGGCCCTTTGAAATCCACGCTGAGGCGTTCAAAGGGGCGGGAAGCCTTCACCAGGCGAGCAGTCTGGCCGATAGAAGTGCGACTTGCACTCCGCACAGACCTGGCAGTCCCTGGTCACTGTCCTTACTTCCTCTACGAGATTGCGAGCTTTGACCAGATGGTACAATCTGGCTGGTAGAAGTGCGGCTTGCACTCTGCGCAGACTTGGCAGTCTCTGGTGATGGCCCTGACCTCCTCAACGGAGTAGGGCAGTTTGCCGGCCTTGATAAAATGGAAGAAACGGGTGACCCCTGGGTGGCAGAGGTCATAGTGGAGGGCCCGGAGTCGGTCCACTTGTGCGCTGGCACATGTACCGCGGGATAGGGCATCAGGGGGCTCATTGAACTTCCCTGGGCGATACAAGATCACATAATTATAGGTGGAGAGCTCGATCCTCCACCTCAAGATCTTGTCATTTTTGATCTTGCCCCGATGTGTATTATTAAACATAAAGGCAACCGACCGTTGGTCAGTGAGGAGAGTGAATCCCCTGTCGGCCAGGTAATGCCTCCAATGTCGCACAGTGGCTTGGGCCTCCTTTTCGACAGAGGAGCGCCGAATTTCAGAGGCACGGAGGGTGCGGGAAAAGAAGGCCACGGGCCTGCCCGCCTGGTTGAGGGTGGCGGCCAGAGCTACGTCCGATGCATCGCTCTCCACCTGAAAGGGGAGGGACTCGTCGACCGCGTGCATCGTGGCCTTGGCAATGTCCGCCTTGATGCGGTTGAAGGCCTGGTGGGCCTCAGCCGTCAGGGGAAAAACTGTGGACTGAATGAGTGGGCGGGCTTTGTCCGCATAATTAGGGACCCACTGGGCGTAATAAGAGAAAAACCCCAAGCATCGTTTCAAGGCCTTGGGACAGTGGGGGAGAGGGAGTTCCAGGAGGAGGCGCATGCGGTCGGGGTTGGGCCCTAGGACTCCATTTTCCACTACATAGCAAAGGATGGCGAAGCGGTTGGTGCGGAACACGCATTTCTCCTTATTGTATGTGAGATTAAGGAGTTTGGCGGTATGGAGGAATTTTTGGAGATTTGCATCGTGGTCCTGCTGATCGTGGCCGCAGATGGTGAAGTTATCGAGGTGCGGGAAGGTGACCCGCAGTCCGTACCGGTCAATCATTCGGTCCATCTCTCGCTGGAAGACCGAGACCCCATTAGTGAAGTTGAAAGGAACCCTAAGGAAGTGATAGAGGCGGCCGTCTGCTTCGAACGCAGTGTATTGGCGGTCCTCCGGGCGGATGGGGAGCTGGTGGTAGGCGGACGTCAAGTCCACTGTGGAAAAGACTCGATACTGCGCAATCTGATTGACCATGTCAGATATGCACGGGAGGGGGTACGTGTCGAGCTGCGTGTACAGATTGATGGTCTGACTGTAGTCAATGACCATCCTGTGCTTCTCCCCAGTCTTCACTACCACTACTTGAGCTCTCCAGGGGCTGTTGCTGGCCTCAATGACCCCCTCCCGCAGAAGCCGTTGGACCTCCGACCTGATGAAGGTCCTGTCCTGGGCACTGTACCGTCTGCTCCTAGTGGCGACGGGTTTGCAGTCCGGGGTGAGGTTCGCAAACAGGGAAGGTGGATCGACCTTAAGGGTCGTGAGGCCGCAGATGGTGACGGGGGTAGGGGTCTGCCGAATTTTAAAGTTAGGCTTTGGAGATGGCATTGAAAATCCAGGCCGAGTAACAGGGCAGCGCAGAGGTGGGGGAGGACTTAGAGCCGGAGGTTGCTGAACTCTACGCCTTGGACGGTGAGGGTCGGGATACAGTACCCACGGATTTCAACGGAATGGGACCTGGAGGCCAGGGAGATTTTCTGGGTGACGGGGTGTACCGGGAGGGAGCAGAGCCTTACCGTAGTGGGGTGGATGAAGCTCTCGGTGCTCCCGGAGTCAAAGAGGCAGGTCGTCTCGTGCCCATTGATTTTAACCGTCGCGATTGCGAGGATGCGGGGCCGGGACTGATCCAGGGTGATAGAGGCAAGCTGCGAAAGATGCTGGCAGGTCCCGGGCTGGTCAGCGGTGGCGGAGGTAGCGGTAGGTGATGAACGGCCAGACGAGCAGGGGTACAGAGGCGGTCCAAAATGGCACTGAAGGTGGCAGCGCCCATGGCGAGCAGCATCAAAGATGGCAGCGCCCACGGGCCGCACGTGGCTTGCGGTGAGGAAGATGGCGGCGCCCACAGGCCGCACGTGGCTTGCGAAGGGGAAAATGGCGGCGCCCCTGGGTCGCACATGGGAGGTGTAGGAACGCCGGGCCTGGAAACAGCGGCGACCCGACTGGGCCTGGCAAACAGATGCGAAGTGTCCTTTCTTCCCACACCCGTTGCAGGTCGCGCTCTGCGCCGGGCAACGCTGCCTGGGGTGTTTGTTTCATTTGCAAAAATAACACTTGGGCCCCCAGAGTTGGCTGGCTGCCGCGCGGCGCAAGCTTGTGGCGAGCTGGAGTCGGCAGCTGGTGGGGCCCATGATGCCCACGATGAACGTTACGGGAGGCCACTTCTAACGAATTAGCGAGCTGCCTAGTTCCCGCAAGATCGAGCGTACCCCCTTCCAGTAGCTGCTGGCGGACGTATGCAGACTTCATGTCCGTGACGTAAGCGTCTCTAATTAAAAGTTTGTGACGTAAGCGTCTCTAATTAAAAGTTCGGTGTGGTGGACTGCCGAAACTGCCTAGCAGTCACAGTTCCTACCTAGGATCTGCAGGGCACGCAGGAAATAGTCCAGAGTCTCCCCGGGAAGTTGCTGTCTCGTGGCCAGGAGGTGCCTGGCGTACACTTGGGTCACCGGCTGAATGTAATGTCCCTTCAGGAGCGCCATCGCTTTGGAGTAGGTGGGCGCATCCCGGATGAGGGGAAAAATGTCAGGGCTCACCCATGAATAGAGGACTTGGACCTTCTGTGCGTCCGAGGGTTCTTCAGCGGCTGCTCTGAGGTAGCCTTCGAAGCAGGCTAGCCAGTGGTTGAAGGCTACTTGAGGGCTCAGCTGCAGGCGATCAGGCTTGATGCGGAGATCCAGCGTTTAAAAAATCTTGTTCAATAAATTGATGCACCGTCAATTACCACAAGACGAGAATGGTAGAACAATCGAGGCCTTATTGAACAAGATGTTGTGCCTCCTGTAGATGGAACCAGAATGGCTGCAGCGCCGGAGAGTACTTTTATATGCCGAGTGCTGGGCGGAGCGAGCAGGCAGGGATTTGCCATTGTACCTCTAATATACGGGGAGTGCCGTAATACATATAATATACCACACCAACAAAGAGTCAAGAGTTCTTCCATGAGAGCCAGAAATCAGAATAGAAGAATAGGATCCAGAGAGCAGCACGATAGGGTACTCTAAACTTATAATTTAAAAAAATAGAAAAGTAGGATCCAGAGCACGGTGGCGCAATGCTTAGCACTGTTGCCTCATGGCGCCAAGGTCCCAGGTTCGAGCCCAGCTCTGGGTCACAGTCCGTTTGGATTTTGCACATTCTCCCCATGTTTACGCGAGTTTTCCCCTCACGATCCAAAGATGTGCAGGGTAGGTGGATTGGCCACACTAAATTGCCCCTTAATTGGAAAAAATGAATTGGGTACTCTAAATGTATGTAAAAAAAGAAAAATAGGATCCAGGAGGAGGCCATTCTGCCCATCATGCCTGTTCTGGCTCTTTGAAAGGGTTATCCTATTAGTCCTGCTCTTGCTGTTCTTTTTCTGTAGCCCAATAAATAGTTCCTTTTGAAATATTTACCCAGTTGCCTTTTGAGAGTCACTACTGAACCTGCTTCCATCACCCTTTCATGTAGTGTATCCCAACTCACAACCATTCACCCTATACAATTGCCTGAATTATGCATCCTCCGATTACAAACCATTCTGCCACTGGAAATAGTTTCTCACTATCTACTCTCTCAACGTTGCTCTCTGTTAAATCTCCCTTTAATTTTCTCTGCTCTGAAGAAAACAACCCCAGCTTTTCTAGTCTCCTCACATTAATTGAAATTCCTCATTTTTCTTGCTCCCCCACTCCAAGGTCTTGAGATCCTTCCTAAAGTTTGGAAGTCCCCGGAATTGGGTGCAATACTCTAGTTGGGGCCTAGCGAGGGATTTATACTTCTTGGTTCTATGAACATACAGCCCTGCTATTTATGGATTGCTTGGATTTGTTCATAAGCTCCTCTGTCAGCTGACTTTCAAATAAATCAATGCAACAATCATGGCAGGATTTTTCGGCCATTAGCCCAAGCGGGATCTTCTGATCCCGCAGAAGCCAACCCCTTGCGGAGCGACCCCCCAGCAGTGGGGTGGGCTGTGGCAGGACTGGAAGATCCCAGTGCGCATCTGCTGCAGAAAAACCTGTCACGGGGAGACCGGAGATTCCCGGCCAACACCTTTTTCAAAGGAATGAGCCTTTAACCTTGTGACTGAATTCCTACTTCTGCATCAGAACATTGGAAATAGTCTGCCCCGTTCTTTCATCATTTTGAATACCTCAGTCAAACCATCCATTAATCTCCTCCGCTCTTAAAACAAACAGACCTCAATACTCAGCCAGACCTCAAGCATAATAATTTACAGTTTCCAGGTATGCCCCTTGGGCCTATTTAAGCAGACTATTTTTATCTTACCTATTTATCAATCATCAGGTACCTTGTCCAGGTCTCAGAATTCAGAAATATGCTAGTCAAAACTTTCAGTAATTTCCTTACTGGCTTGTTTTACAGGTAAAGTTCTACTGGATCCATAGTTCCACATTGGGAAATGGAGAGCCGGTAAGAGAGTGAGGAGCTGGGTTGGGCCGGTTTCTTTGTGAAAGTTCCTCAGTGGCAGGCTGGGGGCAGAATCTGCTGCGTGCCCTGTTAGGAGTGATTTTCTGAGTCCACTGGCATTTTGGGGGATATTGCTGAGCCGGTTCCACGTCTGGCCAGTGTGAGCTCGGGATCACCATCTGTGCTGGCCAAAGGAAAGACAAAAAAATAAACTAGCCGCTCATTTTAATCCCATTTTCAAGCGCCTGGTCCAAAGCCTTGCAGGTTACAGCACTTCAGATGCATTTCCAGGTACCTTTTAAATGAGTTGAACATGTCTGCCTCCACCATCAATTCAGGCAGTGAATTCCAAATGCCTACCGTCCTCTGGGTGTAAAGGTTTTTCCTCATTTCCCCTCTAATCCTTCTCCCGATCACCTTCAATCTATGCCTCCTGGTAATTTACTTCATGGCTAGGGGAACAGTCTTTCCTGTGTACCCTATCGCGGCCCCCATTTTGCACACCTCAGTTTGGTCACCCCTTACCTCTTCTGTTCCAAGGAAAGAAAACCCTAGCCTATCCAACCTCATCTTATAGCTGCAATTTCCAAGTCCTGACAACATTCTTATAAATCTCCTGTACTCTCTCCAGAGCAATTATGACCTTCCTGTAAGATGGTGACCAGAACCGCACATAAATCTCCAGCTATGGCCTAATCAGCGGTTTATACAGTTCGACCATTACATCCTGTTTTTGTATTCAGTACCTCACCCATTAAAGGAAAGCATTCCATCTGCTTTCTTGATCACCTTGTCCACCAGTCCTGCCCCTTCAGAGATATGTGGGCATTCATTCCCAAGATCTCTTACCTTTCTCAATATCTTCCTGTTTACCGAGTATTCCCTTGTTTTGTCTGCTCTCTCCAAATGCATTACCTCACACTTCTCCAGATTGAATTCCATTTGCCACCTTTCTGCCCACTCAACCAAACCATTGATATGCTTTTGGAGATAACAGCTGTCCTTTTCACTGTCAATGGACCCATGATAAAATCCAGCCGGAAATCTCTCCTGATTTTTATGTCCATTACCCATTTCACGTGTTAGATAAAGTCAAAATCTAACTCATTGATTGAAATTGGCTGGGGGAAATACATGTGGGTGCTTTAAGAACATTCAACCTTTTAATAGCCGTATCCTGTGTCATTGTCCAGCACCACGCCCACTACAGCAATTTGTGTTCATATGCAGTAAGCCTTCACTTAGCATTGTAGGTACATGCCTGGAATGTGCAAATTGAAGTGAAAGAGTTTTAAACAATTCCGATTTTCCCATTTCAACCAATGTAAAAGCTGAGCTTAGGTTCATCATTCGAAAAAAAATTATACCCAAGTATACCCGGTATGAACATTCTTAAATTCTTATATCTGTAAATAAAATAACTTAAATTCAATTTATGTAAAAATATGTACATGTCACCACATGCTCTCCCCTTTAAAAGCTGACTGGTGGCGATTTAACCTGATAGTCACCACACCTCAGTCGAGGGGGAAGGTTGAGAAGGTGGGACCTTCATGAATAACCTCAGCTGGTACAGGAACTGAACTTTTGAATGGCACTGTTGCTGCCGCTCTGTATCATGAACCAACCATTCAGCCAATTAAGCAAATTTTTTTTAAAAATGTACTCAACATCTGCTCGACAACTCTCACATTGGCCAACCCTCCCACTATCCGCCTCCCTCTCCTGGATCCTTGCTGGTAATGAGAGGAACAGTGGGCAGGAGGGTTGGGGAGGGAAGTGGTGAGCAGGGGGACATCGACGGGGAGAGAGTGGGCGAACAGGTGAAGCTGCTCGGGTCACTTGACGCTACGTAGCTCCTTGCATGTAAAGACACTAAAGCAAAAATCCTCCGCTAAGTATGGATACAAGTGCCTATAAGACTCCTGACACTAAAGTGGAATGAAACAACTTAAAATGTAGACTTACTGTACTGCCTTTAATGTTATAACACGTCTCAAGGCATTTCACAAATCATTTCAAACTGAAGCGAATGTTTAAAGAGTTCAGGGAATGCTACAACAAATATAACTTGTGGTATGTCATAATATACATCTATGCATACAATGGAGTGCAGACAGGCAGTGATTGACACACAGGATGACCAGTAAGCACACAGAACAGAGCAGCCAATCACCAGACAGGACACAACCACTATAAAGCCAGAGGGCACCAGTTTTCCGGCTCTCTCTCGGGGCCCAGCCTCTGAGACAGTCAGAGCTTGTGAGCTAGCCAATGCTTACACCATGTGGTAGCTGGTTTAGTCTGGTCAGGCTAGTGTCAGGTCTCCAGTCAAGTCAGCATAGTGTCAACCCACAGTTGAACATGTATAATAGTTTGGATGTTGAATAAAATAGTGTTGCATTTTATCAAATGTTGGAGGTCTGTCTCTCGCTACATTGCATCAAATGCAGTTCACCTCGACCCAGCCTACCCAACACATCATGGTACACTTGACCAAGGAGTGCCTGACAACATTATTGAGCTGTGGGGGATCAAGGGATATAAATCTGGCTGTTTCTCGGCCTCCCTTTTGATGCATAGCTTAGAAATATCAACTTGTATTTATAAAGAGCCTTTTTTTACTATAATTTAGAGTATCCAATTCTTTTTTTTCCAATTGAGAGGCAATTTAGCATGGCCAATCCACCTACAATGCACACCTTTCGGGGAGATTGTGCAAACGCCACACGGACAGTGACCCAGGGCCAGGTTCAAATCAGGGTCCTCGACAGCATAAGGCAGCAGTGCTAACCACTGTGCCACTGTGCGGCCCTTTTATAAAGAGCCTTTAATGTAGTAAAACGTCCCTAGATGCTTTACAGGGAGTGTTATCAAACTAAATTTGGCACCGAGTCACATAAAGGGATATTAGCACAAACGACCCAAAGCTAGATCAAAGAGGTAAGCTTAAGGGAGAGTTTTCAAGCAGGAGAGAGAGGTTGAAAGGCAGAGAGCTTTAGGGAGGGAATTCTCGAGCTTAGGACCCACGCAGCTGAAAATCGAGAATTAATGAGTCCAGAATCGGATGCGTGCAGAGTTCTAGGAAGGTTTTAGGGCTGGAGTTTGCCGAGGTGGCAGGGTGAGGGGTTGGCAAGGCCATGCTATTTTTGAGAAACCGCAACATCTCGTCCTATTTTTGATAATAGTATCAATCTGTAATGCTAAAGTCACACTACAATCATACGGCAATATATTCCTACAGGCAAGTAACTTATAGGCAGCACGGTGGCGGAGTGGTAGCACTGCAGTCTCACGGTGCCGAGGTCCCAGGTTCGATCCCGGCTCTGGGTCACTGTGTGGAGTTTGCACATTCTCCCCCTGTTTGCGTGGGTTTCACCCCCACAACCCAAAGATGTGCAGGGTAGGTGGATTGAACACACTAAATTGCCCCTTTATTGGAAAAAATGAATTGGGTACTCTAAAATTTATTTTTAAAAAGGTAAGTAACTTATTAGACAGATGTGAGTGTTATAAACACATCTTGTATTTACATAGAATTTACAGTGCAGAAGGAGGCCATTCGACCCATCGAGTCTGCACCGGCTTTTGGAAAGAGCACCCTACCCAAGGTCCACACCTCCACCCTATCTCCATAACCCAGTAACCCCACCCAACACTAAGGGCAATTTTGGACACTATGGGCAATTTTGCATGGCCAATCCATCTAACCCGCACATCTTTGGGCTGTGGGAGGAAACCGGAGCACCCAGAGGAAACCCACGCACACACGGGGAGAATGTGCAGACTCCGCACAGACAGTGACCCAAGCCGGGAATCGAACCTAGGACCCTGGAGCTGTGAAGCAATTGTGCTATCCACAATGCTACCGTGCTGCCCCACATCTACATGTCAGGAAGTGTTTAACTTGAGAGCTATCAAACAATAATACAAGGCACTCCAAACTGGCACTTATATAGAAAGAGCTTCTCTTTATATAATGCCTTTCACAATCCAAAGAACTTCCAACCCATGAATCTGGCAGATTATTAATACACTGCAAGATTCCATCAACCGCTTTTCATGACCTCGGTTAAGGGATAAATGTTGGTCAGGATACTGGGGAAAAGCAGTGTTCTTCTTCGATACTTGGAGTCGGTAACTAAGGAAGAGTTTTTGGAGGCGGCACGGTGGCACAGTGGCTAGCACTGCTGCCTCACGTCGCCGAGGACCCGGGTTCGATCCCGGCCCCGGGTCACTGTCTGTGTGGAGTCTGCACATTCGCCCTGTGTCTGCATGGATCTCACCCCCACAAACTCAATGGAGTGTAGGGTAGGTGGATTGGCCACACTAAATTGCCCCTTAATTGGAAAAAATAATTGGGTACTCTTAAATTTACAAACAAAAGGAATGGAGTTTGCGGCGGGGAATAAAGACAATGCCTTCCCAATATTTAGTTGGAAGAAATTTCTGCTCACCCAATACTGGATGACTGACAAGCAGCGTGACAGACCAGAGACAGTGGAGGGGACAAAAGTGGTGATGTGAAGTTGAGCCATGTTATTAGCATATGTGTGGAACCTGTCATGTATTTGGATGATGTCACCAAGGGGCAGCATATAGATGAGAAACAAGAGGGAGCCACGGCTAAATTCCGGGGAGGTGGGAGGGGTGGACACTAGAGTTAACAGCGCAGGAGCAGGAAGAATAGTCATAGGAATTAAAGAACTGGGAAACTTCTGTTCAGGCATTTACACAGCCCAAAAAGTATTTATTATAACTACCCCATGTCTTGTGTTCAAACTAGATATCCATCCAGCTGCACAATTCGCCACACCCATCTCCCGCACACTCCCTCCCCCCCCACGCGTCCCCACGGTACCGATTCTAAAATTTTGCCTCTAATTGATGATGTGGAACTGTGCCAGCAGCTATCCACTAATCAGCTTTGTTTCACCCACATGTCCTTTATTCACTTTGCCAGTATTACCTTTGAGAAACTCTAGCTGGTTAGTTAAGCATTACCTCCCCTGCATGCCTCCTTGCTGACTCCGCTTTTAGCAAAACCAGTTTCTTCCAACCATTCAATTTCTAATTAAAACTGCTTCAACGATTTTCCCAGAAATGCTATTAAACCTTATTGACCCAAGAAGAAAGACTCACTTGTATCTATGTAGCGCCTTTCACACCTTCCAAAGCACTTTACACCTGATTAAGTAGGTTTGAAGGGTGTTCACTGTTTAGAAAGTTGGAAATCACCTACCCTCCCTTCCCCGGGATTTACCTTCTCAAAGTTCCTGAAACTTAGTCCCAAGCAGAGTGCTGTAGAATTACTTTTTAAAAATGCATTCATTTCCGGGATGTGGGTGTCGCTGGTTAAACCAGCATTTATTGACTATCCTGAGTTGCCCTTCAGAAGGTGGTGGTGAGCTGCCTTCTTGAACTGCTGCAGTCCTTGAGTACACCCACAGTGCTGTTAGGGAGGGAGTTCCAGGATGTTGCCTCAGCGACAGTGAAGGAACGGCGGTATATTTCCAAGTCAGGGTGGTGAGTGACTTGGAGGGGAACCTCCAGGTGGTGGGGTTCCCAGGTATCTGCTGCTCTTGTCCTTCTAGATGGTAGTGGCCATGGGGTTGGAAGGTGCTGTCTAAGGAACCTTGGTGAGTTACTGCGGTATATCTTGTAGATGGAACACTTGGCTGTGGTGGGGAAGAGAGTGAGGGTATGAAGGAGAAAGGTGGAGCGGGAAGTGAAGATCTTATTAGTGACCCTCATGAATGGATGAAGAAGTTTGTCCCAACCTACATTCAGTAGCTAGAGAAGATTCCATGGCACTATTATAAAGAAAGATGACCACCCCCAGCATCCTCGACAAACATTTATCCCTCAAGCAACATTCCTGAAACATGATATAGTCATAATCACATTGCCATGGGATAAATTTTCCTGTGCGCAAATTGGTTTATCTACATTACAACAGTGATTCATGTCTCAAAGTTTTTCATCAACTGTAAAGCACTTCTGGCTTGCGAAAGGTGCTATGGAAATGCAAGTATATTTTTGTGTGAAAACATCCAGAAGTGAATGGACCGTGTAACAATCCAGTTAGGGACTGTTTACATTTAAAGAAAAAAATCAGAACACAGACAGAATTACACCACTAGATTTCAAATTTTTTAACAAAATCAAACTATTGTCTATCAAAAGAATTAAAGTAAACACTTTTAATTTAATACGATAGCTTATAAAATCTTGTGCAATAAACTAATTTCTATTTTGTATTTCTTCCCAAGGGTTCTCTTATCTTACAAAGTCTTTCAGGTTCATTTACTTTTCCTGGACAACTCAAAAGGTACACCATTGCTCTCTGGAATTCATTCCGATTTCTCTTCAGTGTTCCAGCTATTTGCAAAGGTACAAGATTTCACAGGGGTTCTTTGGTTACCTTTTGGTTAAATGACCCTCCAATTTTAAAAAAAGTGGCTTAAAAGTGCACATTCTTAAAAGACACATCCACGTGTCTGCGTGGGTTTTGCTCTCACAACCCAAAAATGTGCAGAGTAGGTGGATTGGCCACACTAAATTGCCCCTTAATTGGAAAAAATAATTGGGTAATCTAAATTTTGAAAAGGTGACTTAAAACATCAGAAAATGGGCAAGCACGGTGGCGCAGTGGATAGCATTGCTGCCTCATGGCACCTGTCCATGTGGAGCTTGCACATTCTCCCCGTGCCTGTGTGAGTCTCCCCCCACCCCCCCCCCCCTCCCCAACCCAAAAAAATGTGCAGGG